>NC_136923.1:3000000-3457500 GCF_949752795.1 Hyperoodon ampullatus | reverse complement strand
GGAACCCTGCTCAGCGACTACCTAAACAAGCCCAGGCTAGTCTGCTGGAGGTTGAGACCACATGGCACAGGGAAGTGTCATCCCAGCTACAGCCATCCTAGATCTAGTGCCAGCAGAACCATTAGCTAGTGGCAGCCAAGGTCAGCTGGGCATGGCCCAGGTCAGCACAACTACCCTGACTCATGACCTGAGCCGGTCATCAGCCACTAGGTTTGGGATGGTCTGTTACACAGCAGTAGCTCACTGATACTCCAGACTGCATCTCCCAATGGTGAATATATCCACTTAGTGAACATATCCGTATACTTGGTAAACAGTCTGCATTACCGCTGATCCTCACAACCACCCCGAAAGACATGAACTATTATCCCCATTTTATAGATGGAGAAGCTGAGGATGAGGAAAAAGGACTGGTCTAGGGTCAAATATATAAACACAAATGGAATTCTAAACTCGCCGGTCACCAAGGTCCTTTCGCTAATATCAGTTGTTTTTAGGAAAAACTGACCCTAATGAGACAAAATTCGATGTCAAAATCCTCTGCCAAATGGTGCCCTCCTCCAGAGGCCCCTCAACCGTCATCCAGGCTTGTGGTTTCTTCCACTCTGTCCCTTTCTCTCCCCCAAACACAACATCCTTCTGTGATACTTCCTGAAACTGTTCCAAGTTTGCCCTCATCCTCTACAGCACAGACAGCCAGCTGTTAGCCCCCAAAGTCCGTTTTCCCTCCTTCCAGATGTGCAGTGGGCACACGACCTCTCCAGAATAAGGACTAAATTCCCCAGCCTTCCTTGCAGCTAGGCAGCCACCAGACTAAGTTCTAGCCAATGTGAGGTAAGTGGACGTACTGTCTGTCCTCTAGAGAGGGGCTTTCTTACACCCACGTTCGCAGCAGCAATATTCACAGTAGCCAAGAGGAAGAATCAACCCACGTGCCCATTGACAGATGAGGGATAAACAAAATGTGGTCTCTCCATACACAGACTATTACTCAGCCTTACAAGGAACACAGTTCTGCCACAAGCAACAACATGGATGAACCTGGGGGACATTACACTCAGTTGAAATGCCAGTTACAAAAAGACCAAAGAAAAAGAAAGCCCCGTGAGGGAAGGGATTTTTGTGTTATTCATTTCTGCATTCTTAATGCCTAAAACAGGGCCACCACAGACTGGCGTTCAAACAGTATTTCCCGAATGAACTGGTCCATATGGTAACTGGTGATGTTTTCTATGCAGATGCAGAGCTCCCCTGCCGCCAGGCGTGAGCATCCTCCCCTCAGAGGAGCCCCACAGGGCGGCCCACCCCCTCGGCCCTCCAGGACCTTCAGGCTCAGGCCATAAACACCCCAGGGCAGGCTTGCCTTATACAGGGAGACACCGCAGGTGTCGTTGTCCTCATCCCCGCATGCCTCGCCCTCCTTGGCCCCCATGACACCCGCCATGCAGCTCTTCTCCTTCAAGTAGGACACACAGCAGTGCTTCTGGGCCGTCCTGCAACAGAGGTGCGCCTCAGCCCCACCAAGCGCCCCATCCTCCCAGGGACCCCGCCAGGAGGGACCGCAGGCCCCGTTTCACAGAGGAGGCTGCAGCTCAGGGAAGAGAAGCCCCCGCCAAGGTCCACCGCAGGTGAGTCCCCTGATGGCGCCAGGGCATTGGCAAGGCCAGCACATCCTCACCAAGTGACATGGGTTTTGTTCTCAGCTTAACTAAGACGACTCAGGCCTGGGTCCCACTGGGCTCTGTGTCCCTGACCAGATGAGGGAGGGAGTCAGTACTCCAAGCCCCCCGACAGGGCTGAGAAGGAAAGGGAGACCCCATCTCAGGAAGAGCTGGGCGGTCGGCCTGGGACTGCCAGGGTCCCTGGTCATGCCTCCAATAACTGTAGGGCTGCCCCAGGCAGAGACAGCTGATGGGCCAGCACACAAAACAGGGAGATGAAAAGGTGGGCTTCAGTCTCACTTGAGGAAGGGGTTCAGCCTCACTTGAGGAAGGGCGTGTCCCAGCAAGGGCCATCCGGTGATGGAACTGGCTGACTATGAAGTAGTGAGTCTCCCGTCACAAGACGGATACAAGCACGCACTAGTTCAAGCCTCCTGAATGCTGCATGCTCTAACTCCTAGGCAGCCCAAACTGGTGGGATGACCAAAGGGAAAGGAAAGGGACAAGGCTAGAATTTAAATGTTTCTAACAGAGGCATTGTGGGCTGGACAATAGGAAACATGGAGTCTAATCCTGGCCAAGCTCCCAACGAGCTGTGTGGCTTTGGGTGAATCACATCACCTCTCTGAACCTTTCTTCCTTATCTGGAAAGAGGAGTAGGCTGGACAAGATGGCATCCCTGGAATAAAGAAGGGGTGAATGGCTGAGCAGGATGTCACCCGGGCCTGGTACAGGGAGGGCGTGGGTATAACTGCTTCCTTTGCTGAGAACACTTGTCAGAAGAAGCAGTCAGCGCACACAGCAGAGCACGGGGAGCGGCCAGCCTTCCTGAGACCCCAGGGTAGCAAAGTGGGGAAAGAAAGAGGGCTGACGGCCTCGGCTCAAGGCTGAGGTAGGAAATTCGAGTGGGCTGAGCACCACCCAGCAGCAACGCAGCACCTGGTAAGAGAAGCACCTAGCCGTCCCCAGGTGACAGCGGTCCCAACGTGTGCTCTTCCAACCGTGCTCACCAGGCCGGCGACAAGTCTGCACGGTTAGTTCACTCTTGGGGCCAGTCTCGGGCTCCCCACACCCGGAGAGAGCCCGGCCAGCCAGCCAGGCAGCCACATCCAGCCACCTGCGGGCACCTGGACGCAGGTGGAGTGGTGCTCACCTGGCAGTGTGGGGCCCGGGGTGGGGAGGAGGACACAGGGACGTGGAGCCGGCGCCCACCCTACCTGCACACATCGCTCTCAGCACCGCTCTCGGGGATGTCCAGGCACTCGTCGTTGTCAATGGCCCACTGCTGCCCGGCCGCACAGCACGTCTCGATCAGATCCTTCGTGGACACTGTGGGTGGTAACACAGGCAGAGTCACCAGCTGGAGGAGGTGCACAGTTCCCAGATGTCTAGGCCCAGCGGGTGTAGTAGATGCTGCTAGTGCCGGGCCAGATCCCCAGGCATTACTGGACTGGGAGCTCACTCACCCACTGCCTGCGCCTGTTGCCACCAGCAGCTCACAAGCACAGCCTTCTCTGCAGAGCTGCCTGGGAAGGTAAGTCCACCCAGGGGGAGAGGGCTGGGAGGAGGATGGCCAATCACTGAGTAGTGGGGCTTCAAGGGCCAAGTCCGTCGCAGAGGGGACAGCCCTGTGCGGCCACTCCCACTCCAGAGCTCTCCGTGGGACCAGGAGCATCACCAGCTCCTTCCCTGCCCCCCTCCCTGGGCAGTTTCTCCAAATGAACCACGTGTACAAGAACCGCCAACTCAGGCTCTGCTTCCAAGGGACCAGATAAGACACCAAGACAGGACAAGACATAAGAAATAGCAACAGCATCGAGGAAAGCTCCTGGAGAGGAGGGCAGGAGTCGGGGGTTGGGAGAATGTCTTAAAACTAAAAGGCACAGACCATAGGCTAAAAAATGGATGAATTTTCCTACCTCAAAATTAAAATTCTCTGTATAACAAAGAACTCTGTGGAGAAATATAACAGACTGCTGACAGGTTAAGAGATGTTTTTGGAATGTTCTAAAACTGACAAAGAACTGCTACTGAGAAATACAGTAACCTCCTGAAAACTAACATGAAAAAAACCAACCCCAAAGTAAAATACCTATGAAACTGGAAAAATGAGAAAGAGTGATAAATGCCAGGCACAGGTGCGAATGCTCGTGCCCTGGGGTGTGGGAGTGGTGACTGGAGCAGCCAGTCTGGAGGGAGACCCAGCACCTCTTACACAATTAAACACAGGCATCATCCAGGACCCGGCGGTTCTGCTCCTGGGTGTGTATTGCAGGGAAGTTGTTACCTGGACCCATAGGTAACCAGTACAGGGATGCTGACTTCAGTGTGATTTATGGAAGTGGGTTGGAGGGAGCCTGGATGTCCATCACTGGAGGAGTATGAATAGAACACGGGGACGTCCTCCACGGAGGACTCCACAGATGTCAGAAATGGCAGACAAGAAGTATACACAACATCATGAACCTGAACACGTGTAGACACAGCAACACAGAGCAGCAAAGGACAGAGCGCTGAGGGGAAACAGGAAAAAACCACGTGAGATCCATTACATGAACTGAAAAGATTGCATGCAAAATTACAATACACATCTGCATAAACACGAAAAAGCAAAAAAAAAAAGAAACCCACACAGATTGAAGAGAACGGTTGCCTAGGGTAGGCGGAGGGAGAAATGGCAATGGGGAAAGGGGATAAAAGGGAATAAATACATCAATGAAAAAAAAGAGGGCTTCCCTGGTGGCGCAGTGGTTGAGAGTCCGCCTGCTGATGCAGGGGACATGGGTTCGTGCCCCGGTCCGGGAAGATCCCACATGCCGCAGAGCGGCTGGGCTCGTGAGCCATGGCCGCTGAGCCTGCGCGTCCAGGCCTGTGCTCCGCAACGGGAGAGGCCACAACAGTGAGAGGCCCACATACCGGAAAAAAAAAAAAAAAAAGAGAGAGAGAGAGAGTCTTGCTAAGATGATAAGGAACCAGGAAATAAGGAATGCAATTAATGCAGCCATTTGCCTCCAAGGTCTGAAAATAAACGACATTCAAAGATGAAGCCCATCTCGGACACCTACGTATGTGCTGAGGAGCACGAGGGTGTCACAGTATAACTCTGAACCTGGGTCCACACCTTAGTACTACCATGTATAGCCATTTCTCCTCCCTAGAGACTCAGTGTCCTGCTCTGTTATGAGGACCTACAGCTGCACAGCTGCTGAAGCCTACAAGGATCTCTAAATGTCCTTGAGCAGTTCACATAAGCTGGCAGGGCTGAGGAAGAAATGCACCAAGAAATGTCAGCAGCCTGCAAGATTCTAGGAACAGAAAGAGCTCACTAAGAATCATCCTCTTCACTGGCTTAGTGGGCGTTTCAAGTCATTGAGCTCTTCTGAGTTTCAATTTTCCTTCTGAAAACCAGGGAAATAAGCTTCAGTATCAACCTGAGGGCTGTTCTGAGGCACCAGGAAGAAAAAAATAAATTCTTGATAACCAGTGTCTACCTGAAACAAGTAGCAACAACACACCCAGTGGTGAAACATTAGACACACACCATACTGAAGTCAGAAATATGACAAAAGTACCTACTGACACTACTGTTTAACAGTGTCCTAGAGATGCTAGCAGATGCAATAAAGCAAGAAAAAAAGAAGCAGCAGGAGTATTAGAAAAGAAGAGACGACAGTCATCATTTGCAGATGTTACGAGTTCATCTTTCTAGAAAATCCAAAGGAATCAATATTAACACCATACTTAAATGAATACTAATTTATTATTATTATTATCATATGGTGGCCAAAAACAAAATCAACATACACAAATTAGTGGCTGTCCTATACACCAGCAACAATTAAATAGAAAAGGTAAGACAAAAAAAATCCCACTGAAAAAAAGAAATAAACCTGGAAATCAATCTATGTAAACACACTAAATCTACATGAAGAAAAAAAACTGTCTCATAGATATATAACAGTTTACTTTGTTAGAAATATATCCCACGTGTCTAGATGGGAAGATTCAATACCGTAAAGATGTCAATTTTCCTTTATTTAACCTACAACTTAGGTGGAATCCCAGAGTCCCAAAATAATTTGTCATGAAATTTGTCAAGTTGATTCTAAAATTCATCCCAACTAGGAAATGTCTAAAAATACCTGAGAAAATTTACAAAAAGAAAAGAAGAGAGCATAATTTAAAGTTTTAATAATTAAAAAGATAAGGAAATCAACGGAACAGAATAAAATTCAGAAACAGGATGATGTGCATATGGGAATTTAGTATATGATAAAAGTGGCATTCACACTCAATGGGGAAAGGATTGACTATCTGATGTTGGGCTCTACCACACATCACACACAAAAATAAATTCCAAATCTATAAAGTCAATATTAGAAGAAAACCAAGGAAAATAATTTTAGGATAAAGAGAGACTTCTTCAGAAATAAAATCCACCAGAGAATGATGTTGTACTCTTGTCTCACACCATATACAAATATCAACTCAAAATGAATTACTGAAACCATACAAGATCCTTAACACTAGTCTTCACAACAAATTTTTGGTCATGACACCAAAAACACAAGCAATGAAAGCAAAAATCAACAGGTGGGACTACATCAAACTTAAAAGCTTCTATACGGCAAAAGAAACAATAAAATTAAATGACAATTTACAGAATGGGAGAAAATATTTTCAAACCATGTATCTGATAAGGGGGTTGACATACAAAATATATAAGGAACTCATAAAACTCAATAGCAAAAAACAAACAAACAAAAAATATGTATGTATATTAAAAAATGGGCAAAGGACCAAAAGAGACATTTTTCCAAAGACATAAATGGCCAATAGTTATGTGAAAAGGTGCTCAACATCACTAATCATCAGAGAAATGTAAATCAAAACCACAAAGAGATATCACCTCACACCTATTAGAATGGCTACTATCAAAAAGACGAGAGATAGTAAGCGTTGGTGAAGATGTAGAAAAAAGGGAACCCTTGTGCACTGTTGATGGGAATGTAAATTGGTGCAGCCACTATAGAAAACATTATGGAGCTCCTCAGAAAAATTACAACTAGAACTATCATACGATCCAGCAATCCCACTTCTGGGTATTTATCTGAAGAAAATGAAAATACTATCTTAAAAAGATATCTGCATCCCCATGTTCATCAAATTATTCACAATAGCCAATAGCCAAGACATGGAAACAACCTAAGTATCCATCAATGGATGAACGGATAAGGAAAGTGTGGTGTACACACACACACACACACACACACACACACAATGGAATATTATTCAGCCATAAAAAGGAAGGAAATCTTGGCTTTTGCAACAACATGGATGGACCTTGAGGTCATTATGCTAAGTGAAATAACTCAGACAGAGAAAGACAAATTCTGTAATACCACTTATATGTGAAATCTAAAAAAGCCAACCAAACTCATAGAAACAGAGTAGAATGTTTGCCAAGAACTGGGGGAGAGCAGGTTGGAGGAATGGACACATGTTGGTCAAAGGGCACACACTTCCAGTTACAAGACGAGTAAGTTCCGGGACCTAATGCACCGCACACTGCTTATAGCTAACAACTTGAGAGTTCCAGTGAGAGTAGGTCTTAAATGCTCTCACCACAAACAAGAGAATATGGTAACTGTGTGGGGTGACAGGTGTGGGAACTAACTCTATTGTAATAATCATTTCACTACACATGTGTATATCAAAGCATCACATTGTACATCTTAAGCTTACATAATACTATAGGTCAATTACATCTCAATAAAGCTGGGGGAAAAAAAGAAATAAAATCCACAAGCAAAAAGGAAAACCTTAATACAACTGACTGGATAAAAGTCTAAAATGCCTGTATGGCAAGACAGCCCCAGTCCGATCACATCACTCCCTTTCCAGTCTCCACACAGCATTTATCACTATGTGAAACCCTCGTGTTTATTTATGAGCTTACTTTTTCATTTGTCTGTTTCTTCCCCTACAATGTCAGAGTTGCGACTTGAGTCTCTGGGCCCCTGAGAGTGACGCCACCATTCCACGCTTAATCCTCTCTCATCACGTTCCATGCACGTGGGGGTCTCACCTTGTTTGAATACCTCTGGTGGTAGGGATCTCGCTCCACCCAGGCAGCTTGTCCCTTTCCGCATAGCTCAGCTCAGAACGTCCTTTCTTGTACTGGACTGAACTTTTTCTCCCTAAGCCTTCTCCAAGATTGCCTTACAGAGATTAGGAGATTCCGACAGAGCCCTGGGTCTCAGCTAGATGACACGAGATGGGTGCCCTATCAGGGGGACAGGAACGGCTGGAATGCACTGGTGCTCGCCACCAGCCGGGCGTGAGGCCAGGCACTTTCACCCCCACCGGTATTATGGTGAGTACCTGTGCTACGCTCTCTCTAGATCAGGCGGGGAGTTAGAAGTCCCAAGCCTTAATTTCTCCTCTCCGGCCTCAGCTTCCTGGCTGTGCACGGGCAGCTTGACGCAGCCGATCCTGGAAGCCCTCTCTGAGAATCTAAGCGCCAGCCTGAGGAGGCTCTACTTCCCTGTGGACTGAATGGGGCTCCCTTCCTGTCCCCTCCCGAGCAGGTTTCAGCCTGCGCTTGGCAGCCTGCCCTCCATTCTCTCCTGGCCTTTCCCACCCTGGCTTCCCCTCTTTCCAGACAAAGGAACTCAGGGGTGTGACCCCTTATGCTGGGGAGGCCACCCACGTGGAGCGGGAGGGGGAATCAGCACAGGGGCCAAGCGCGGCGCTGCCCAGTACCGTCCAAGGCGTGCGAGAGGGGGCCGGGCAAAGCCCACGAGATGTGTACCCCTGCTGCTTGTCCAGAGGCCACCCCTAGGCCCCCTCCCTGACCACCCCCTCCGAGGCCCCAGCCTCTGTCTCTCTCTAACCCCTCAGAGTTTGAGCCCCAGGGCCTCTTCTCCCCGGCCACGCCCCAGCCTGGCTGACCTCACCTGGGCGCCCTCCTTCATGTCCGTCTCCTGCAAACACACAGCTGGCTAAGCGACCACCAGCGTGCATCCCTGGCAATCCCACGGCCAGAATCTGTTCAGCAGCCAATTTTCCCCAGAACATCTCTCCCCTGGTCTTCCCTGTGCCAACCTCAGGACCCTCCTGGGCCCGTTCCTTCCTCCTCACCTCCCTCCTCCCATCTGTCACCCGCAGGGCCACCTCCAAAGTCACCCCCGTCACCACCTCGCCCCTCACTCTGCCACCATCTCTTGGGTCCGAGGGGTACCCTGCTCCCCTGTGTCCTCCTCTGGTCTATCTTCCAGATGGTGTCAGAATGACCATTCACAAGTATGAATCAGACTGTGTCTCTCCACGGCCTACAGCCCCCCAGAGTCCCCCCTTTCTTTACCAAGACATATCTGGTAGGGCCCTGCGACCTCCCCACCGCGTCTCCTTTCTCACTCACTCTCTCCACTTGAACCCCTCAGCCTCTTCCTACCCCAGGGCCTTTGCACACACTGTACTTTCTGCCTGGACTCCTCTGCCCTTTCCCTGAGCCCTGCCCGACCCCCAGTCTCTACAGGGCTGTCCTTGTTTGGGACTCTCATCTCCTCAGGCAGGATCTCCCTGACTTTTGAATCTAAACTAACCTTCACCCCAACCCTCATTGCAGCACCCTACTTAGTTTTGCTCATAACGCCCTGGCCTTCGTCACCTCAGAGTCATCTTGGGGAGCCCTGTGGTCCACGGATGCCACTGGAAGGCCACTGCCCTGCAGGATAAAGCACCCCTGCCTGGAGCGACAATCGGGGCCCTCACAGCACAGCCCAGACTCACGTCTCAGCTCTTATTCCACCGGCTAGCAGGCTTCTCTGTGCCACCGTATCTTTGCATATGCCGCGCCAAGCTGGGAACGTCCTTCCTCTACCCTGCCCAACTACCCAGCCTTAACAAGCCAGTCTGCACACCACTCCCTGCCTCTCCATCCTCTGTGGTCCCGCCAGCATCCACCTCCGTCCCGGGCAGAACAAACAGCCCCTCCTCCAGCCTCATTCACAGCAGCACTTGGTACACACACAACGTCACTGCCAGGGACATGCCAGCCGCAGACAGCAGAGGGAGAGGGTATCAGGGGCCAAGAACGGTCGCAGTCATTTCAGGGTCCCCAGTGCCCGGCACAGACCTAGTACTTGATAAAACCTGGGGCTGGGTGGAGCACCCCAGGCCCGTGGTGTATACCATCTCACGCAAAGCTCAAACTGACAACGTGAAATCGGACAATTACCTTGATCTCCCAGATGTATAAATAGCAATCTAAGGGTTTAAGATACACAGCCAATGGCACAGACTTAGGAAAAGGAGGGAGAAGAACTTTACACTCACACACATCACCTCCACATAGCAGTTTCTACCGAGTCTCAGAAGTGAGCCTGGGCGTGTCTGACCCATCACCGTGAGCGCTGGCGTTCAGCCAGGGCACCCCTCCCTGCCTGGGGGACGTAGCCAAGTCACTCATCCTCAAGCCTCTGTGCCCTTGCCGGTGAAATGGGCAAATCACCCCTCCCGCCCGCATTTCACAAAGTGGGGAGGGGAGAAGCCAGTGTCTGGCAAAGGACAGGAGCTCAGTAGGCAGTACCTCCCCACCCCTGGCACACAGAAGGTGTTTGGTGACTACTCTTCAGTTAATTAATGAATTCCAGAGGACCAGGCTGATAAAAGGATTGACAGGACGGTAATCCCTCCAGAAGAGGCAGGAGGGGCGCCCAGCAACCCCTCCCTGCTCTGCTCTGGGTTTTCATGGACTCCCCCATTTCTGTTCACTTTGCCTGCGCTCGGCCAGAGGGAGCATGGCCTTCCTTGCCTGCCGGTTAGGCACGAGCACCGTGGCCAGAGAGGTGAAGGCCACCTCCCACTGTGACAGCTGCAGGCTGGCTGGCAGGCTCTCACCAGCCTCGTGGGTGACCCGGGCCGGGATCAGCCTGGCTCCCAGATGCATCCCCACGGGCTGCCCCTCAGAGTCAGGACACCAGGCCCTGCCAGCCAGAGAGCACGACCTTGACTCTGGCAGGAGTCCCACCTCTGACACCCCTGAGAAGTGGAGGGAGGATAAATCCACTTTGGAAAACGATCTACCATCATCCAGGAAAGTGGAGACACGCAAACCCAATGACGTGGTGATTTCACCCCCAGGTCCACGCCCAGGAGAAACGGGCGCCCGTGGGCTCCACCTGGGGACCCACAAACAGTAGCTCCAAACTGGAGACAACCCGAGCGTCCAAGGACAGGAGAAGGTGGATACTGGGGCATGACCAGGCTGTGCAAATGGGCGCGCGGTGACCACACGGTGACTCACGGGGACACGGCCTCAGGGCAGAAGCAGTCACAGAAGGACACTGCGCACTGCCTTTCATGTGAAGTTCAAACCCAGAGAAAAGCAAAACACCTGCTGAGGTGGCAAAACTGTAAAGAAAAGGAAGGAACTCGTGCTCACAGAAGCCAAGACAGTGGTAACCAGGGAGGACGTCAGGGCAGCCATGGTTTCTGTCCCCAGGGCTGGTGCCTTGGTGGGTGCCCTTCTTTAACTGTTGAGACAGTCCCTTATGCTCTTCTATTCACAAATACTCCATGACAAAAATATTACTGGAAAATGTAGTATGATTAGAAAATTCTAAGACTGAAGAGGCAAACAGTCTTTTAAAAATGTGACCCAAAAAGTGATACAAGCCAGACACAAAAGGACAACTATTATATGATTCTACTTATATAAGGGCCCTAGAATAGGCCAATTCACAGAGACAGAAAGCAAAATAGAGGTTACCAGGGACAGGGATGGGGGATGGGGAGTTAGTGTTTAAAGGGGACAGAGTTTCAGTTTGGGAAGATGAGAAAGTTCTGGAGATGATGGTGGTGATGGCTGCACAACAGTGTGCATGTTCTTAACGCCACGGATTAGTACACTTAAAATGGCCAAAGCTATGTTATGTGTATTTTACCACAATAAGGAGAAAATAATGCATTGCAGTGTAAAAACAAAAAAGTGACCCAGCATTTCCCCTTCTAGAAATCTAATGGCTGACAGACGTGCCACGGGCACGGGGCAGTGATTAAATGATTGGTGTTATATCTGCCCAATCTCATGCAAGTGTTAAAAAGAACGCGTTAGATCTTCACTCACTTCTGTGGAACAGTTTCCAAATATATCACAAAGAATGAAGAAGACAGGCTCAGTGCTGAACAGTATGTATAATAAGTCACCGTTGATCTTTTTTAAAGTAACACGTGGACACACGTGGAGGATTTCTGGAAGGAGGTCCCAGAAACGGGTAGCAGCGGGTGTCTCAGGGAGGGACCGAGCCCTGGGGAGGGAGGGAGCAAGCTGACATCCACTGTTTACCTCTTTTGTATCTTTTATGTGTTTTCCTTACCGTGGGCAGGTATTACCTATTCAAGAAACATGCCGTTATAAAAAGATCCTGCGATTCCAGGGAATCTAAGCTCCTTTGATCACAGGCAGTGGGTGCCCAGAACAGTCCGACCTGGAGGTCATGACCCCTCTAGATAGTCCCCTCTCCTGGACATCAGAGCCTGAAAGAATGGTGGCTTCGGAAATGCTGTAAAAAACGCTACACCTGCAGGGTGATGAGCGGCCACCTCCACCAGCACCCTGTTTGGACAGGATGTTTGCGGGGCCTGAGCAAACAGTCCAGGGAGTGCTGCAGCTCTGATGTTCTGTATTCTGGGGTGGGGGTGGGGGGTGGCAGGGTTGTCACCCGCAGGCCCTGGTGGTGCCGGGAGTCCTTTTACAATGACTAGAAGATGGGCAAACAAGAAGGATCCTGAGCGTTGCCTTCCTGCCCCGGGATCCCAAACACAACGGCTGAGAGCCAGCAGGAGCTGCTGGGCTGAGCCCACCTGCTGGGCCCACCCAACCTAGCCCCTTAGAGATGCCTTCATCCATCACCTGGGGCAGGACAGCCCCCAGCCCCCCTGCCCTTTGCAGCACCTCCCCCAGCCTAGCTTCCTCGTAGGGGTGTTGACTGGCTCCCTCCCCCCCCCCAAGTCAGCACCCCACCCACCTGCTCACCACCCCAGCCCGGCCTGGGAGGCGCTGGGCCACCCTGGCTGACTAGCTGGATCTCTGGCCTGGCCGAGCCGCCTGGCGGGCCCCAACCTGCAGCCACGGTACCTTCCCTCCAGCTCTAGGAAGAGGGTCCTATCCCCACCATGGTTTTACAGGTGAGCAGGCAGCAGCCCAGATCACACGCCCCAGCCAGGGGCAGCCACACGACCAGATATCAAAAATGACTGGAGGACTCCAGTAAGTCGAGGCAGTGTGCAAAGACAGCTTGACAACAGAACAGAACAGAGAGGCCAGAAAAGACCTACTCATCTGCACTTGGTTCCTGACTAAGGTAACAGTGCAGTGGGGGAAGAAGGTCTTTACCACACCCAGCATGGGGGCAACATCCACCTGAAAAAAGAATGGGTTCTGACTCCTACTCACACCATCCAGAGACACAAATCTAAATGCGATCTAATGTGAAAGGTGAAACAAGTTAAAATATCTAGACTGTAACACAGGAAAATATCTTCATGACTCTGGGGTAGACAAAGATTTCTTGAAAAGGACACAAAATACAATAACAGAAAAATAAAGATCAGTACATTGTATTTCCTTAAACCTAGGAATCTGTGTTCCTCAGAAGACAGCATGTGCAAGGTGCTCGTCAGAAAATGTCCTCAAGAGAGTGGAAAGAAATGTCAGAGAGCAAGATAAGGCACCTGTGATCCAACAAAAGACGCATCAAGATAAGGCACTTGTGATCCAACAAAAGACGCATCATCAGAATCTATCAAGAACTCCTAGAAATCGGCAAGACAAAGAAACCTAATTTAGAAACGGGCAAAGAACAACAGAATTCCAACAGTAACACGAGAGTGTCCCACTACACGGCCATCAGGTTGGCGACAATGAAAAAGAGACCACATCCAGTGTCGGCAAGGACTTTCACTCATGGCTGGTGGGGACGGAAATTGGTGATGCTTCGGAAAACTGTCTGGCAGTGCCAGCTAAAGCTGCCAAACCCCTCCAATACAGCAATTCCACTTCTGGGTAAATACCCGACAGAAATTCACACAGAATGTCCACAGCCACTGTATTAATCACGGCCCCACACTGAAAACAGCCCAAACCTCCATCCACACTAGGACAGATCAATAAACTGTGATTTATTCCTACAATGGAAAAATAAAGAGCAACTTTTTTAAGTGAATTACTGCTACACGCAAGAGTCTGGATGAGTCTCAAACACAGGATCTTGAGCTAAAGAAGTTAAACGCAAGCAAAATCATACCATATGGTTCCCACTACACAAAATAAATTCAAGAATAGGCAGGAGTCACTGATGGTGATAAAAGTCAGCCTCGTGGTTTCCGTGAGGGGTGGGGGGACAGTGGGGGGAGGGAGAGTAGAACTGGCTGAGAAGGGACACCAGGAAAATTCTGGAGTGCTTGAGATGTTTTATATCTTGACTTGAGTGGAGCTGCCTGGAACCCACTGAGCTATTTTATGAAGATGCGTGTGCTTTACATATATAATACTTTATAAAACTACATAATCAGACATAAAAAAAATTTTAAGGGAGGACTGTTATATTAATCTAGATTGAAAGATATTCAAGAGTATCTATAGTATACTTTAATAAACACTTTCAGAAAGAAGGAAATTCAAGAGGTAAAACAACCAAATATGAACCAAAAAAGATCTCACCACCCCTGAAAAAATATTACTTTACTAAACGGGCTATACGTTACACTTTGGGGGCAAGTGGAGAAGACAAATATGGCACAAGGGAACTGGTAACTGTGGCAGGTGTAGGATCACAGTACGTAGTAATACAGGAGATGGCTTTATTTCTCCGTTGCAACACACTGTGTCAAGGCTGAAATGTTTCCATCACGCACACGTGCGCACATGCCCGCGCACACACTGTATCTCAAACCAGAGAGAAGAGCAAGCACTGGACCGTTATGGGGCTGAGACTTCTTTCCTGAGCCCCCCTGCCCTTAGAAAGTCTGGCAGCTGGGGTCCCAGGTGGGACTCTGGGATGCTGGTGCGCTGTGCCTGGTGAAGCCGCAGTTACGAGGCGACTCGACGGCGGGCCTTGCTCATGTGGAGGGGCCCTGAGGCCCCACGGTGCTTGGCTTCAGGCTGGTCCCCGGGAAGCTTTGGGAGGTGGGGGGCTGAGGGTTGGATGACCCGTGCACAGGCCCTACCCTCCCTCCATGGCCTCCCAGGGAGTGGGGGGTGTGCATCTGTCATGGGCATTTTAATGGGCTACTCTGTTGGTACTTTCACAATGAGAAAAGCCGCTTGTACAAAAACAGGCTGCCCTGACGGGGAGCAGTGCAAAGACTTGGGACGAGCTCAGCTCTGTTCAAGAGGACTATGGGGCCCTGGCATCTGGGTTAGAGGATGCTGCCCCAGAGAGAGTCAGCGGCCACATGGAACCTGCAGGCAAATGCTGAAAAACTGAATGGGACCAGCCTCATTTTCTGAGAAAATAACTTTCCCAGCACGAGGACAGAATAAAGAGATCCAAGCACTTGGACACGGGAGTGGACAGCTCGTGTCCTAAGAATGAACGAGTCACCGGGGAGATCAGTCTAGAATCACACCATTGCAAGCGTCCTTCCAGCACAGAGCGTGTGACCGAGGCTGGATGCCCATCAGGCGGGCCTTCACCTAAAAGGAGAGCTGTCCCTCCCTCCGCCAGGCTCACCTCCGCCGCCAGCCATGTCCACCCCCTGCTGTGCTCCCGGAGGCCTCTGCAGACCCCCAGCCCCACCCAGCACAGCCTTCCAATGTAACTCACACTTCACACAAACCAAACGTGTGGACTTTCACCAAGACACCTGGGACGCATTCTGTTCCTCCTCAAAAGAACTGCGAATTTTCTCTCTTTCATTATTAGTTGAAGAAACCGCAGCCACCCCAGACTATGCTATGGCTCAAACCAGAGTTTGATGGCATTTCGCTTCTTGGGATAGCGCTTTGTTTTATAGATGAATCTTGTAAATGACTTAATTCTATTTAACTGTTCTTTCCAGATAGTTTAACTTAATTACCAGTCCATCGTACACGCACACAGTTTAATAAGAGATGATGTTGAACTTTAAGGCAATTTTGGTTTTCCCGGGCCAGTATTTACTATAAGAGAAATGTAAACATAACCTTATTTCCCACCTTAATGAAAGTGATTGGTTAAAAAAATACAAAAATTGAAAATATCACATAAAAAACTGGACATGTTTTTTTTCTCCTCTTAGAGGCAAACAGGAAGCAGGTCACCAGCGTGGCTTCCTGCAAAGCCCCAGGTGGCAGTATTGGGCCGGGCAGTGGCAACATGGAAATCCTGCCTGGGGAACAGGCAGTGGGCACCCTGGGGTCAGGCATCAGATGAGGTGGGGGGTTGGGTGGGAGGGCTGTTCTGGCCAGGGGTCTGGGGGTGGCAAGTCTGTGACCTCAGGCTCCTAGCGTTCCCAAGTGGGACGCCATGAGGCCAGGTTGGGGCTCTTCTAGACCAAATTCCCAGTGACCCCACCCAGCGACTTTCCATTTCTCTTAACCCACATACCTGGGCCACGGCCCCAACTAGACCTTGACCAGATCTCTTCCCCTCCCCACCCCAAATATCTCCATCCTTTGTCCCACTCCCCCTGCAGCCTGCAGAGTGGCTGGTGGATATTCCAAGTGAAGCAATGAGCCCCAATCAAAGGGCCCAGGAGACCCCCCCACACTGAAGACCCTAAACTGGGTGTAGGTGGAAGCAGAGCTAGGAAGCCAGAACCCTGCTCTGCTTCCCACTGGCTGAGCCATCTCAGGCAACACCCTCGGCCTCTCTGTTCCTGCATCCGGGCTTCAGGGGCCAAGCGGTGGTGGACAAGGAATAGTGAGACCTTCCCAGGTGATCAACCACCCCCCCCGGCTGCCCCCCTGCCAAGTGAGGCCAACCCGGGGGAAAAAAACAGAAGCCTGGCCGATCGTTCTCCGCCTCCGGCCCGGACCTCTGCCCCGACTCCTGAGGCACCTCCCCTCCCCTGGGGGTCAGCTAGTGGCTCCGACACTTCCAGGATGGGACTGACCACGAGCCGCCCTCACCCACTGACCTGGGGTCGCCCATCTCAGGAAGCACGCTGCCGCACCTGGGCCTGGGAGGTGGAGTCCTGTAGACCCCGGTGCCTCCGCAGCCACCAAACCTGCCGTCCCAGATTCACCTTCTACCCTGCCCACTGCTGATGGAGCCTGGCCCCCACTCAGGCATGGGCACCTCTACGTAAGGCCACCGCTCCCCTCCGGGCCTGGGGTGACAGCTCCCACTGCTGTTGTGCCCTCACCCTGAAGTCCCCTCTGTGACTCTCTCCAGGGGCTTTGAGCCTGTGCCACCTGTTTCCTGGGCTTTGACTCTGCTGGGCAGGGAGGTCTGGGGGGGAGCCCACTGGCCTGGGAGTCGGAACTTCGGGGACCCCATCCTTGGAGCTCGCTGTGAGCCTCTGCCAGCCCCCTGCCTGCCTCTGGGCCTCTGCGACCCAGACGTGTAACGAGAAGCAGCTGGCGCTCCGTGAGTCTAAACTGGCAGCAAACCGGTGCCCACTTCATGCTTTACTGAGGCTTTGATATACGTGAATTAGTTGCCAACATTTACAAACGGGGAGATTTTATATAAAATTCCGGATCCTAGGCTTCTTTCGGAAAACTTAAAGTGATGGGCCACGCTGGGCCCCGAACTCCAGGGCGACAACTGGAGCCGGGGAGCGGCTGCAGCTGCGTCCTCGTCCCCACGGCCAGCGGCCCCCCTCCACCAGCTGCCTCACCGGGGGCACCTGGCTTTGCTCCCTCATCGTGTCCGCCCCAGGCCTGCGCGTCCCAGCAGGCACCCCCACCCCGGGCAGGAGTGTGCTGGGTGGGGAGGTCTCCACCGTTCTGGTTCCCACTGCATCCCCAGCACCCGATACAGTCTGGTCCAGAGCATGGGGCCCATGAACTGTCATGAATGAGTACTCGAGTGGGGCAGGGAGTTGGGGGCTGGAAGGGAGACAAGACAGCTTGTCTCCTTCTCTCCCCACCCACCCCGTCAGCTTCTGGGAGCACTGGGCCCAGGCAGGCAGGCTCCCCCCAGCCAGACTGGCTCGTTCTGCACCCCCTACCCTCCACCATATGGACCCCAGAGAACCCCAGAATCTCGGACTCTGGGGCTGGGGGCCTGCCAGCCCTGCCCTGGGCCCTGCCAGCCCTGCCCTGGGCCCTGCTTTGCCCCTCCTGGGCTGGGGACACAGGGCAGCCCTGGAGCCTCGATCTGTTGACAACAGGAAAATACCTACTCGTGCCAGGCAGCTGGGCAAACCCTGGGAGGTGCTGGGGCAAAGGCCGAGAGTCAGTGGTTGACAAACATCTGCTTCACTGCCCTCAGTGACCCTGGTCATTCATGTGACCTCCCTGTGCCTCAGTCACCTCAGCTCTGAAATGGGCATAACGACCGTCCCCCTGCACATGGGTGTCACGAGGCTTTAACACACCGATCGATTCACATCTGGGGATGCCCACAGCCACGTGATAAATGCTGCCCCTGTGAGGGTGAAGGAGGAGACCCTCCCCGTTTCTGGGACATCAGCCCCACAGCTAGGCTGTGCCACTGCAGGTGAGACCTCAGGATGGGGGTTTGCTGACTCCGTGGGCAGACGCTGGAACAAAGGCACAGAGCAGGGACGGAATAGTGGAGGGGCAGCACCCCCTGCACACCTGGAGGCAGATGGAGTGACCGGCGGGGTGGGAGCAGCCAGTGAGCAGTTGAACACCCTCAACCCAACCGCACGAGACCTGGCCCCTTTGCCTTTTCAACAGCAGGACAACTCCCGGCCACCAGCAAAGACCCACATCTGTTCATTTAAGCAAAAACAAATCCATGCCCCACCACCCAGAGTGCAGGGCCCTCGGGCAGGGAAAGGAAGGGGTTCACAGTCACAGCAGCTGCTCTGAGCCAGCTGACACCCTCTCCCTACCCGTCAGTAGTCCTGGGGGGACAGAGATTACTCTTCCATCTTGCAGACACTGAGGCTCAGAGAGCGTGAGTCCATCACCTGAGGTCACACAGCCAGGGCAGCAGAGGCAGGGTTCACACCCACGGATGCACCCTCTGAGGACCAAGCTGGCTCATCCCCAGCACTTCTCGGCCCCAAGCCCTCTTTCCCTGTATGGAGACCCCAGAGTATGCAAGGAGGGCCCAGCAAAGCCCCAGTCCACGCAAAGCTGACCTTGGCTAGACGGAAGTTCCTCCTGAAAGCTCCAGCTGCTGCAGGACAAGGGACCCGGAGGCCACACAGCCCCTGGCCCAGTGCGGAGGAGGTGCTGTCAGGCAGACGACGTTGACCCTCCCCCAGGGAAGGTCACAGCCCAGACTTCTGACCTCCAGTTCACGAGGCACCCGGGATTCCGGAAGGCTCAGGGTGCAGGAGGCTGGGGTGGGGTGGCTTGGCTCAGCCTCAGGAGAGCCGCTCGACATGTGAATGGGAAGCAAGCCGGAGCTCAGAGGCCGCCGCCCTCCCAGCAGAGCCCCCAGGGCTCTGGGGACAACCAGGACACCAGTGTAAGCAGAGCCCTGCTACGCGGCAGACCCCAGCGCCTGGTGCCCGACACCAGCTTTCTCCCAGTGAGAACATGCTCTAGGAGGGAGCCCTCAGTAAGCCCACTTTACAGATGAGAAAACTGAGGCCCGGGGCAGTGAAGTGATTTGCCTAAAAGTCTCACAGAGAGTGAGGGGCGGAGGAGCCTCAGCCCGGGGGAGCCTTGGACCAGGCCAGAGACGCCTGAAGCACCGAAGGACCTGGATCCGGAGCTGGGCCCACCACTTACTCGCTGCTGGCCTGTGGGCCCATGTTCCCCTGGGAAGGGGAAGGGACTCGTGGTAAGGTCGTGTGGGGACTGAGATGAGGCAGGAGGAACACCGGCCGGGGCAGGGGGTAGCTTCCTGTCCTGATCCCCCCACCCTCCTCCCTGCCTTTCCCACACCCCCGCGATGCCCATGAAGAGGAGCCCTCGACCCCGGGCCGGCCTCCTGACAGGCAGGCAGCCCAGCGCGGAGAAAGCAGTGGCCGAGCCAGTTCTAAGCCCGGGCCCAAGAGCTCCTGTGCGCGTCTCATCTTTCACTCGGAGCCCTGTTTCTGCGACGGGAACGAGTTCGCGGAGCAGAGGCAGCCGCCCTGGCAGAGGCTGTCCCAGACCAGCCACTCCCGGCAGCCACTCCCAGCCTGGGTCAGCAAGCCCGGCTGACCTGTGGACTTGGGATCAAGTAGAAACGCCTACTGTGCGCCACAGAGGTTCTGCAGTCGCCTGCGACTCGCGTTACTGAGGCAAGAGACTATTCGTTACATGACCGAGGCGTGTCCCCGGCAGGCAGGACAGGCACGGGTTTGGCGAGAGGGCAGACAGACCACCCCCCAGGCCCACGTGCTGCTGGCGGGGGTGTGGCCGGACTCGCTGGGGAGCCCTGGGCCAAGGCGGGGGCACGGGGGTGGGGGGGAGCAGCGCACGCTCACAAACTAACGCCCCTGCAAGAAAGCTCCCAGCAGCCAAGGTGGGAACATCTGGCTGCCCTTGCTCGGTTTTCTCCCTAGCGTTCTTCACCGTGCAACCCAGATGTTACCTAATGAACGACTGTGTGCCCCCTGCCCCTGCCCCGATCCCATGGAACACAAGCCTCGTGAGGGGTACCAACTTCATCCGTTTTGATTACAGCTGTATCCTGGCACCTAGAACTGTGCGGTAGGCACTCAATAAATATTTGTTGAATAAATAAACTGGGGAAACAGGCATTCCCATACATGGCAGGTGTGAGCAAAATCTGGTACACCATCAATGGAGGTGAGCTGGCAAGTACCGGGTTTTAAGTAGGCATCCTGTGGCCTCTACAGTGGAGCCCATGGCAGCCAGCACCTCCCCAGAGAAAAGTGTGCAGACGATCATCAAAAGATTGGTACGGCAGGTGCACGGCAACCCTCTTCCTAATGGTCCAGGCTGGAAGCAACCCCACAGCCCTTGGCAGGAGAAGGAGCCACCCAACTAGGGTCTGACCAGACCATGGAGCAGCTCTCAGCCGCAAAGAGGACCGACCACGGAGCCCACAGCATGTGGACCTAGAAATGCTGTGCTGAGCACAAGAAGCCACACATGAGAGCAGACTGCGTGGCCCCATTTACGAAAGTCTGAGAGCTAGTCACAGTCAGGGAAGCGGTTCCCAGGACGGGCACGGAGGAGGGGACCTGGGTTGTCTCGGGATGTTTCATGATCTGAGTGCCGAGCACACGGGGTGTTCCTTTGTGAAATGTATTACTGATTTGCATGCTTCTAATAGGTTCTCCTGGTTACACTTGGATAAATGGCTTACAAAGAGAAAATAAAGAAACGCATGTGCACACGGACCCAGCGATTCCACACCGGGTGCAGCAGGAAGCCATTCACTGCGGCAATGGACACAACGCAGCATCCGTCTGCCAGGACGGTAACAGCTGGGACATGCACACAGCGGAGCCCTGGCTGGTAAAGGGAGCTCCCCACGTGCCCACAGGGAGAGTCCTGAGGGGGGCTGTCCACGGAGGAAAGCACAGGACAGAAAGGTGAGCACAAGATGCTATACGTGAGGAAAACAGCGCACACACCTGCACGCTTGCCGTCGTAGGACCTGTGGTTCCCAAGTGTGGTCCTATAGGCCCTGAGGGTCCCCGGGACCTACTCAGGGACCCACGGGATCAACATTATTTTCAGAACAACACTGCAACACTGGTTGCCTCCTTCACGCCCTTTCTCCTATGAGCGTACAGCGGAGTCTTCCAGACTCTACGTGACTTGGTGATGATGTCATCACTTTGATGGCCAATGGAATGTGTACTTGTGTATTCTGTGTTTTCTAGAATGTTCTAAAGTAAACTCAAGAAAAGTTGCTCAACATCGTTAGTCGCCAGGGAAGTGCAAATTAAACCTTCAGTGAGACAGCACTTCACACTTCACACGCTAGGACGGCTACATTCAAAACGACAGACGGTAACAAGCTGGAGCCCTTGTGCGCTGTGGCTGGGGATGTAACATGGTGCAGCCGCTGAGGATTACAGTTCGGTGTTTCATCTTATGGTCACACACAGAGTTCCCAGATGACCCAGCAATTCTGCTCCTGGGTACATTCCCAAAAGAAATGAAAACATACGTCCACACAAAAATATGTCATGAATATTAACGGCAGCAGTGCTCGCAATAGCTAAAAGGTGCAAACATAGTGTCTACCACCTAGTGAATGAATAAACAAAATGGGGCCCATCCACACACTGGAATGTCCGCCACGGAAAGGAATGAAGCTCTTATTCATGCTACAACGTGCAGGGGGCTTTGAAAGCGTTATGCTTAGCAACGGAGGACCGTCCACAAAGACCACATATTGTATGATTCCAGGTCCAGGAATGTCCAGAATACGCAAATCCATAGCGACAGGGAGTAGACTGGAGGCTGCTGGGAGCTGGGAGGAGGGAGTGGGAGGTGGCTGCTACCGGCATAGCAGTAGGGTGACAAGAATGACCTAGAATTAGATTCTGATGATGTTCTCACGGCCCTGACAAAAAGTACTGAACTGTACACTTTAAATGGGAGGGCTTTATGGTACATGAACAGTATCTCAATAAAGCTGCCTAGGAAGGAAGGAAGGAAACACAGTTTTTAAAAATTAAAGAACCCCACCACAGGCCGAGCCTTGGCCCCAGACCCTCTCTAGGCGGAGCGGCTGTGAAATGCACCCATTCCCTCCAAGTGCCATAAGCTCTGGGGCAGCCAAACCCAGGGGGCCCAGCTACAAGCCACTCAGACCCACTCCTGCCCCAAGTCCTCCATGGGAGCCACGAGCCCAGCCCCTCCACTGGGAGACTAGGGCCCCCTTCCCAGCTCTACTATGACCCCCAGAAAAGCCTCCTCCCCTCTCAGGGTGCCATTTTCTCTTCCATAAAACAGAACGACCAAACAGACTCCCTCAAGGTCGCCACAGGGTGAAACTCAGTGCCTGACAGATGCCCCCAGCAGAGGACCCAGCTCTCCTCGGTTTTATCACCTTCGTCACCTTCAGAGCCCTCCCACCTCCCCCCAAGTCTGACGGGCAGGCAGCCCCTTCTCAGCTCCCCCAGTGGCTGGCCCAGGGCACACGGGCCTGGTGTGCCCGCAGCTGCCGATTTTCAACAAAAGCCAGAAAGCTGGAATTTATGTGAAGTCTTCCAGCTTCTAAATGTTTGCAACAAAATTCTAGTGCTTACGAAGATGCTCTGCAGAAAGAAGCTGACAGGTGACAGGGGCGTGCACCATTAGCAGAACAGCAGACAGAGGTGGGACCAACCCCAGCTACGCGGGGTCATTGAGGAAACCGGGGCTCAGAGGCATCGCGGCCCAGGCCCCAGGTCACACAACGAGCGCACGTGAGCTTCGGCCCGGGACTCACCACGGGTGAGCAGGGGCTGCGGGAAGCCCAGGCCCCTCGTTTGCGGGTCCTGCTGCCCTCGGCGGACCCTACGCTGCCCTGGAAGGGTCAGACATCCCAGGTCAAGGCCCGTGGGCTGGGGGTGAGGAGGGGAAGGGCCGGCTGGCCCACCTGCAAGCTCTCCTCGCAGGGCGCCCCCTCCCCAGGCCGCTTTGGGAGCCAGGAGCTCCTGTGGCCGATTCCGGCACACAGAACACGAGCTCAGGTGTCCAGACTCCCAGCCTGGCTCCCTCTGGTCCCCAGGCTGAGCTCAGGGACCACTCAGGCCCCACACAAGCTAAGGTCACCCACAGCTGAGCCTGCAGAGGAGAGGGGAGGGTCTGTAGGATCCTCTGGGGAATAGGGAGAGGCCGGGCGGGTCTCCCTCTGCCCCCTGGAGCCACAGCCCAGTGATTCCGGGGGGCCCTGGAGACCCCCAGACACTGAAGGCCCAGGGCTGGCTCCTGGGGCTGCAGGGCGAGGCGGGGAGAGCCCGCTCCTGTGCTCTCCTCCCTTCACCCAGAGGAAGTGCTGCAGGACACAAATAAGACCCTCCCAGCTCCTGCCCACCACCTGCAGTGGCTCCCCGCTGCCCTTGGGGAAAGGCCCAAATCTTCATCCTGAGGGTAAACACCATCGCCCTGGGCCTGGCCCCTGACCACTCCCCAGCCTCTTCTCACACCAGCTACACAGCCTCCTTTCAATCCAACTCCTTCCCTCCAGCTGCAGGGCCTTTGCACGTGCTACGCCCTCTGCCTGATGCACTCTCTTCTCTCTGCTCCCCACCTCTCACCCAGTCAGCAACTCCTTCTGCTCAAACAGCACTTCCCAGGAAGACCTCCCTGATCCCCAGGGGAGTCCGATCCCCCGGACAGGCTCACAGAGCACAGCCACCCCATTCCTCGGTCCTCGTCCTACGACTACCACGTTTTCTCCCCCACTAAACCATAAGGTCCCGAGGGCAGGGGCAACACGGTCCATCCGGCATCTGTCACAGCGCCTGCACACGCCGGGCACCAGAGATGACTATCAGGGGTGAGGACGTGAAGAAATGGCGGGGGCACCTGGATCCACCGCTTCCTGCACGTGTGTCCGTGGGCACGTGGCCCTGCTCCTCTGCTGTGCACCAAGGGGGCGGCTGTGATGATTAAAGGGGCCGGTGATCTCAGAGGGCTTACGACGGTGCAGGCACAGGGCATAAGCCGATATGGTGTCTGCAATTAATATACAGTTATTTGAATTTTAAAGCTTCTCTAGTAACCGGAACGTCAAACCGTTCGAGGAGCGCTGCCCCACAGGATCCGGTGACGTGAGGCCCCGAGGAAGGGGCTCCTTTCCTGCCACGGGGTCCTGGGGCCTGCAGGTTTTGCTGGAGCCCTTTTCCAGGAGAGGGGCTGCTGCTACAGGAAGCTCCAGCTTCTGAGGGCCACCCTGACCCGGGTTCCTACCCTTGTGGCCCAGGAGGGCGGGGGGTGGTCCCCGGCTCCCTCCATCGTGCCAGCGCCGTCGTAGAAGGCGCCCTCACAAGCCCCCTGAGGGACGACAGACGTCAGAGCCCTTCTCCCCGGCAGGGAGCCGGGCATGTGGCTTCCATTACGCTCCATCTGGACATGCTCAGAGGCAGCCTGGATCCCTGGCACAGCTCCGGCTCAAAGACAGGACCCCCGCTGCAGCCGGGCCTGGGGCAAGGGCTGGAAACCTCCTTCTCCAGGCCCCAGGGCTGCCATGGCAACATGGCCGGGGGTCATTTCCGCCCCACGGCCTGCCTCTCAGCCGGCCCCACGGGCAAGCAGGACAAAGCTGCCACCTCCCCAGTTCTCCCCACCGAGGGCCCCTTCATCCCTTGGGAACCCCCAGGGCTCCCCCTACAACAGCAGTCAGAAGGCTCTAAGGCCCTCACTGCCCCAAGGATGCTCATCGGGCCCCTGACCCCCACCCACCAGGCACCCCCCCGCCAACCTCCCCACTCCGTGTGCATTGCTGTGACCACGGACAAATCTGTGTGGGCTCATCCATTACCGCCCTCCACCCCCGTCAGACCCCAAAGGGGAGAGGCTGTGCCCGTCCGGTTCACTGGACGGCCCCTGGTGCAGAGAGGGTGCGCCGCACCTATCTGCTGAAGAAATTAAGTGGGTGGATGGAGGAACAGATGGTGAATAATGACGGCTGACATTTTTAATTACTTGGCAGTGCTAGGCCCCATGCCGAGCTTGAATGAGTTAGCTCACTGAATCCTCAAAACACCCCCAGAAAGCAGGGCCTTCTCTGCCGCTTCCAGATGGAGAAAATGAGGCAGAAGGCGGAAAGCGGCTCGCCTGAATCACAGAGCACGTGCACCGGTGGGTGTCAGGCGGACACTGGGTGAGCAGAGCAGGGAAGATGGATGGGGGAGGTGGACGGCAGCCAGCCTCTGCTTACACGGCCTGGGCCAACTCCTGGGTCCCATTTAAATTCACCCCGCCGGCCCACCACTCCCAACTTCCTACACCTCCCTTTCCCCGAGCTCCAAGAAGCACAGCCTGTCCATGCCCTGCTCTGGGCTTTGCATGGGCTGGGCCTCTGATGGGATGAGGGGCACTCAGTCAGGGGCCCCACCCCCAGGCGACCTTCACCAACAGCCACACCCCAAAATCCATTTGAGAAAGCCTGGGGCAGAGGAAAGAACCCAGGGCTCCTGAGAACGAAGCAGCTCTCCAGGGTCCCAAGGCCCACACCACAGAGAGGCCTCTGGTAGCAAGGGGGTGGGTGATGGGGACGGGGCCGGGTCTGTTCTGGAAACCCTGGAGGCTGCACGTAGCATCCCCGGCGCCAGGCCTTTAAGCCCGCCCGGGCACACGTGGACTTCATTAGAGCCCCGCCCCATGCACACACCCCGCCCCCTGCAGGCTCGGGGCTGGGTGGGGAGGAGCCCCCGGAAGTCCCCTGCCCTGGTCCCCGCCGCCACGAGCCACACCTCTCCACCCTCAACCTGGTCGGCTGAAAATGAGAAGGAGCCCAGCTCCCAGCTTGTGGGAGGGTCGAGTCACAGACGGGGCCAGGCACCTAGGAGGTGCTCAGCAAGGGCGAGTTCTGTGCCCGTCCACCGAGAGCTGGATGGAAGGAGCCGCCAGGGCGGGGGCCTGGGGGCTGGGGGAGCCTGCAGTCTCGGCCTCAGCACACAGCAGACACCCAGCAAGGGCCACAGCTCTGGACACACGGGCCCCCTCCCCCAGGAAACCGTCCCAGATGCCACCCGGGCAGTCCCCGCTCACAGCCTGCGGACCACACTGGCCAGTTCCTGCCTCCCAGGGGCCCATTAGGGCCTGTCCACAGTTGCTACCTAATGACGGTCTACAGGGTGAAGGACACAGGACTGAACGAGACATGGACTCGCAGCTGTGGAGACAGATATCTAGACACCCAGACAACTCCTAGGGCTCCCTCAGAGCGGGGGGCAGGGAGCTACAGAGCGGGGATGGAGGAAGGGTCATACAAGACACAGAGACCCAGCAAAGGATTCCTGGAAGCGGTGCTGCCTGAGCGCACTGGGAAGAGTGTGAGCAAAGGGGTGGGACAGAGGGGAGATGACAGTGTAGGGTGCTCACGGGGTGGCAGGGAACTAGTATGAGGGGGGATGACTGGCAAAGGGGTGGCCAGAGAGCCCCCCCATTCCCTCATTAATTTACCCAGTGTTTACAGAGCCCCAACTGTGGGCACAGCAGAGGAGATGGCAGACAGGGTCCCTCCACTCATGGCTCTAACGCTCCACCGGGGGAGACGAAATTAAACAAGGAACGATGTGCTACAATGCCAGGTATTACTGGGAGGAATTCAAGCAGTGTAAGAGGAAGGTGGGGTGCTCTTTGACTGGGGTGGTCAGGGCAGGCCTCTCTAGGCAGGTAACCTTGAACAGAGAGCAAATGGAACGAAGAAGCAAAATTCATGGACACCTGGAAGAGCACTTCAGGAAGAGGCAGTGGCAAGTGCAAAGGCCCTGGGGCTGGAAAGTACTGGAAGGGGCCGGGAGGCCTGTGCAGCTAAGCACAGTGCGGAGGGAGAGGGTTGCTAGGCACCAAGTGTTTATGCTCCCACCTCCAAACTCATGCGTTAAAACCCTAATCCTCAGTGGGATGGTATCTGGAGACGGAGCTTTGGGGAGAAAACTAGGTCTTGAGGGTGGAAGCCTCGTGATGGGATTAGTGCCCTTCTAAGAAGAGATGCTGGAGAGCTTGCTCCACCTCTGATGTAACCCAGATGAGATGTGGCCTCATCTGCTCTGTCAGGTAAGGGCACAAAAAGCAGACAGCTCTGCAAACCAGGAAGCAGGCTCTCATCAGACAACCGAGCTTAGACTTCCCGACGCCAGGGCTATGGGAAATAAACGTCTGCTGTTCAGCCACCCACTCTATGTATTTTTGTTACAGCAGCCAGAAGGGACAAGAAGAGGGTGAAGAAGAGAAGGCCTGGGAGGCCCCAGGGGCAGGCTGTGCAGGGCCTGAGGGCCCTGAGAGGACTTCAGTATCTACTCTGAGTAGGTGGGAGCCACAGCAGGTACTGAGCAGAGGAGGAACAGAAACCACTTGTATGTTAGCAGGACCCCTGGCAGGAAGCGGTGACAGACCCGGTACCGGGCTCTTGCAAGGAGCCCCCACAAGAGCCTGCATCCCTTCTGCTGCCATCGCAGAGGCCAAGAGCACAGCAGCCACGCCCAGAGGCTACTGTCAGGGAGGTGTGAGCAGGCAGCTGTATCAGGGTTGTGAGCTCCCACTTCCTGCCAGGGCACCCGTGGACCCCTCCGCAGGGGCCCCCCCAGCCCTGAGAAGGTACATGTAAGAGGTCCTCGGCCACAGCCCTATCAGGTAGCCCAGCACCTACCGTGACAGGGACCCCACCCATCCACCCACCATGCTACCCCCAGAAGCTGAGCCAGGAGAAAGCTCCATCTCAGAGCCTCCAGCCCGGAGCTCTGGGGATGGTGCTGGCTGTCCCTGGCCTGGGCCCGCAGACCCAGCTTCCCCTGCTGCAGGCAGCTGTGCACAGACCTGGGCCAGGCTACGGAGCCCCGAGGCTGCCCCTCCCTGGGATGAGTGGCCCTGGAGGAACCAGGAAAGTCTTACCTGCAGGGTCACCTCTGGGGACAGAATGGACAGAGTTGGGGTCTGCGTCTTCCTCTGGCCGAGAACGGGGCAGACCCGGTGGCTGCTTGGGCACTTCCTGGGTAGGTGGCACGCGGGCCGCCTCCTGGTGAGGTGTGGTCAGGATGGCGTGGGTGCTGGGCTCTGCCGGGCCCTCGGGAGCGCTCTGTGTGGCCTGTGATGGGAGGACACTGGCCGTGCTTGACGCTGGAACGGGCCCAGCTCCCTCCTGCCCGGCACTGCGGGGGGTGGCCTGGGCGTCTGGGATGAGGTTCTCTTCGGGCCGTGCCCTGGCCTCTGCCGCCTCCTCTTGGACAGGGAGACCAGGGGCTGGACCTGCCGTGGACCGTCCATCCAGCCCCCTGGGGCCACCTGCTGCCGGCTGCTCCCTGACGGTCAATGCCTCTCTCTCCTCCTGTCTGTCCTCTGTCACTCTCCTGGCCTTGGCCTGCACGGGGGCTGGGGGACCCAGGGCGGCAGCTGCCGTGGGCCTGGGGAGGGCGGCCGGCCAGCGGGTGGCCTGGATGGCTGAAGGTGGCTGACCCCCAGCTCCCAGAGCAGCCGGGCCCCCGGCGCCCGCCTGGAGCTCGCCCTCCAGGGCCGCCGCGGCCTCCGCCTCGGCCACCTCCTGGTCGTAGCTGTAGGGGTCTTCGTAGTGTCGCTCAGGGTCACCCTCCTCGGCGTCTGAGAAGTTTCCGGGGGCGGCGTCTCCGTGGCAGTCGGGGAGCCGGTAGCAGATGAGCTCGCCGCCGGCGTCGGGACAGTGGCAGGCCCGGCAGGGCGACAGGTGGACGGTGTGGCCGGCGGCGTACTTGCGGCCAGAGTGGACGCAGCCCACCTGGCCACACTGCGGGCAGCTGTCGGCCGCCACCACGGCCTCGATGCAGTTGGGCGGCAGCTCCGGGCATGGCATGAACTGGCAGCTGATCTTGCCGCCGCCCGGCGGGCAGGAGCACTCGGTGCTGCCGAAGTCCACGAAGTAGGACTGGCCGGCGGGCACGCGGCCGCGCACGAAGCCGCCCTGCAGGCAGTCGTAGTACTGGTAGCCCTCGCAGGCGCAGCCCTGCTGCACGCACGTGGCGCAGCAGGCACCTGGCTCCAGCGCCTCCTCGATGCAGTTCTCCAGCGGGGGGCACTCGACGCCCGTGCAGTCCTGCCCCGGGACCGCTGTGCTAGGGCTTGGGCCCAGGGCCAGGGCCACGGCCACGGCCAGCCAGGCTCCCACAGGCTCCCTGAGTGGTGCCATGCCCTGCAGCCGGCCACGCGCTGCCTCCAGATCCACCGTTCTCTCTCACGAGGCCCTGGGGGAATCGGAAAGGACACAGATCAGCACCACGTGGCGGCCACAGGGGGACACGTGTGCACGGCTGGGCAGACTCCCCACCTTCACTCACACGCGTGCACTCGTCCTCACGTCCCTACGCACACGCTCCCACTCGCACCTGCTCACATGCACAGACAGGCACTGCCGTCGCTCACGTGTTGGCAGAGTCGCCAGCGTGGCCCTGCCCAGGGCCGCTGACCCCCACTCTCACCTGCCACCTGACACGTGTCCCTGGCTGGGACCCTCAGCCGATGGTCCCGCACACACTCACACTGTCACATGCATTCTCCAGGCACATGGCTGGCACGCCTGGGGCATCGGGGTCTCACGCCCTCCATGGCAGGCACACAGAGGCCTGGTTACAACCCTCCAGGCACAGTTACATGCGCTGTCTCACCCACAGCCTCACCCATGTGCCGGGCGGGACACCACGGGTGGTCTCACACACACAGTCACCAGCACCCAAACAGTTTATCTCCCCCCGAAACCCAGCTTGATCCCCAGCCATGCACCCAGAGTCCCGTGGCTGCCAGCCAGAGGGCATGGCCAGGTGGACGCTGGGCAGGAACCAGGCCCTCCCAGGCCTCGGCACACAGCCAAGCCCCCTGCCATGGCCCTCGGACCCCAGGGCCCAGGAACACCCCCCAACAGATCCCCTTGCACTGCAAGTTACGCTGCAGGGGAGCCTCCCGCCAACCTCCTCAGATGCCTCAGCAAACAATACCACCGTCCCCAGAATTATCCTGGACACCCGCTGTCCCCCGCACGTGCGCGCATGCACACACACACACACACACACACAAACACACACCAAGTCCCATCCATCCACTGAGCTGCGTGAACAGCTCTCCGCCCTCTGCCCACTTCTCTCCACCACTGCAGCCCCGCCCCAGCTCGAGCTGTACTCCCATCTGCCCTGGAACACGCCTGCCACCTCCCTCCCCGCCATCCACTCCTGCCCTTTCTCTGCAAAGCTGCTGTGATCTGAAAGCAGCTGACCCCGATGTGCATGGCTTCCTGGCTTCCCAACCAGGAAGCAACAGTCTGGGTTCCCTGTGAGAGCCACCCTAACCCTCCCTCCAGGGGCCCTGGCATGACACTCCCGCAGCCCCTCCTTGTTACCCTCTACAAGCCACTCGAATGTCACCTTCTCACTGCCCGCGCTCCTCCCCCCACCTCCATCCTCGCCAAAGTCGCCGGTCCCACAGCCCTGGGACCCGCGTGACTCGGGGCCAGGCCTGCACCCCCGGGCTGCATGCTCCTCAGTCACAGACAAGGGCTCCCTCTCCACCCATTCCCGGCCCCGAAGCTGCGCTATCATTTGCAGTCACTGCAACGATTGTCGGATTTAGAAAAAAAGACAATAAAGTGAGATCTCTACTATTTTAACTTTGTAAATTTCAAACCTAAAAAACAGAACAATAGGAACTTCTTCAAAGTCTTTAACAGAGAGGAGAAAGAAGCAACCCTTGTGCCGCCCACCTCCTGGCTGAGCTGCGGGGAGCGTGACAGCAGCGCAAGGACCCTGTCGGGTGGGGCAGTGACGGCCACGCAGCAGGAGAGGAGTTCTGCCTCCGAGGCCCGTCAGCCAGGATTGAGGGCACAGGCCCTCCAAGCCGGCACCCTCCAGAACTGGGGCTTCCCAGCAAGTGAGGCAGGCCCCATGGACATTCTGCCAGCACTGGCACTCTGGTGCGGGGAGCAATTCCAGAGGTTACTGAACACCAGGCAGTCATGAGGACAATGAAGACATAAGTGAATGAAAGCCAGGAAATGGGATAGGAAGAGGCCGGGGTGTGGGAGAGCCTATTTTAGCCAGGATGGTCAAGCAAGGCTTCTCGAAGGAAGTGGCATTTGAGCTGAGGCCCGAGCCAGTCGGTGGACACAGCCCCATGAACGTCTGGAGGCAAAGCATGTCAGGTGGCAGGAACAGCAAGTGCAAAGGGCCTGAGGCAGGACTGCACAAGGGAGGTGGGGAGCAGCAGGGGCCACTACAGTGGAACCAGTGGACAAGGGCCAGGGTGGTAACGCCCAGATAAGCCCTGGAGCCTGGACTGACCTGATGGGACGCTCTACTTAAAGGCTTCGCCTGCTGCTGTGCTGAGAATGGGAAGGTGGGCAAGAGATGGGCAGCGGGAGAGGACGTGGCAGGATGTGCTGACGGCCTGGGTGGGGGTGAGGAAGGGAGTCCAGGGTGAGCAGAAGTTTGGGCCTGAGCACCTGGAAGGACAGAGCTGGGGCTTCTTGAGGCAGGGAAAGCCGCGGAGGAGGGCCACAGGCCTGCATGGGCGATGGGCAGCCTGGTTTGGGCCTTGTCGAGCTTGAGAAGCCCAGAGATGGTCCAGGTGAGGATGGTAAGGGCGCCTCCAGGGACAAGAGCCTGTGCTGGGCGCGGAAAGAGGCCGGTGGGGGGTGTCTCTGGACAAGAGCTGACATGCACGTCCCCCCAAGCTGAACGGCCGCCTCAGGAGGGTGGAGGGCCCCGTAGGACAGGGGCCCAAGATCCCCATGACAAACCACGGAAATGGGAGGGACGAAGGCCCTCCCTCCAGTCTGCCCTCAACAGTGTCATTTAAGAAAGAAGCTTCCTTACCCCGTCCCCCCCACCCCAGCCCACCCCCGCTCCTCCTCATCACACACTCACAGGAACCCTGCATCCAGGAGGCAGTATATTCCCACCACAGCCCACGCATGCCTCCCAGAGGGGCCTGGCCCTTGGACCCCCTACCGTCACAAACTGCCCACAACCATGTGAATCCAGATCTTGGGTGCACCCCAGGCCCGGAGGAAAGACGAAGAACACCAGCCCCCCGCTTGGTGTTTTCATTTGCTGTGCAACCCTGGGCAAGACCCTTGCCCCCTCCTAAGCCTCGGCTCTGGATCTGTACACAGCGGAGAGGCTCTACCACGCCTTAGGTCATAGTTGGGGCCCATGGGCACTACCTAGCCCACGAATGCATTGTGTGTCCCACGCAGTGAGCTTTTTTTTTCAATTTTATTTATTTTAATTTATTTATTTTTGGCTGCGCTGGGTCTCCGTTGCCGTGAGCGGGCTTTCTCTGGTTGCGGCGAGCGGGGGCTACTCTTCGTCCCGGTGCATGGGCTTCTCATTGCTGTGGTTTCTCTGGTTGCAGAGCACGGGCTCTAGGCGCACAGGCTTCAGTAGTTGTGGCGCACGGGCTCAGTAGTTGTGGCGCACGGGCTTAGTTGCTCCGCGACATGTGGGATACTCCCGGACCAGGGCTCGAACCCACGTCCTCTGCATTGGCAGGCGGATTCTCAACCACTGCGCCACCACGGAAGTCCCCGACGCAGTGAGCTTTTAGTTTTCAATTAGTAACCAGCACTTACAGATTGGAAATGCTCACGTGAAAATTCCAGCTTCTTACTTCTCTGGAAAATTCCTGAGCCCCAGCCACCCTGAGGTGTCATGCAGCGTGTGGCCTCCCAGTTCCCCACGAAGCCTAGGCCACAGACTCTCTGCTCATTCACATGTGGCTGGACGTGCTTGAGCTCAGGGTCCCGCCAGGCTCACCTCTGAACTGGGAGCCCCATGGTCATTCCCACTGTGGTCTCCAGCTAGGAGAATGGAAGTCTGGGCCCCTGCATGCTGCTCAGAATCCCCGTCAGTCTGAAGGGGGTGTGCCCACCTTCGAGAGGGATGGGGCCGGCTGGGGTGTGTCTACAGGAGGTGGCCCAGTGGCGAGGGGCTAGGTGCCTTGGGGTGGCTGCCCTGGGGAAGAGCCACCTCAGGGGCGCCTGGCACATCTCCACAGCTGCTCAGGACGGGTTATGGCCCCTCAGGTGTGTACGGAGGGTGGAGGGCAAGAGACCTCAGCTCCACGTGGGGAAAGCTTTCTCCAGGTCACAGTCAGACCAGGCTGCAGGTGCGGAGGGAGCTCCCCGTCCCTGGAGACAAGCTAGCGGGGCTGGGAACACGCATATGAGTGAGAAGTAGGAGGGCACGATCTCTACGTTGCTGGTTCTCAGATTCAAACACGCCCCTCCCGGGGGGCTCCAGCTGCTGTTTCCCACGGCCCCTGCAGGAAGTGGCCCCCTGAATGTGTGGCTTCTGCAAATCGGCCCCCCTCCAATCTGGAAAGAGGAATCACGAGGGGAGGGGCTGAAAAAGGGGCCCTGACCTCCCTGAAGTGGGGAGCCCCGGCAGGCAGACTGTGGTGACAAAGACCCCTGAGGCTGGGCCCGAGGCTGGGTCATGGGGCGCACACTCCGAGGTAGGGGCTCATCGGGGACCCGGCAGACACAGAGAAAGACCCCCAGGATCGCCCAACACCCACAGATGAACGAAGCTGGGTAATGCACGCACGTTAACAAGACTACGATTGTTACAGTGCCAGCTGGCCTCCACGAGCCCTGGAGCGGACACCAGCAGAGGGGCACGTACACAAGCAGGCCACCCGTGCATGCGGGGTGAGTGCCAAGCTCTTCTGCCCCGTGCACTTCCCTGAGAACTCTGCACCATATGGCCACTGGGTATTCGTCCAGTGGTGGAGGGGACACAGGACACGGGTGCAGGCCACTAGGCCAGTGACCGGCCCCCAGACCCACTCCCTGCCCTGCCCTTCTCCACCTGGCTCTGCACCGGCAGGGACAGGGGCGCTGCCCTCCTCAGACTGCGTTCCCGGGCTCCTGCAGTGCCCAGGGGCCACCACTGACAGGGGATCAGCGGGCAGGGGAGGGGTTGGGGTATTGGTTCCCCACCTCCCTTGCTCCTTCCCTCCAGATCAGGGGTTTGGTGGTGGCTCCTTCCCCCTCCCCCATGGCCACAGCTCCCGCTGGAACCCCACTAGCCTCCAGGAGGGCTCAGGTGAGGGCATGAACACATCCAGCCAACCCACAAGCCCATCCCCCCTTTGCTGCGACTGGCGGCGGGGGGCTGTAACCACAAACCAGTGAGACTCAGAATGGTGACCACTCCCACAGGGGACGCAGAGGGACGCCGACCTCCCCCCCGACAGGAGCTGGCAGCTTCCGCCCTGGTCTCTGGAGTCCTGAGCCACCAGGAAAATGGGTGAGGACCCTGCCTGGGAGACCCTGCAAGCCCAGTGTCCACTCCCACTGGTCACACGCTGGCATGTGAATGAGGCCATTTCGGACACCCCCATCAGCCCGGAGACTAGTATAAATACCACCAGTGTCCCCAACGATGCCACATGGAGCTGAGAGAAGGACCAGCCACACCTGCCTAAACCCCTGAGCAAATACACCGCTATCACCAGGTGTCGGGCCGCTGGTCACGCGGCAGCTGGACCCACAAGCACTGGGACCCAAGTCAGCAGCCCCAGCAGAGAGTCCAGGGGGGGCCTTCTAAAGGACAAAGGCCCCGAGTCCTCGGCACACAGCAAACGTGGGCAGAGGAGATGCTGTGCTGGGTTCACACTGGCCTGAGACGTGACAGCCACCGTGTGCAGGATTCCCGCTCGGACCTGGAGCGAACAGACAGCTGAGAGACACCGGGCTCCCCCGGGCTCCGAGATGGGCCACGGGCCAGGGGACATGAAGGAACAGCATCATTCCGTGAGCTCTGACAGCTGCAGATGGTGGTGTTTCTGAAAGACTGACACTCTGAGTACTACCAAGCCTGCGATGTGCCCTCACACACTCAGCACGAAACAAAGGCCACGCAGCCAACTGTGCCCAGCAGTGAAAGCCGGTGATGGGCGTCTGGGCATCCTCTCCGGGCTTCACGCTCCATAACCAAGAGACGGAGACAACAGGCCTTAGACGAGAAGGAAGATGGGAGCCCCCAACACCACGCTGGGGTGCATCCAGCTCTGCGGGGCTGGAGCAGGCTCAAGGCAGGAGCGGGGAGGTGGCGGAGGCCCTGGCTGGCCAAACCCCTGCTAGGGTGGGGGCAGCGGGCTTCTCACGTGGTCCGGGGTCAGCTTCTCACAACCAGGATGTGGGGGACGGAGCAGGGGCACACTCAGCAAGGGTCTCTTCCCGGGAGCGTCCAGGGAGACAGGAGGCTGAGGGCTCTGGGCAAGACACGCCCACTGTCCCGTATCCTCCCTCCCCCACCCCAGGGAGTCCGGGCAACGGGGGCTGGCGATCAGAGCTGACGGCGCCTCTGCCGCCCCCACTGCTACCCGCCCGCAAACACAGATACACGTCCCCACAGTAAGTGACCCCGTCCTGATAAATGAACCTCAGTGGCCACCCACAGAAGGCCCCAGATGCAAACTCTCCGAGTGGGTAAGGCCACCCTGGTGCCCCCCTCATGGCCCTGGGGCACTGACGGATCACCAGTGCCACCACTACCGAAAGTGGGGTCTGGCCTCATGTGACACCGAATCACAAGGTAAGGAAATTCTTCCTTTCTCCGGTTCTCTGAGCCTTCTGATGCTGACAAGAATAGGCTTGCCAGAGCTAGCAAATAAAAATACAAGACATGCAGTTACAGAGGAATTTCAGATAAACAGTGCATCATGATTTAGTATTAAGTATGTCCTGTGCAATATTTGGGAGATACTTATTCACCACTTCTCTGAAATTCCAATTTAACTGGGCATCCTACATCTTTACTGGGCAACCCCAGACAAGAACAAAGTCTCAGGTTGGTGCTGGTGTGGTTTCAAAACATTAAAAACGTTTGCAGGGGATCTTTCTTTTAAACAAGAGGCACCTACAGCCAAACACAGATTCTCAAGCAGCTGGGGACGACAGAAGGGAAACAGACACTCAGGACCCTGCAGACACACCAGTTACAAGCTCGCGAGTAATCAGGACCACCTGGCCCACCGGCCACCACCTCTGAGGGCACTGCCGCTCCCAGCTGCTCCCAGAAGCCTGCTCAGATGGCTGCCCGCTGCCCCCAAGTCCAGCCAGAGGGTAGTCACCAACCAGCCGCCTGGCCGTCTGTCTATGGAGTGTGTTTGGGGGCCCACACAGAACTTTTGAAATTAGTTCCTGTTATTAAAACATTGCAATGTTAATAATTTATAATTGATTTAAAGTCATAACACTTAAAATCAGAACATTTTACACCAGAGTTGCATTCCCAACTTCTCTAGGAAAATTAGAAGCTGGGCCTGAGGGCGGGGTATCACTGGTCCAGGGCAGCTGGTCCACGCTCACTCTCCATCGGCATCACTGGGCTCCCCCGTTCCCCTCTATCTCTGGAACCCTCCTGGGCCTCTCCTGTCTACACAGAAAGGAGGGAGGCCCAGGGGAGGTAGGAGTTCCTGCTCCCCCTGGCCCAAAGCCACTGCCTGAACGGCCTGGTTTCCTGGGTTAGGACCTGTCTCTTCAGTAAGTGGCAGATACTGGGAATTGTGCCCCCTCCAAGGAGCCCGCTCCCACCCAGGTAGGCTCGAAGGTCAATCATATCAGAATCCAGCGGCATCCCCACAGCCGCACAACCACGGGAGGGGACGCTCGAGTTAATTACACACTGTCTGAAGCCGGGACCTCCCAGAAGCAGAGCCTGAGATGGGGTTCTGAGCATGTGGTTTATTGGGAGAACCCCTGGGAGAAGAGAACGGGAAACAGGATGGCAAAGGTGTGGTCTCAGCTGAAGTCTGACACCAGCCGGATCCCACAGGAAGCTCTGCAACATGACTGGCACCCCAGGGCTCATCCCACTCAGGGACATCAGTGGGTCATTGGCCAAGGATGGCAGTGGGATGAAGTGGGGGATCACCTCCTGGGCCCATGCGGGGAACCAACACCTGTTGGCCAAGGGCGTCTGAAGAAGCGCGCAGGTGTGAGCCACTAGCAGCAGCTGGGGGACGAGTGCACCAGGAGGAGGAACCAGCCCGGGCAGCAGCGGGGGTACAGGCTCTGCCACACACACATACACACACCCCTGCAAGAGCAGGTCAGAGAGTCTGCTCCTAGAAACGATCCCCAAACCTAGCTTTAATTTCAAATCTGGGCTGAGATCACCCCAGGCTCAGAAAGGTAAGAAAGTAATGTACTAAAAATAGTATTTGCACACCGATGTTCACAGCGGCATTATTCACAGTGGCCAAAAGGCAGAGGTAACCCAAGTGTCCATCAACAGATAAATGGATAAACAAAATGCGGTCTCTCTACACAATGGAATATTACTCAGCCTTAAAAAGGACGTTCTGGGGCTTCCCTGGTGGCGCAGTGGTTGCGAGTCCGCCTGCCGATGCAGGGGACACGGGTTCGTGCCCCGGTCTGGGAAGATCCCACATGCCGCGGAGCGGCTGGGCCCGTGAGCCATGGCCGCTGAGCCTGCGCGTCAGGAGCCTGTGCTCCGCAACGGGAGAGGCCACAGCAGTGAGAGGCCCGCGTACCGAAAAAAAAAAAAAAAAAAAAAAAAGGACGTTCTGGGGGCTTCCCTGGTGGCGCAGTGGTTGAGAGTCCGCCTGCCGATGCAGGGGACACGGGTTCGTGCCCCGGTCTGGGAAGATCCCACATGCCGCGGAGCGGCTAGGCCCGTGAGCCATGGCCACTGAGCCTGTGCTCCGGAGCCTGTGCTCCGCAAGGGGAGAGGCCACAACAGTGAGAGGCCCACCTACCGCAAAAAAAAAAAAAAAAAAAAAGGACGTTCTGGGACTTCCCTGGTGGCACAGTGGTTAAGAATCCACCTGCCAATGCAGGGGACACAGGTTCAAGCCCTGGTCTGGGAAGATCCCACATGCCGTGGAGCAACGAAGCCCGTGCACCACAACTACTGAGCCTGTGCTCCAGAGCCCGCAAGCCACAACTGCTGAGCCCGTGTGCCACAACTACTGAAGCGCGCACGCCTAGAGCCCGTGCTCCACAACAAGAGAAGCCACCACAATGAGAAGCCCGCGCACCGCAACAAAGAGTAGCCCCCGCTCGCCGCAACTAGAGAAAGCCTGCGCGCAGCAACAAAGACCCAACACAGCCAAAAATAAATTAAAATTTCTAAAAAATGGCTAAGAGGGTCAGTTTTGTATGTATTTTACTACAGTAAAAAGTAATAAAACGTGCACTGTAGGGCTTCCCTGGTGGCGCAGTGGTTGGGAGTCCGCCTGGCGATACAGGGGACACGGGTTCGTGCCCCAGTCCAGGAGGATCCCACATGCCGCGGAGTGGCTGGGCCCATGAGCCATGGCCACTGAGCCTGAGCGTCCAGAGCCTGTGCTCCGCAACGGGAGAGGCCACAACAGTGAGAGGCCCGCGTACCACACACACACACACACACAAAAAAAAAAAACATGCACTGTGGAGCCAAAAGTGAGTAATCAAAGAGCAGAGAGAGGAAAGGAAAAACAGTGCTGCCCTGAGGACCCAACAGGAAACAAGAGCTGCCCCTGACACCTCCTCATCACGGTAAGCTTCCTGGCACCCAAGGCCAAAAGGGAAATTAGAGGATGACCTGGTGCTCCTTGTATGATAAGAGGAAGTCATCTAATTCACTGGGAAAAATAATAAACATGTTCTTGGCACAGAAACTTAGGAGGGACTTTAGCTGTTGATCAGGTTCGTATGAACTATCACTTCCTCAGCACTGACATGATGCCAAGCACTGGCCTGAGAGCTTCTAGGGATGCTGATTTCATTTAACCATGCTCTGCAGATAAGGAAACTCAGGCCCGGACAGGATAAATGACCTGCCCCCGGTCACACCATCAGTAAAAGGTGGTGCGCGGACACGAAGCCGGGTCTGCCTGGCCAGGGGAGCACAGCCAGAGTCCTTCAGTTTGTGGATATTCACTGCACACCTGCTACCTGCCCGTCCCCACAGCAGGTACTGCGATGTGGCGGTGAACAAGACCCATAGAGGCCCTCCCCCCGTGTGGCCAACATCCTGGTGAAGAGAAGAGACAGATAACAAGTAAGTAAGAAGACAGTAAGGAGGTTGTAAGGGACAGGGCCTGGGGCCCTCCCCTGTGGCCAGAGCGGGCAGAGAAGCCCTCATCGAGGAGGTGATGCTTCGGCTGAGACTTGCCTGGCGCAGATGCGGCGGCCGTGCAAAGATCTGGGAAAGGCATCCCAGGCAGAGGTAATAGCATGGGCAAAGGCCCTGAGGCAGAAACCAGCTGGACCCACTGTGGCCGGCATGGAAGGAACAAAGAAGGGAGTGGGAGGAGGTGAGGTGGGCAGCAGGAGGGAAAGGGGCGCGGGGCGTGAAAATTAAGGAAGGAGACAAGGTCAGAAGAGGACACCGGTCAGTCAGTCACCCACGCCCAGGGCCCCAGGGAATGGAGCAAAGCGTCTTGACTTAGTGGACACTGTTCCAATGGGGTGGGGGCGGTGCACCAATGGGCCACAGCACGCTGGGAAGTCCTCAGGAAGACGGAGGAAGATTCCAGCCCCAGGAAGCGCAGAGCTGGGTAACACCTTAGCACCATGGAGGGAGTACGGCACCTGCGGGGGTGGGGGGGAGATGCGGAGAAGACCTGCGGGGTGGGGAGGGTGCTGGGGTTAGGGCGATGCGGGGCGGGTGTACGCTGACTTCCATGTACGTTTTGTATGTTTTTATATGTATGTTCTCACAAGAGCAGAGACTTGTAAAAGAAAAGAGCCTATTATAATAGTCCAGAAAAAGGAAACAGAACAGAGGCCAGAGACTTCCTGGCAGAAGAAATGGATAGGAGGGGAGGGATATGAAAAAGAATCACAAATCACCGAAAGAAAAGTGATCAAGCCTGGCTTCCACCGTTAAACACTTATTGTCCTTCATTTCCTCATGGGCAAAAATCTCAATAATTGATGCCATCGTTTGCAAAACGACAAGTCTGGCCTGGGGAGAGCGGGCAAGGCTGAGGGCACAGGGGGCTGGCCTGAGACCCCCGAGGTGGGGGTGGGGGGCTGGGTCCAGAGCACAGGGACACCGGGTCTCAGGCCAACCCTGGGTGCAAAGTGCTGACAGCAGTCAGGTCCAGGTGGAATGCACAAAGGGTGCTGGGGGCCCGTGTCCTCACGCTCATGGGCCCCTGGGGACCCCTCCATGGGTGAGCTCATGAAAACACTGGGAAAATCGGCCTTCCAGTACAACAGCCAGGTTTTGTTCCCTTCCCTTCCCTCTCTTAGCTAATAAAGAAAAAATAAGTAAAATGAATAAAAAGCTCCTTAAACCCTGGGTGAGAAGTGACCCTGCATATATAATCACTAATCTCATTATCAACATAAACAGGTGAAAAATTACACAGATGAATGTCCGTGACTTATAATCAACCTTTGAGAAAAGAAAATGTTGCTTTTGGCACAGGAGGGGGCTGATATTTTCCTTCCCCACAAGTCGTGACTCTGGAGAGGAAACGCTCTTTGGGCAGAGCGATGAGAAACCGTCCTGCCCGCAGCCAAGGCTGAGCTCACCGCTCTCCCCACCTGCGTCCCCAGTACCCTCCACCCGGCCCCAGACACGCATCCGGCTTGCCCGCGGTCCTGCCTGCCGAGGACTTCTCGTCTGATGTCCTCCTACCCTGTTCGAAATCCTGATGGCTCCCTACCACCTCTGGCCCTTGGGTAATCCACCCACGTCCACCAAAAAAGGAAAATGTGAACAAAGCTTAGTAGTGGACATGGGGTGGTTTCTCATCATCCATCGTACATTCACCCTCCTTCCAAGAAGGGCCCCTGGATTTCATTCTGGGGTCCACACTACTCAACTGTCAGGCCAATCCGTGTTTCTCATCCCTCGCAACAATGCCTAACTCAGGGATGGACACCAGGCCAACCTGAGCCCATGAGACCCAATTCAAGTGAGACATCAGGCAAATGGCCTCTTGTTCCCACTGTATCAGACAACAGATGATTTAACCTTGAGGGTCCCTGAAGCCATCTTGTTGTCAGGTGGAGACTGTCTGAGGCTGGAGTCAACTCAAAAAAAAAAAAAAAGGGAAAAGGAAAAGCCACGATAACAGAGTCACAGTGACAGCTGCTGAGATCCAGCCATACCTGATCCAGCCATACGTGAAGCTAATTGAAAAGCTGAACTTTGCAATGACAAAGTTGCTCAAGCAGGGCCTCCCTGGTGGCGCAGTGGTTGAGAGTCCGCCTGCTGATGCAGGGGATACGGGTTCGTGCCCCGGTCTGGGAGGATCCCATATGCCGCGGAGCGGCTGGGCCCGTGAGCCATGGCCGCTGAGCCTGCGCATCCAGAGCCTGTGCTCCGCAACGGGAGAGGCCACAACAGTGAGAGGCCCGCGTACCGCAAAAAAAAAAAAAAAAAAAAAAAAAAGTTGCTCAAGCAACTTTTTGCTCAAGCAACCATTTTGCTCAAGCTAACTTGGACCAGGTTTTCTGTCACTTGCAACCAAGATTCTTAACAGATATTTGGGCTTATATATAAAAAAAAATTGTTGCCTGTCATTTTAGGGGTCTTACAGACTCCCTGGAACTCACTCATGGACCCCTGTTGAATACTCTTGGACCAAGGATAAAGTGAAAACCCCTAAGGGTGGCATTCTAAGTCCTTCACCATCTAGCTCCCACCTATCTTCCCCTCCCACCTTTTCTTTCCATTTCCCTCGGTCGCCCTCCATACACCCAATTCCTGCTAACCTCGAAGACTCTGGTTCCCAACTCCTGATCTTGGTTTGTATCATTGTCCCAAACCAGGGTGCCCTCCCTCCTCAGTCTCTCCACACCCAAACCCTACCCCCCACCTTAAGGCCAAGCCCCAAGGGCAGGTAGATGGATGAATGGGTGACTGGATGGGATGGATGGATGGATGGATGGATGGATGCATGGATGAGTGGACAGATGAGTGGGTGGGTATCACGTGGAAGACAGATGGAGGAGAAGGTGGACTAGCGGATGGTTAAGTGAACTGGTATGTGGATGGATCGTTGATGAAGAGACGGTTGGGTGTCAGATGGATGGTGGTCCCATCATGGATAAATGGTGAGGGAATGGATGGCAGATGGAGGACAGATGGATGGGAAGGTGGAAAAGTGGCTGGATGAGTAACCAGCCTGTGGATAAATGTCTAATAGAGGGGCAGGTGGGTGGGTGGAAAGATGGGTGAGGAGATGGAGGAGGCGTGGATGGGAAGGTGGGTTAATGGGGGGTGCATCAGCATGGGGACAAATGGCTGAAGGACGGCTGGCCGACTGGGCGGGTAATGGACAAGCGGACAAGTGGATGCGTGGATGGTGGGTGGGCCAGCGGATGGTGAGCAGAGCGAGGAAAGTTCCCCTGATGCTCCATCAGTGCTCTTCCCAGCCTCCCTGGAAAACCCAGAGCAAGGGCAACAGCTCTCCTGCAGGCCAGCAACTCAGACGATCCTTGCCCGTGGTGAGCAGCATGAAAAGTACAGGCCCAGGGAGAGTCAGACTGGCCTGCGCTCACAGCCCAGCAGAGCCGCCACCTGCTGTCTGACCACAGAGCAGAGGCTCCGGCTCTCTGAGCCTCCCCTTCCCCGCCTGTTCAACGAGAAGCACCACGTTCTCCTCACAGGGGGCTGTGGGATGAAATTTAAAAGTATCTACAGAGGCCAACCCAAGACGTGGTACAGTCAGAGGTGACAATATTTCCCACCCTATTAAAAAACTGTTCCAACGCCTAGAAAAAGGAAGGTGGCTCCTCCTCCCATTTTATGCGACTAGGAAAGTCCTGATACCAAAAGCAGATGTGGTTCTACAAGAGGAAGGTATAGGCCAGTCTCACTTATGAATCTAGCTGCCAAGCCCGAAGTAAAATAGCAGAAAATTGAACCCAGCAGCATATTACAGGGATAATAATACACTGTGTCCAAATAGGGTTTACCTCAGGAATGCAACTGTAGTGCAATACCAACAAATCAATGCAATTCACTAAAAGACAAATCTACGTGATCAGTTCAGTAGATGCTAGTCAATAAACGTCAACATTTTGTGATTAAAAGCTCTGAGAAAAGTAAGCTTCTCCTGGTAAAGGGGACCATCTACTCGGTCCCTACGGGAGGGGCCCCTCCGTACCAGGCACCGAGCATGGGTTTACCCGTCACCCCTCTCACAGAATAAACTGGCCTTTGGGGGATTTAATTCCTCCTCTGAAAGGAAGACAAAGGTGGGAGATAAACTTTCGGGTCCAACCCTCCTCCAGAGCCTCCCAAACCATGGCATGGCCCCTTCTCACTCCTTCTCCAGACCCTGGAGTTGAGTCCAGGGCTCCATCTACACTAAGAAACCGCTCCAGGAGGTGAGGGAGTCCCCAGAGCGGGGCCCGGACCCCGTCCTCACCCTACCTCTGAGCTCACGCAAACCGTCTCCTGCTTTCTCTTTTCCTTCTCCTTTGGATACAAGATGTGTTTTCAAGGGAAGCTGAAAGACCAAGGGTCCCTGCATGAGAGGTGCGTGTATGTGCGGGTCTGTGTGAGTGCTGGGGGGCCGAGGGGTGGGGGGGAGTTTGGGTGTGTACGTGCATCTGTGTGTATGTGAAATCTAAGTCTGTGTGAGTGTGGGCAGGTGTGTGCACGTGAGGCGTGTTTAGGCATGTATGTTGTCTGAGTGTGTGTGAGTGTGTGTGTGAGTGAGCCTGCGTGTGCGTGCACATGCACGCTGGACCGCCCTTACCTGGTGGGTCCTGTCCCTTCTCCAGCCCCAGCAGGGGCAGGGGGTCCCTAGTCCCCGAAGCCCCTGACCCTGACCTTCTGCCCAGACCACGCTGCGTCCTAGAACCCAGGACTTGCTTCCTGCTCCCGCCGGGTTCACAGCTGCACTGGAGCCCGTCAGCGCTTAAGGCATCACGTCCTGTCCGGCCTCAGCGCAGGCAGCCCTGCCAACATCCCCTCAGCGAGGCTCATGCAGCGCCCTGGGAGGCGCACTCTGCTACCACCTTCTCTCTAAGCAGACGGGGTGCTCACTGGGGCTGAGGCTGGCAGGTTCCCTCCCCACGCTAGGAGCTGACATCTCACACGGCTGAGACTGAGGCAGGGACCCTGCTCTCCTGCTCAGCCCTGACCCGGGGTCTGGCCCACATGGGCACTCAGATGCTTTTGGTGGGTGGCAGGGTGGGGATGGGTGGATTGATTAACTTGTACGGCCCCAGCACAGGGCTGACACAGGACATGAGATGAGTTATAAATGTGAGCGTCACCAACACTCATCCCCGTAGGGCCTTCAAAGACGGAGAAAAACTTGCCTGAGGCCCCCTGGCAAGTCAGGGGCTGAGCTGGGAGCCTCGCACCGTAACCACCACTGTCCACCCTTCAGACAGAAGCCCCAGCTCGGGTGTCCTCCTCTGAGCCTCACAGAGGCGTGGGACGCTGCTCCGCCAGGGAAGCTCTGCAACTCTCTCGCGCCTTTGCCGGGCCAGCGCCCCTATTCATTTGCATGGCCCTGAAATTTAGGAATTTCTCAAGGCTGCCAGCAGGGCAGCTGGTGTGCAGCCAACTGCGGGGTCTAGCCCAGGCTGCGGCACGACCGTAGGGCCCCTGAGGCCGTCAGCCGCCCCAGCCAGAGCAGAGATGGGCAGCAAGTGAGATCAAGCCCTGGGTCCCAGAGGTCAGGGTTCAAATGTGAACCCAGCTCCCCCCAGGCTGCCGGGCGGCTCAGAGCACATGACCCCGGAACAGACACACTCCCGTCTGCTCGCGGGCCCAATCACAATGGCCTCCCAGCAACACGGGGAGGACTCACGGAGGGGACGTAAAGACCCCAGCCCCTCACCGGGCAAACAACAGGCATTCAATACGCAGTCAATATAAAAAATAAATGACCTGCCCTGGGTCCTCTGAATCCTTCACAGCTCCTCAAGTCTGCCCGTCCCTCTGTTCCCTCTGCCAGGCACACCCTCTGCCCCTGAGCAAACTCCTGTCCATCCCTAAAAACCCAGCTCAGTATTCCCTCTTCAGGGAAACCTTTCCTCAGAGTTCATGGCTGCCTTTTTTGACCTCCCTGCGCTCTGTACATGGGGTTCCCGACCACGTGGACTTAAGTGTGGCTGGGCTGGAGGCCAGGACCCCGCAGTGCCAACCCCAACCTCCAACTCCCCATTCTAACAGGAACTACCCCAGGTGGTGAAGAGCTGCCTCTACTCACACCGGGACATCCTCACGTTCCCTCGGGATGGGTCCACCACGTGAGATGGGGACGGGGAAGGAAATGTGGGGGCCATTTATGGAGAGCAGGCTGGCGATGCTGTGCGGCTCTCTGCCCTCTCCTCCTGGTAGGAGAACCCCAACTTTCCCACTCTTCAGGCTACGTGGCCCACAGAATGGCCAGTCAGAGGCTCCTTCCTCCTGCACAACGACTGGTGAGGGATGGTCCTGTAACCCAGTTGCGCGGGCCCACGGTGAAGCCCCTGGGCCAAAGGGAGGGAGCCTGGAGCTGCTGGGCCACCCGACTGCCACATGGCAGAGCCCGCCTGAGAATAGCCAACATAGAGGATGGAGACAGAGCCCCCACGGCATCTCTAGAGCCCACAGATACAGCCAAGCCTGAAGCCAGCCGTTGGACATTTTAGTCCCACGACATTTTTGCTTAAGTCGTACTTTCTGTCACCTGCAACCAGAACACTCCTGACAGCTGTGATGAGGAAGCAAGAGGAGCAACTGTGTTGTATGTGTCACCGACCAGATTCCTAGAACATCTGAGTCTCTGGAGTTACTGAACTTTGCCCCTGCAGTGGACACCTCCTGGGGTGGCAGCTGGGTTCATTCAATGCCCATCCTCAGGGACCAGCTGGAGCTACAGTCACTGTCAGGACTAAGTGACCCCACCCCTAGCCACAGCCGACTGACTGGCCCAGAGTGGAGGTTTGCCCAAGCTGGGCCAATCAGAGCTCTCCCCCAACAAACTGAGCCAATCAGAGTTCTTCACCCTCAGCTCAGCCAATCAGAGCTCCTCCACCCCAAACGGGGCCAAACAGAGCTCTTCCCCAGGATTTTGAACTGGAACTAGAAGAAAACACGGACCATCTCTGGTGGGAAGAAACTGTGAGTTGAGGGTGGGCACATTTAAGTCATTTTGAGAGAATCACCCAGACTCACAGAGAAAAGCAGAGACAAAAAAAGATGGGGCGTGAGGCAGCCTTGGTGGCATGGAGTCCCCAGCCCTGCACTGACCATGCAGGGACCCCCTCAGACACAGATAAGTCCACATGAGGGAGACCCTCCCCCACAGCGATGGGAAGGCCCCTCCTGACGCCAGGAGCAGGGAGAGCACTATGGGGGTCTGAGCCCAGGTCGTGGTGGGCTACCTGGCCATGTGCTCAGGCTCCACCATCCCTGTGGGACCCCCCGGGGTCTGGGGCCAAGGAAGGGTCACTCCTCCCACCCCACGCATGGGAAGCCACAGCCACGCCGAGGGGGTGTACCTGGGTCAGGCATGTCCTGCCTTGGGGACAGGCAGGTGATGTCACCACAACCTTTCCATCCCCAGCCAATCCCTTAAACAATTCTCTGTCACTTGTGAGAGTGTAAGGTTGGGCACTCAGAAAACACGTTAGGGGACTGGTGGCACAGTGGTTGGGAGTCCACCTGCCAATGCAGGGGACACGGGTTCGAGCCCTGGTCCAGGAAGAGCCCACCTCCTGCGGAGCAACTGAGCCCGTGTGCCACAGCTACTGAGCCTAAGCTCTAGAGACTGTGAGCCACAACTACTGAAGCCCACGCGCCTAGAGCCCGTGCTCCGCAACAAGAGAAGCCACCGCGATGAGAAGCCCGCGCACCGCAACGAAGAGCAGCCCCCGCTCGCCGCAACTAGAGAAAGCCCGCGTGCAGCAACGAACACCCAACACAGCCAAAAATAAATAAAGAAAATTTAAAAAAAGAAAAGAAAACACGTTAGGTGGGGGGATGGTACGAGGACTGGGGCAAACTTTCCTCCACGCCAGGTCCGTGGCTAAGTAGGGCCTGACCGGCCGTTACTGTGGTGTCAGTGGTGTGACCCGCAAGAAGTAACATTAATGACTGCTCAGCTGGGCACAGAACTTTACAGTTTACAAGGCACCCTCCCATCTGGCCAGGCCTAGTCCCCCACCTCCCCCCTGGACTGGGCCCAGCCTCACCTTGCCAGGCGTCATCGCCCTCTTTTCCCGGCACTGGAGCCCTGGCCCTGAGCTCCAGCCTGTCCCCCACTAGCTGGACTCCAGGCCGCAGGACGGCCCAGGCTAAGCTGACTTCACCCTCCAGGGCTCTGCCCAGGCAGCCAGAAGGGCACAGAGCTTGGGTGTAGGGGACACCCCAGCCCCCACATGGGAATGGGGACCAGCTGCTACCTGAGAACCAGGAACTTGGTCTCAGAAAAGACATCTCTGTTGGAGGGACAGCAGCCTCCTCTCATGGCCCCGCCCAGCAGGAAATATGCCAAGGGGGGCCCAGAAAGCAGGAAGGGATCCCCAGAAGATGCAAGGTGTGTAATGACCAGCTAGAGGGTCCTCTCCCAGTCGGGCTAGAGCTGACCTCTCGGGGTGAGGTGAGACCTCAGGGAGAAGGCAGAGGTACCAGCGGCCCCGTGGTGAGTAAGCATCCATCCCCCTTTATCCTCTTACGCAGTCAGGATGGCAGAGAACTCTGTGTGGAGCGAACACCTCCCTGACCCTTGCCAACCTTCCTTCGTAGCACAGAGGGGGCAGGAGCACTGGGCTTAAGGCCGACAAAGGCAGGGAACGGCAGGGGCTGGGTTTTGTCCTGCACTGGGGCTGTCATCTTTGTTCTCACGGGTATTGCTGATTTAGAGCGAGTGATCCTGATTCTATCTACAGTTGTGAAAAACGGCCTCCTTTTAGTATAAGTGTAAGTAAAACAGGGGAGGAATTATTTAAAATCTATTAACTATAATGTAAAGGCACAGGAGGTGGGGGCAATCCAGCAGAAAACGTGATGGCAGTGTGCTAATGGTCGCTTGAGCACATGAGGAAGCCAACATGCCCTGGTTTTGTTTTGTTTTTGTTTTTTTTGCCAAGAAAGGGCACAAGACCCCCTGTGCAGTGCCCATGTTCGGATAACACGTGAATTCATCTGCTCTGAGGATATGCAGGGGGTCAGATGAGCGAGCTCGTCCAGCACTGAACCCGCAGGAGGATGGCTAATCTCTCAGCTCCTGAGGACTCGGGAAGTTGACGTGGAAACCAGAGTGAAGCATGGTGGTCTTGAAAGAGAACATGTGTGTGCATGTGTGTGTTTACAGGCGCCTGTGTGTGTTTCAGGTCAAGGAGGGTACCATGTGGTTGTCCACGTGTGTCAAGACCATTGTGGGGAGACTCTAAGAACAGAGTTTTCTGGAGCTCACTTGGTGATCGCAGAGACAGCTGGATGAGAGACCCAGGCTGAGGCAGGAAGAACTCTGGGAGGCTTATCAACAATGGGTGAGCCCGGAGCACAAGGCCCAGGGCCAGCCCTGATGCAGACGATGGCATCTCAGTGATCACAGAGAAGGGAGGCATGACCCTCGACAGAACCGAGCTAACGCGTGTTGACTAAGCACTGTATACATGCCAAGAGCCACGCTGGGGGCTTTCCACAGGACCCTCCTAGGCGGGCACCACCACCAGGCCCATGTTACAGATGGAGAAGCCAAGGCCCCCATCATCTGGGCCCAGGCAGGTGCTTCCCTGGCCTGGCGGGGTCCTCACCCTACCTTCACCCAGCCCCTCAGAACCCTCTTACCACGCTTCAGGCCATTCCTGTGCACCAAATCACAGCAGAACCAGGAGGGCTGTCCCCAGTGCACAGATGAGGAAACTGAGGCCCTGGGAGGTGAGATGGCCTGAGGCCAGCAGGGTCTGCTTGAAGACAAAAGCCTCCCGTGGCCGCAAGCGGCCATCCACTCCCGGGCACATGGGCGCCCGCGGCCGCCACCCTCTTGGCCACGCGGAGGCTCTCGACGCTCCCCCCATCCCCCGGCCGCACCCACACCCCCAGCAGACAGGCAGGCAGGCAGCACCACTTCTTCACCAACACTGACCCGGGTGGGGTCGCCGTGGCCGCCCACATTATAGCCCCCACACACCGAAAAGCCAGGCTCCCCACCCTCAAGGAAGGAAATAACCCTTCCCCAAACCAGCACTTTCTTTGCAATAATCTCCATATATGAGAAGACAGAGGCGTTTTTGCAATGTTTCCAAATTCCAACAACACTGAGGACAATGGGGCAAAATGACGCATGGCTTGACCCCAGAGGGGCCCCAGGAAGGGACCAGCCCAAAGGAGAGGAATTAGTGGTGCGTACGTGCCACAGTACCCCGCAATCCAGGGGCGGCCAGCCCGGGGCAGGACCTCGAGGTGGACGGACCGAGCTCCCGCCCAGCCCCTCCTCCTCACTTGCGGTGCAGCTGCAGTCACGCCCACCCCCTCTGAGCCTGTTTCCCTGCCGTCACCCACCCGCTCGGGCCTCCTGCCTGCCGGCTTGCCCCTCCACTCCCCCCCCAACACCTGGGCTGCCAGAGGGCCCCTCCAGCCCTCTGGCCATGCCCCTCCCCTGCTCAGAAACACCCCGAGGCTGCCCATCTGCCACCTTCAGAGCAGGACACGAGGTCCTCCATGTCTGGTCCAGTGCACGAGGCCAGCCTTACTTCCCCCCTCCTCCAATCCACCTTCCACTGTCCACCCCTCAACCTTCACATCACAGTGCCAGTATCGCCCCCTCCAGGGAGCCCTCCCTGACCATGCCTAGGCTCCCAGAGCCTCTGTGCTCTCCTCCAGGACAGCCGTGACTGAAGCATTTCAGAACTGCCTACATGGGTCTCTGGGGCCCTCGGGAGGGCCAGGGAGGGACCACGGGCCGGCCCACACCAGAGGCTATTATGAGTGCTGTGTGCAAGGAGAGGGACCAAGGCCCCTGATGTGGAAGGAACCCCGAGTCCAGCCAGCCTCTCCCAGCTACCCCCGCACAACCCCTGCCCAGGGTTGCCCACCCTCGAGGAGGGAGGCTGCAACTCCACTCCCACTGCCCCACAAGGCCCTGATCAAGGCCCCAGGCTGCTGCCACCCTCCAGCCTGCTCCCCTCCCAGCAGCTGGGGTGGGGAGTGGAGGGAGCCTGAAAATCCCAGGAAGACCTCACCCCTCCCCGAACTGAATCCTCACCACACCCAAGATAAAACTGAAAGCCCTCCTGTACCCCCAGATCTGACCACCCTCCTTGCTCACAGGGGTCCTGTCCTCCAGCTGCTCCAGGTCATTTGCACGTGCTGTGCCCTCTGCCTGAGTGTCCGTACTCCACGGGCCTCCTCCGACGCCCTACCTAAAGCAGCCCCACCCGCACCCTGGTCTCAGCCAGCTCCATCTGCTTTTTAGCCCAGGCGCACACGGCCAGCTCTGACATTACGGTGAGCATCCGTCTGCATCTCCCCACAGAAAGCAAGCTCTGTGGGGGCAGTGGAGGTCGTATTGGTACTGCTTTATCCCAAGAACAGTGACCAGCACCCTGGTAGGTATCACTTACTTCCTCCTTCCAACAACCCTAAGAGAGGGGTTACGACACCCATTTGACAGATGAGGAAACTGAGGCTCAGAAAAGGTCACTGGCCCAAAGGAAGCATGGCCTATGAGTGGCAGAGGTGCGATCTGAGCTTGGCAGGTGTCCAAAGCAGGGACTTCCCTGTGCCCAGCTGCCACCTGCACAGACCCCCGGGGGTCTGGACCTGTCCCTAAGCTCCGGTCCGGCTGGTAGGCGGGCTGTGGAAACAGGCTGAGGATGCGATGCTAACTGCTGTGGTGCCCACCCCAGAAAAAGCCAGCAGTCAAATCAGCAGAAGGAAACACCCATAGGAAAAGGGGGAAGACAAAAAGGGGGCATTTTTTCTTTTGTCCGATTGCCAAACTGTGCAAAAAAGTGACTTTGTTCCCATCTAATTTTAATCACAGTGGAAACCTTTGTATACCACGCCAGGAAGAAGTCAGTCTGTTCAACAACAAGGTCGGTAAAGGGAACTTAAAACCCATCCTTAAACACTGCACTTAAAACTCACAAATGAACAGTCACCCACCACCTGCCCAACTGCTTTTGAATTTAATGTAATATCTGAACAGGCAATACAGTGGTACGGCTCAAAATCCAGAAAATATAAGAAGGCACACAATGGGAGTGTCACCTCACCTTGCACCCTTGTCCTCCACCTGCACACGCCCTCCAGGTAACCACAGGTAACCACTGCAACCCCCCAGGGCTTCCTCTCACTGTTTGCCTATGAGCCTATAAGCAAACGTGGATTTACATCTGATTTGACACAAGAGGCAGCGTATTTTACACACTATTCAGCACCTTGTTTTCCTCTCTCAACAGATCTTAAAGATCAGAGCCTCCTCATTTCTTACAGCTGCGTAATATCCCATTGTATGGCTGCACCAACATCTATTTGACCAGCACATATCACCCTGGATCTCAAGTGTGTCCACAGCCCTGCTTCCCCACCTACCTGTGGCTTCTCGAGGCTGAGACCTGCCCTGCGGCACAGGGCCCGGGACAGGGCCTCCACACTCCTGCCAACATCCTCACTGAGAGGCCCACAGCCTCCAGATCCTGCAGCTAGGGAGGGTCTCTTAAAATGGGTATCAGATCTCATTGCTCCCTGGAGAGAAACTTCTCCGTAGCTTTCACATGTCCTGCCCCACCCCTCTCCTCCTCCCCCCTGCCCTCCCCCACCCGCTCCTGCCTCCTCCCTTCCTGTCCCTCGCACACACCAAGCCAGGCCCCACCGAAAGTCCTTTCTTTGCACCAGCTGTACCCTCTGCCCACACCCTCCCATCTCAGCTCAGAGATCCCCTTCTCAGAGGGCCCTGCCCTCCTGCCTGGATTGGGTTGCCCACTGCAAGCTGGAACTACATCCCAGGGCAGGGCCTTCAGTTGGTGGGGAGGCGGGTGCTCAGAGCTCAAGAAGCCAGAGAGGGGATACACCACCTACCTCCTAGGCAACAGACCCCCGGCTCCCATCCCCAACACGCACTTCAGTACTGTGAGCCCCAGAAAGCGGTCAGACAGCACCCACTTTACAGAAGGGAAGACTGAGGCTCACTGACGGGAGGGAGAGACCCTCTGCACCACCTGTGTGGCCAGACTCACACCTTCCTCCCCAGCAGGAACGAAAACCTCGAGGAGGTACACGGATGAGGCCAGGGGCTGCCCACCATCCCCAAGTCCCGTGTGCCACCGATAGGGCTGGTCCTCGTTCAGTCAGTCAACAAACGTCCAGGAGGTCACACATCACAGGGACATTCAGATCCCATGAATTCAGCCGCATACACATGGTAAACAGAGCAGAGTCACAGGAACCAGGACTTAAAATAATTTAGCAGCTGCCCCATCCCACGCCACCCAGCAAGAGGCCACCAAGGAGCGGGCGGGAGCTGGGCCTGTCCCTCGGCCCAGTCCCTCCCTGCAGGGCGCCTCCTCCACCAAGGCCAGCCAGGGAGTGAAGGAAAAAATGCTCCCACCCACAGCCCCACGTGCAAGGCAAACACAGAATTCTGACGCCCAACAGGACACACCGTGGTCCTCCTGAGGCCCTGCAGGGACTGGGGGTCTTCACCACAGTGGTCTTGGGGTCACAGTCACTCGAGAGCAGAGCAGGAAAGTGTGCTGGGCTTTCGGGCCGATCAAATGGAACCGCAGTGGTCCTCTAGGTCACGTGAGACTGTCACCTTAGGCCCTGAATTGAGCTCCATGCTGACCCCTGCTGAGAAGGCGGCTTCACTGCCCTCAGTCCTCCCACAAGCGTTTACTAAGCACCTACTGCCTGTCAGGTGTGAACGTGGTTTAGGGAATTGGCCCAGGGTCAATGAGACCAAGTCCCTCCCCTCGTGGACTCACTGAAAGGCTGGCAAAGAGCTTGGTTTTAGAGTCAGAAAAACCTGGGTTGAAACCCAGCTGTGCCCTTTGTTTGCTGGGAGACCCTTCCTGGGCCTCAGTCTCCCCATCTTTCAAAAGGGGGAAGACTGCGACCTTGCAGGATCATGGATGGGATCTGGGGAGAAAAGCGAAGGACGAGGCCTGGCTCTGAGATCCCTGCCTCCCTCCCACAGGGACCCCAGCCCCCACCCCCAGAGCCCAGCAGACAGTGCCGGCCACCGTCACAAAGAGGCCCCGCGGTCCAGGTCCCCTCATGGCTCCCACCACTAAGGCCATACAAGGCTCACTCAAGGCTTCCCCAGCCACGGGCGAGGGACCTACCCTAGGTCCACTTCGGGGTGAGCACTGCTGCGAGAACAGCCCAGTTTACACAGCAGGCACAGCCGACACAGAGGTCTACGCAGGCCGGGTGGGAACTGTGGCCAAATGGTCCCCTGCCCCAGCCCAGGGGCAGCAGAAAAGCAGCACTAGCCAAGGGCACCTCGCAGGGATGTGAGTCCTGAGCTCCAGACCTTGTGATTTTTCAGAAGAGGGAAATCCGGACTTATATGTGAAAGCTGCCAATTTGTAAATGTTGGCAGCTAATTAACTTTTTAAAAATAATAACAACATGGTAAGAGCCAAACAAAACATGCACAGCCAGCTGCGGTAGGGGCTGGCAAGTTTGCGCCTGCAGGAGGTAACAGCCTTTGACTTCATCCCTCCCCTGCCCACTCCTCTTAACACGGGCGGGTGCTGGACGCCAAGAGGGGAGGGTGGGGGCAGTAGTTCCCGGGCCCTCCCTTCCTCCTGGCGGGGATCGTCACCCCCATTTGCACGTGGGGAAGGTGAGGCTCAGAGCCCCAATGATTCGGCCACAAACACGTGCCAGGACCAGGCATCAGGGCTTGCTCAGGCAGGGCCCTGGACGGGCACCCTTACTCAAGGGGCTCTGGATGATGACCACCACCCAAATTTTCTTTCCATTTCTGGCCTGTCACGGCGACACCTGCTGGCTCGGACCCGCCCAAGTGGTGGTCACAAACCGAGGTGGGGTGAGACCTTGTGACAGCAAAGGGAGGGAGGGCACCCCTGCAGGGAGAGTGGGAAGGGGGAGAGGATGCAGGGGGGCAGGGGGTGATGAGGAATGGGGAGGTCCCCGGAGTCGGGGCCACCCCTGCCTACTGAGCCCCCGGCGTGTGCTCCCCACACCCTAAGGGAGCCTCAGCCCAGAGCCTCCCCCGGCCCGACTCGGGGCCCACCGGGCTCAGGACGGCACGGAGGGCTGTGCCCGCCCAGGGGGGAGGGCCGGGGTCCGCTGGACTCTGAAGTTGTTGGCGTGTACGACTCTGTGTGCAAGATTCACGGTGGGGGGGGGTCTGTTTGCCACCCCAGGGATGTGAGAGACACGTGTGTAACACATGTGAGACATATGTGTGTGTGACAGACACGCGTGTGTGTTAACGAGGCACACGCGTTTCACAGACGGCGGGCTGACAGAGGCGTGCGTGTCTGGGAGACGCCCGTGTGCCAGGCACGTGTGTGTGAAGCCTGCGTGCGCAAGGGCGACGTGTGACAGATGAGTGTGAGGGGCCGGGCGTTCGTGAGAGCGAAAGGGTCTGGAGGGGGGATGCGGAACGGAGACGCGGGGCCGCCCCGCGGAGCCTGAGGAACTTCTGCCGCCTGCGATGGGCGGACGCGAGGGGGAGGAGAGCGCGCGGCGGCGGTGGTGCCCGACCGAGGGCCCAGTTCCCTCCCGGGACGGTGACCCGGGCTCGGGACGTGCGGGGGTGGGGGGGGCGCGGAAGAGGGATGGGGTGGCGGGACCCGGGCGGGTGGGGGCCCTCCGCCACCTCGCGCCCCGCCGGGCGCCGGCCAGGGTGTCGCATCTGCCCGCCGGGGCGCCGTCCGCACGGCCGGCCCGGGGGCGTGGAGCCCGCGGCGCGTGCCGAGGTCCGCGTGCACTCACCGCGCTGCGCTCCGCTCGTCCCGCGGCGGGCGAGTCTGTCCGCTAGTCCGTCCGCCCCGCCGTCGGCGCGTCTAGAGCTCGGGAGTCCGGCGGCGGCGCGGGGCGGCGCGGCGCGAGGCGGGGCGGGGCGGCTCGAGGGGCGGGCTGAGCCGGCGCCGGGCCCCCTGCCCGCCCTGCCCCCTCCACCTCCGGGGCGGGGTCTCAGCCGCGGCCGGGGAGGGGGCCGAGCCAGCGCCGACGCTCCTCGCCCAGCCGCGCACCCGGGGCCGGACGTGGCCGCGCTGCGCGTGCGCTCCGAGCCCTGCTCTCCCGTGGCGCGCCCCCCTCGCCGCACCCCCTCGTCGCCCCGTCTAAACGCGGAGTCCCAGCCCCCGCCCTGCTGCCCTCAGTGTTCTTTGGCCCGGAACCTCAGCCAGCCTGGGCCTCAGTGTCCCCGCCGGGAACATGGGCCCGGCCACCCCGGGCACGTTGGGAGGGCCTGCGGGGCTTAGGAGTAACACTGGCAGGAGGGAGGCCCAGCTTGGCCGCCTCCCGTCCCCTGCTGCCTGCCCTGGGGGCTCCCACACCCCTCCCCACACACACACCCCGGCCTGCTGGCACCGGGTCCCAGCCTCCAGCCTAGGTTTGTCCTTTCCCTAACCTCCACATCTGCCTGTGGCCACTCTGTGACCTCAACCAAGGCCCTTGACCTCTCTGAGCCCAGCCTCCTCATCTCTTGGGCAGATTAACCCTGGGCTGTTGGTGGGGAGCCTCAGCACAGGGCCCAACAGGCCTGAACAGTCCAGGCTCTCAGCTCAAAACGTTAAATACCGTAACTCTCACCCCCAGAGCAGAGGCCGGATGGGTCATCGTCGGGTCCCCACTCACCAGGTTTGGCAGCCTTGGAGCCTGTGCCTGGTAAGGGGACCCACAGGGAACAGGCTACCTCCCAGATGCTTTCTGCAGGCCAAGGGCTCAAAATCCCATCCCAAAACCCACATAAGCAAAATCAGGCACTGCCAGATCAGGGCAAACATTTGGCACCAGAGCAGACCCGGTGAAAGGGGGACTGGCCCCAAACCCACTGGGCCCTGCAGGCCTGGCCTCTGGCACAGGGACCCACACCCTGGTCCCTCCCCCACCACCATCTTAGGGTCCCAAAGAGAGTCGGGATCCCAGAACTCTGTCCTTCCATCTCTGTCTCTCTCTTTGCCACCGTCTGTCTCTCTCTTCTTAATGTAGTAAAATTCACATAGTGTAAAATTCACCATTGAAAGTGTACAATTCAGCGGCATTTAGAGCATTCACAACTTTTTCTCTTGTTATCTCTTAGCCACTGCGTCTTGATCTCTCTTTGCTGCTGTGAATCGACGTCTCTCTGGAGCTCTCGGTGTCGCCTTCAGATGGCCCGTGTCTCCCTGTCTCTCTGGAGCGTCTCACTCTTCACCCACCCTGTCTCTCCTGCTCTGGGTCTCCCTCTGGGTCTCCATCTCAGTTTTGACAGCAGTCGGTCTCTCTGTCTTACTCTGTCCTTGGTCTCTGCATTTCCCTCTGACTCTGTCCTTAGTCTCTTGTCTCTCTCAGTCCTGGGGCCACATTCTCCAGGACCTGAGGCCTAGCCCAGGACCTCTGGGAGCCCCTTCCATCCCTGCCAGGAGACACATGGCCCAGCGGCTGCCACCTCACATCAGAGCAGCAGCCGTGGGCCCAGAGTGTGCCCCACCCCCATGCCAGGGCCTCCGGAGCCCAGGACTGGGGTGAGGCAGCAAAGAGCAAAAGCAAAGAGAGGGGAAGCCACCTGCCTGGGATCACACAGCTGGGAGGCAGTAAAGCCAGAAAGTGCCCAGGCGCTCAGACAGGGCTTGCCGTGGAGGAGCCACGATGAGACGGAGGGGCAAAGCCTGCACTGAGAACCTGGGGCCAGGCTACCCCGGCTCTCTGTGTAACCATGCCAGACCCTTCCTCTCCGGGCCCTTTTTCCCACTGGAGCTTGTTCTCCCTTGGGGCCTCTGCACTTCTGTTCCCTCTGCCTGGAATGCCCTTCCCCCAGGTCCCCATGGCTGGCTCATCCTTGATTAGATACAGGTGCAGTGTCACCACCCCAGAGAGCCCTCCCTGAGACCCCAGCAGAGATAGCAACTGCCCCTCCCTCGGTCACTCTCTCCCCTCTCTACCCCTCAGAGTACTTGTCACTAGCGGCCTTTTTAAAATTCATTTATAAGTGACTGTAGGTAAGATAGCCTGGTAAAAACTCCACCACCACCCGCCGGCTGTGTGATCTTCGGCAAGTTGCTTGACTTCCCTGGGTCTTGATTGCCTCAACTGTAAAATGAGCTGAATGATATCAGGGCCAATCTGGTGGGATTGTTGGGAAGATTAACTGAACTGAAATCCAAGAGTACTTTGAACAGGGCTTGGCCCCAGGGGCGAGCTCAGTAAGCATCTGATGACTGAGTGAGTGGTAGATTGAATCCTTCCTTCTGTGATTATTTGTGGAAGGCACCAGGCCTTGCCTCACGTGAGCCTGGGCAACTCTCTGCCCTCCAATGCCCTCCCTTCCTGCCCCAGGTGTCTGAGCCGAGATTTGGCCTCCCCCTCCAGCCCGCCCCCAAGGCCTGGCCAGCTTTCCAGGAGAGAAAGTGGAGATACTTCGCTGTTATCTGAGCTGGAGATGCACTAAGGTAGCCGCCCCCTCGGAGCCCTGCCAGGGCTGTTATCGCAGACGGAGTGCACATCACCCACCAGGAATTTGGGGCCCGGGGCCCGGCCAAGACACGGTTGGAGGGAGTTCCGGGCCGATAAGGCCAAGACAGAATGCTCAGAGTGGGCAGCCAAGTTACATCGGTGACATCTCGGCAGCCTCCCGGGCATCGAGGCGCCAGGGCTGGCGGGTGTGGGGCCCACCTGCACCCCCGGCCAGCCGGGGTGGAGCGGAGGAGGCCCGCCGGGCTTCCGGGGTCTGCATCCTCGCTGGGTAGCCAGGAGGAGGTTCCTGTGCCTCTTCTGGCATCTGAGAAATGAGAGTGACAATACTAACCCACACGACAGTAGCGTAGGGTTTAGATGCATGGGCTCTGTAGCCACACGGTTGGTTTAAAGCCACGTGCCCCTGTGTGATGTTCACGGTGGCTTTAGCCCTCTGCCCTCAGTGGCCTCGTCTATAAAATATTTCCTGCCTCCTATGATTGTTTTGGAGATGCTTAGAGCAGGTCTGGCAGGTGATGAGCCCTCAGTTGAATGTTTGTTGTTCCTAATGGCACACGACCTAGAACGACTTGAGCTAGCATGGTGCCCCCATATCCCTGCACACCTGGGTGCCGGCAGCATGGGGGCAGCTAGCTCCTTGGATGGTGGGCCTGACCTCTCTGCCAGGACTTGGCCTGCTGCTGCTTCTGGGGGCCAAGGGCCGCCCCTTTGTCCAGGGGTGAGCTCTGCACTGGGCCGGCTCCGTCATCGCTCTGGCCTCACATTCAGCATCCGATGTAGCCACCATGACTGGGCAGCAAGGAAAGTGTGTGTCTGGGCCCAGCCAGACTCGAGAATATTCCGTGACTACAGGATAGATATTCAGAGCGGATGGGCAGTGATTTTCACACAGAGGCGCTCCTCACCCAGGGGTGGCACTGCCTGTCAGACTTCTGCCCAACAAGCCCCAGGGCAGCACCACCCAGACCTCAGCTGTAGGACAAATCCGTCCTCTAGAATCACCCCGGGGCGTCTACACCCGACTCCAGAACGGGTCAAGCTGAGTCTCCGGAGGATGCAGCTGGGCATCAGTATTTGTTAAGCCCCAGTTGCCTGGAGATGCTGCCAAGTGTGGAAAGCACAGCCTCCCTCTGCCCTTCTTCCAACTGTGTCCCTCCCACCTGGAGCCCACGATGCCTCATGCCAGGCCCTGGCATCCCCTGCTCAGACGGCCCTGAGTCCCAGGGTCTGTGCTGGCCCTGCCCCCAGGTGTGGGCCGCGGTAGACACACCCCAGGCCCAAGGGGTGGCCGAGGGCAGCAGCTGGCAGGTGGCATGAATGGAGCTCAGATCTGTGGGCACACAGGCAGTCCTGGGAACGCAATTCAGGTCCTCTCTGGTCTGGACTCCACCCAGCTCTCCAGCCTCTTCGCCCACCCCATGCACGCTCCTGTCCGTAGCCCCGACCTCCTACTCTTCAACCCAATGAAAAGCTGATCGTGCACTGAAGACTTCCCCACCTCCTGGCCTTCCCATCCCCTGTGGATGCTGGGCCACCCAGGGCAGACATGACCAGCCATCCCCCATTCTTCATGTAAGAAACAAAACTATAGAAACTTGACACAGACCCACGGCTGCCTGGCTAAAAACTACATTCCCAGCCTCTCCAGCATGCAGGTAGGAAAGTGAAAATTTGAGGCCACTGAATGGGAGCAAAAGTGGTGTGGCCCCTCCCTCCCTTTCTCCTTCCTGCTGGCTGAAGCGACGGCCTGGGGTGGACACGGAGCTGCAGCACCGCCTCGACTACCAGGTGGAAGTCACACTTGGGTGGAAGGCATCCCTGAGCATCATGGAGCCACTGTACCTGGCCCGGACCTTCACCTAAGAGAGAAATGAGCTCTCAAATGCAGTAAGCTGTGAGTCTGTAAGGCCTGAAGCCAGCCCACCCCTTTCAGTTCCAGGGGCCACTAAATTCCCTTTGGGGCTTCAGCCAATCTAAATTTGGCTTTTATTACTTGCACCCAAGAGCCTTGGCTAATAGCCTGAGTTTCACTGTGGTGACATTACCTACTGGCATTTCCCAGGCCCATTTTGGACACCGGGTTAGTTAGCCATCAGGATCCCTTTGGATCCCTGAGCCATCAGGGATCAGTTTTTTATGATCCCCAAGGATGCTCTACCTTAAATAAATGAAAAACAAACCCGTATCTGTTCATCATACACTTTAATAGGCACCCTACACTGATTAATTCATTCGATCCTCAAAACAATCTTAGTGGGACTAGGTATTATTACCCCCAATTTACAGACAAAGAAACTAAGGCTCGGTGGCATAGCTAGGGCCCCAGCCCAGAGCAGTCTTACTCGAGTTCACATGCTCTCCCTGCCCTTCCCAAGGCAGGAGGGAAGCAACTTGCAGTCAGGCAGTGGGTTCTCCATCCCCAGGGTATGAACAGGGACCGGGCGCCCCCTTGGCAGAGTGGCTGGAGGGGCTGATGCACGTGGAGTGGGGTATGCAGAGAGAGGAGGTGGGGGAACCCATTACAATTTTTCTCTCACTCACACTTTCCCAAGCTGTCTGCTTATTCCAGGAAAGCTGCCCAGCCTAACGCCTCCCATCTGGGAATGGTCAGCCCCTACCTCCTGTGGCCTAGCTCGTTCGTGACTCACCCCCGCCCATCCCTCCGCCTGGTGTGATGAAATTTCTGGCACTTCTGAAAAGTTCTGGCCACCCTAGACAAGACTTGGCCCAGCCTTGCAATCAGGCCAGCTCTCCTGGCAGGGGGGAGAGAAAGGAGGCCAGGGGCACTCCGTTCAGGGGCTGGGACCTCCCTAATGGGCTGGAAAACTAGGCTGAAGGGTCTCAGAGCCGTTTCCCTACTGGAGCAGCCCAGAGACGGGAGGCCTGGTCCCAGCAGGTTTCTTGCTCACTCCAAGCCTCAGTTTTCCCATCTGTGAAATGGGAGAGGCCGACTCTGATTTTAATAAACAATTTAGGAAACACACATAATAAAACATTCAACACCAGCAAATCCACCTTCACAAGAGAACCTCTTCCAACCCCTTTTGTTTTATACATATGTCATTGCATGAATGAATGTATATATGTATACCCACAATCAAATTCTAATGAACACTTTTTCTGCTACTTTTTTTTTTTTTTTTTTTTTGTGGTACGTGGGCCTCTCACTGCTGTGGCCTCTCCCGTTGCGGAGCACAGGCTCCGGACACGCAGGCCCAGCAGCCATGGCTCACGGGCCCAGCCGCTCCGCGGCATGTGGGATCTTCCCAGACCGGGGCACGAACCCGTGTCCCACTACATCGGCAGGCAGACTCTCAACCACTGCGCCACCAGGGAAGCCCCTCTGCTACATTTTTATGTGATATATTGTGGCCATTTTCTACAACAAAACATGTATGTACACAATCACTGTCAAGAGCTGCCCAGTATTCCACTATCTGCTATAACCACAGTTGATCTGATCCTCCACTGATCATTTCCAATTTTTTTATCATGAAAAATGATTTGAAGAATATTCTTGAATCTGTATTTTGGGACATTTGTTCACCTCACAGAAGTTGCAAGGGCGAAGGGCGTGTACATTTGTAAATGCTTGTGGTATGTCTGACGGGGGAAGATGTTGTCCCGTTGTTTGAAGCTGATTGCCTTTGTAAATGTTTACCAGCCATTTGTGTGTCTTCTGAGAACTCCATGTACATGTCCTTCATTCACTTTCATTCTTGAGGCGTTCATCTTAATAATTTTTAAGACTTCTCTGTATAGTAGTAGTGCTGGCCCTTTGTCTGCCAAGTACATACAGCAGACACCTCTGTTTTAACTTTGTTTCTGTATATATATTTTTACATGTAGAACTTGTAAAGTTTGATATAGAAAAACTTCCCAGTATTTTCCTTTGTGCTTAGAAAGGCTTTCTCCATTCTAGGATAGACGTAGTAAGCAACCTATGTTTTCTTCCAGCACTTTTTTTGTTCATTCATTCATCCATCCTTCATTCATTGTTACCCTTTAATCTAACCCCAAGTCCCCTGGCTACCCGGGTCCACAGAGCTGGTGGCTGGACCCTTAGCACAATGCCTTGTTGAGGGACAGGAATTTCCGGTAATTCCTGGAAGCCTCCCCTTCTAGGAATGTGGGGAGGGGAAACACATCTCTAAATAATGAACCTTGGCATCTGAGGCTGCAAATGACCTCCAGTTACCTGACAGGGCTCCACCCAACCAGTCCTTGGGTGCCAAGGAGTTTAGGGTAAGGATGCTCGTGGCGGCCATGGTAACGCATCACTCAGATCTCCTGCTCCAAGCAGAGCGGGTGACCGCCCACCCCCTCCATCTGAGCTGCCCCCCAGCCAGCAATGGAGCACAGTGGCTACAAATGCAGGATCACTCCAGCAAGACCCAGTATCCCCCCCAGCAGAAAAGTGGCTGAGGGCCCCCTTGTTCTGGCTGAAGCTTTTTGGAATAATGGTAAAGACAGTAACTGAAATAGTCATGGTGTCATACACTTTATGAAGCTCTGGTACGACCATGTCTCTTGCATCCCTCTCCACCACACCACTGAGACTCAGAGCTGGGCTTGGGTCCAAATCCAGGCTCTCTCTGTCCCACCAGGCAGCTTGTGTGAGCCCCCTGCCCACTCCCACCCCAGAGTCCCAAGCCCTTCAGTCTAGGCCCCCCAGTCCAGAGCCATGGCCCAGCAGGCTCTGTGTTTCCTGATCCAACTCTGAGACCCCTGGGCCCCACTTGGCCATAGCGATGCCAGGGCACAGGGCCCAGAACACCCTTCCCTGAGTGGAGGAGCCTGGATCCTCCTGCCCCAGGTGAACCTGGAAGAAGGAGCCAGAAACTGGGCTATTAGGTGTGGAAAGAAAAGTCTTCCTCGCACGAGTCCAGGTGGGATATGATGGAGTTCAGATGAGGGTGGTGACATGAGGAGAGATACTGAGGAGAGAGACCACACAGACTGGTGTGATGCTGGGAGCCCGGGAGAGAGAGGGGCAGGGGTGACTCCTGGGTTTCTGGCTCGGGAGGTGTCACTGATGAGCTGCGGAAGGGTGCCGGTCTGGACTTCCTGCTGCAAGTCACAGAACACTTGACTCAAAGAGGCTTAAGCCGGGCTTCCCTGGTGGCACAGTGGTTGAGAGTCCGCTTGCCGATGCAGGGGACACGGGTTCGTGACCCAGTCTGGGAAGATCCCACATGCCGTGGAGCGGCTGGGCCCGTGAGCCATGGCCGCTGAGCCTGCGCCTCCGGAGCCTGTGCTCCGCAACGGGAGAGGCCACAGCAGTGAGAGGCCCACGTACCACAAAAAAAAAAAAAAAAAAAAAAAAAAGAGGCTTAAGCCATAAAAGGGAGGACTTCAAGCATAGCTGGATCCAGGTACTCAAATGTCTCCAGGAACAAGTTTCTCCCCCCTTGTCTCTGAGCTCTCCTCCCCTCTCCTCCATTTTCCACCAAAAGCACCTCTCCTGGGGACCAAAATTCCCAGCAGCTGTGGCCCACAACCCTTCAAGTCCAGACAAAATGAAGCAATACTCCACTGCTCGTAAGGTTCTCTCCAGTTGGAGGGGTTTAAGTCATATGCTCAGGCCTGGACCAATCACTGCAGCCAGAGGAATGGGCTGTGCTGATTGGCTCAGCCCAGGTCATATGCTCTCCCAAAAGCCTGGCGGGGGGCGGGGGTGAACCTCTAATTGGAAACTGGGGTCCGTTGCCAGATGCTGGAGAGGAATCCATGAATGACCCCGACAGGGAGGGTAAATTTGCATTCTTGGATTTGAAGTTGATTTTTTTCTACATTCAACTCAGATACTGTCAGCTAATAGCACACATTCTTAAAGCATGTTCTCTGTAAAAGCCCCAACAGACATAAGGGGACTTCATCAAGCTCATCAGTGAATGGCTCTCAGCCGAGGAAGCCCTGAGCCAGTCCAGCCAATGAGAGCCCAGAGATTCCTGGATCTCACACAGGAATCTGTGTGAGAAGAAGACTTTTCTCTCCACACCTAACAGCCCAGCCCACAGTCATTGACTCCTGCTGGGCTGGGTACCAGAGGCCAGGCACCACCGTGGAAGCAACGTGGGCCTGATAGGAATTCTGTCGCCTGTGGCTGGTGACTAATAATAAAACAAGCAGGTTACACCCATTGCAAAAATGTTAAGCCAGCAGGAGAGAATGTGACATGAGCCCAGTGGCTGATTCCCATTTTGTGAAAATGCCAGAAGGGGAGATTGTGAAAGACAGGGCCTTCCAGATCCAGAAGTCCTCTCCCAGGCTCCTCCCCTGTTGCAGCATCTCCCCAGTTTTCCTGAAAAGGGTGACTACCTCTGGGTACATCCCTAAACTGTTATGCCATTTGGGCTGTATTTGAACTTGACCTAAACAAACACCGTGTAAATGTTCCTATTTGCATCGATGAGCGCACCCATGCCAGTCTGCAGCCGGTCTGCATTTCCTTTCAGTGCTGTGTAATACTCCACTGCCCCTAACACACTGGGTGAATCTCCTGTGTATCAATATTTAGGCTGCTGTCTCATTTTCCCTATTACAGGTGATGCTAATCTGACCGCTCTCACACCAGTCTTCCCGTGACATTTGTACTAGTCCTCTGGGGCCAGGGGCCAGGAGAGGCAGCACTGGGTCACAGGTGTGCACATTTTCAAGTTCACCAGCTCAAGCCAAACTGCTGTTTCCGAGTGTTTGTACCACCATGCGCTCTCGCCAGCTGCTGCCGATGCTGCACCTCCACTCCAACCCTGTTAATGTTAGCCCGTGTAGTAGGTGTGAAATGGTATCTCAGTGTGGTTTTAATTTACATGTCCCTTGTGACTAATGAGGATGAACACCTTGACATGTGTTTGCCAGCCATCTGCATTTCCTCTTCAGTGAAATTTCTGCTCATGTCTTTTGCCCCCGAAGATATTGTTTTCTTCTTGGCCATCACTGATTTCTAAAGCACAGTCTGGCCATGTGACTCCCTGCCCTTAAGCCCTTCTGTAGCTTCCCAGGGGCCATGGAGCAAAGCCCACGCCCGGAGGCCAGGCCGGCAAGGCCCTACAGTGGTTGGGCTGTGATCTGTGTCTACCCTCAATAGGAGCAGAGTGTTTCTGACTCTCCTCTCACAGCGTCCGTTCCCCTCCACGCCTACGGGGCTTCTTCCACTTGCTTGCCCACACCCTGCTCTCTGCAACCTCCCAGCTCCTGCTCGTGCTGTGGCACCTGGCAGAAACACCCTCCCTCTCCCCACTGGCCCCACATCCTTGCCTGCCTGCTTCTTTCTCAGCCTTCAGGTCTCAGCTGAAACATCACTTCCTCCAGGGAGCCCTCCTGGCTTCTCCCCACCCCAACCCAGACTGTGGGGCCACAGTGCCTGTGTGCTCTGTCTCCGGGCACTGCTCCTGTGCCATAATTGTCAGCAGCCTCATCAGCCTTTGCCACTGGACGGCAAACTCCCTGACGGTCAAAAGCATGACTATTTCACTCACACTTATGTTCCTCATAAGTGGGAAGATGGCTGCACAGAGCCAGATCAACAAAACTCTCTGTGGAAGACAGGGATGGACAGGGGCAACATGGGCTTGTTTAAGAAACGTGGTGGCCCCAACACAGACCCTGGGAGGGACCCAGGGACCACTAGGAACAGGCAGGGTGGAGGAGGGGGGAGCACTGGACTGGGAGTCCAGGAGCTGGGTTCTAGTCCGGCCGGACTAAGCCCTCTCTGTCTCCCCGTCTCACAGAGGGGAGCCCTGGCCTTCTTCCCATCAGAGATCATGCTCTGGGTGGCCAGCCTGAGGTATGACCCACCATTTCAGGCCACGGGGGTGGGCAGATGTGGGACCAAACAAAGGGGCCGTGTTCTGGACTCTTTCAACAGCTTGGCTGCAGCTGAACGAAGCCACATGCCAACATGTGGGAGGAGGGAGTGGCGGGCAGCATCCCAGCATCCCTCTCAGCCTCCAGGCCCTGCCCTCTGAGTCTCGTGAGCCCGAGAGTGCCAGTCAAAGCATGTTCCTTCCTTGGCTCGTGCAAGGCTCACACCAGCCCTCCAGGCAGGCGTCGCCACCAGCCCCGTTAAACAGATGAGGAACTTGAGAGGCTTGGAGGTCATTGTCACGGGCCCTCAGACTCTGCCAGGAGGGACAGAGGCTGCGCCGAGCGTCGCTGCACTGCCCAGAGTCTCCCTGCCCGGGGTCACAGCATGGTGCCCTCCAGTGCTCTCAGCAGCCAGGGCAGGGGCATCCTCCACCCAACCTCCCCCGACCCTGCCCTGAGAAGATGGGGTGCAGCACAGCCTCCCCTCAGCAGATCAGAGGACAGGCAGGGGCGGCTGTCATCACCCGGCCTGCGGCACAGCTTCAAGGGGGGGAGCGCATCTCAGGCCCACTCACCACTTGGTGTCAGGAAATCTGCGGCGCATCCACCCACGTCCCCTCCACCCGCCGCCTGCCAGCAGGCCTCCCGCAGAGAGCCTGGCTCAAGTCCCGTCCCGCCGCCCGCACGCTGTGTGGCATGGGGCAAGGGACTCCCTCTCTGGGCCTCTGTTCTGTCATCTGTGGAGTGTGGTAGAGGCTCGTGGGGGAGCAGAAGGACACGGTGTGTGCGAACGAGCCCCACGCCCACGAGGTTTGTGGAAGGAAGAGGACGGAAGTCTCCAGTGTGGGCAGGGAGGAACAGCAGCTGGAATTCTTGTCCGCCGCTGCTGGGAGCTTCACACAGTACAATCATCTCAGAAAACTGTTTGGTAGAATTGGCTAAAGCTGAACACTTGAACTTGGATAACCCGGAAACTCTCCTCCAGAGGAGGTGAGCGGGCGTCCTCCAGAGGCCCGACAAGAAGATCCCCAGCAGCACTGCCCGTACTTCCCCAAACTGGAAGTCACTCGAATGCCCACCACAGAGGGGATGGACAAGCGAGTCAGCGTGTGTCCACACACCTGCAGATGGTATCGCAGTGAAAACAAACAATTCCCGGTCACGCACGACAACACGGACATCGCTCACTAACTCAGCCCAAGAAGTCAGTGGGAGCGGGTACCCCCAGGGTGGCTGGGACTGGGAGGGAGCACACAGGGGACTTTCGGGGGTCTGCTCAGGTTCTGATTCTTGATCTGGGGCCCAGCTGCATGAGTCTGTATGATTTGTGAAAATCCAGCACACACACACTTATGCCGGGGACATAAGAAGTTACCCAAAGACAGGACTGCGGTGAGCTGCGATGTCCCCCCAGGTCTGTTTATGTGTGTTTTGATTAGGTCTCCAGAAGGTACCAGAGTGGTCCAGTGGCAGACAACGTCCGTGCCCTGCCCGCTGCCCTTTAGCCCACGTGGGAGGTCACCGCAGCCCCCTTGGTCAGCCCTGCTCACACATGGCTTCTGGTCGCAGGGGTGCACCTGGCCCATGTGTGCAGGGCCACCCGAGTGCAGGATGGCTGGGCAAGCACCTGGTTTTCTCGTGCCCCGCCAGGGCAGTTCTGAGGGGTGTACTGCACAGGCCCTTCAGGGTCCCCAGCTGACTTGGGCCCAGTTGCCCCGGTGATGACTCGCTAATGAACACGCCCCCTGCTGGTGACTTTCCTCCTTCTCTTGCCTCCACCCTCACTGTGCTTTCTGGGGTCACTACTTGTACCCGAATCCTTGTTCTTTGTGTCCTTAGATGTCAGAGCAAGAGGGAGGGATGGAGGGATTATCCCTATCTGGGGATCCAGAGGAGGGAAGGCAGCCTCAGATCTAATCAGGACATCCTGTGGGGTCAGGGCTGAGTCACCGCCTTATCTGAGCCTGTCAGTAGCCCAGGGTGTTGAGAGAGACTTTTGCTTTTCCAGGAACTAGTGGCCAGGACCCAAAGCTAAGGACAAAGATGCCCACCGAAGCCCACATTCTATGAGAGTTTCAGATTATGGTTTTCTTACATATTTTCTTTTTGGGGGGGGCGCTGCACCACACGGCTTGTGGGATCTTCATTCCCCGACCAGTGATCACACCCAGGCCCTCAGCAGTGAGAGTGCTGAGTCCTAACCACTGGACCCCCAGGGAAGTCCCAAAGTTCACGTTCTAAAGAGAGTCAGAAGCCTGCAGCTCCGGCCATCCCCCCAGGAACCCCTCACGCCCCACCCGCCCATCTGAACCTGTAGCCGACCAGGAGGACATGGGGCGCTGGGGGAGGCATTCAACAACCATCAGGGCTGTGCACTGTTCTTCAGGACATAAGCCAAACTTCCCCTCCCCCAGAAGCCAAATCTCCGGGAGATCAGGTGGATCTGCAAGGACACAGGCCCCTCACTCTCAGTTTGGATGTCACGTCCTGCAGAGGCCCGGCAGCTCTGTATCCTGCACATCCGTGTGCAGGAGAGAGGAGGGCAGGAGAGAGTGGGCAGGGCAGAGAGTGGCTGCAGGGACTGTCCACTGGTGCCCGATGGTCACCACAATAAAGGGGCCTGGCGTGGGCTGTTTTGTCTGTTTCCCACCCTAGAGGGACGCCTGGCAATAGGGGGACTACAGCAGCAGGGGGCCCTGCTGGGGCAGGAACCGAGCAGATGGGAAAGCATCCAGCTGGGCCCAGGTGCCCCAGGTCAGGGCTCTCCGCAGAGGGGGCCTCTCCCTAACCGCTTTTGGAAGAATCACATGTGCCGTGAACGTGATGGTGGTGATGGAGGCCACACTGGGGACACTGACAGCCGCTCAGTGCAGCCCAGGAGGCTACAGAGACCAGCAGAGAGAGGACAGCAGACTTGGATGCCGGCCTCCTCCCTGCACCCCCCCACCTCCGCAGGCTGGATGCAGAGGAGGGCGGGGAGCAGGGGAAGGCCGGCCGCACCCTCCCACCATGTCCCGGGCCACAGACCACATCCAACCCGGGAGGGGAAAAAGGGGAGGAGATTTGCAGTGGCCGGAACCCGACTTTCTCTAGCTGAGCCCTCTGGGATCTGCCGGAGGTAGAGATCATGGAACAGCCAGTCAGCAGAGCTGGGGGCAGCACGGATGGAAGGAAAAGAACCTTCTGCTTTGTCCCCCCAGGAGTGCAGGCTGCTCAGTGAACCGGTGGCAGTGAATTAGGAAGCTGGGCCTTGTGAAGGAAGAGACGGGGGCTTCCAGGGCACCAGGCTGCGACACAGCTGCAGGAGCCCCCCATCCACCAAGTCAGGCCCCCACCTGCCACGCAGACTAAGGGGGTCTCCGCCCGCTTGATGACTTTGCCAGTGGCCACCAGCCTCACACATCAGGAGCCCCCCGCCGCCCCCGTCCCCAGAACCCCCCAGGCTATACAGATGGGCTCAGGTCTACGCAGACCCAGGAAGCTGCACCCGCACTGATGACCTGGCCCTCAGTCTTGGGGCCCCGTCCAGCTTAGACGGCTGAGCTGGTGAGAGCATAGCGGGGCAGGGGGAGCTGAGAAATAGAAGACTCCCCCAAGTACAAGGAAGGACAAGCACAGGCCAGTCCCATCCAGAGACACAGATGCCAAAATCCTGAACAAAGATGAGCAAGCCAAATCCAGCCGCCTCCGCAGAGGGAAGGCATCATGTGCAAGCACCGCCCATTGGGGAGCCTGGCCTCACCTGGAGGGCAGGTGGGCCGGGTCACCAGAGATGCAAAAGGCCATTCCACCGTCTCAATGGGCACAGGAAAAAGTGCTTCACGAAGTCAACGTCTTCGCACAGACTGGGGTGGCGAGTAACCTGATAAAGTGTGTCAGTATATCAGTTCCACTTCTGCAGAAGACGGAAGGCAGGGCTGGACGAGCCCATGCCTAGTGTCCAGTCTTATCTCAACACCGCTTGCTCTTCCAGACAACAGCGTCCCTCAGCACCTCCCAGGCCGGGCCCATCACTGTGCTGATGTCGTACAACAGCACTGGGTCCCCACCTGGTGGACTAAATACCCCGTGGGCCATGCAGAGCCCTTGTCTTGGGGCAGAGCTAGCTGCCCTGGGGCTTTGGGAACAGGCAGCACTGGCCCTGGCACCACCATGCCAGCCTCCCTGGCCTGCCTTTCCCCTCCCCATGGGAACATCACGGTCACCGTCTTTAAATTGTAGTCATTTATACATAGCACATAATTGTAGTAAAATACACATAACATAGAGTTTACCATCTAAGCTATTGTTAAGAGCACAGCAGTTCAGTGGCCTTAAGAACATTCACACAGTTGTGCAGCCATCACCACCATCATCTCCAGAACTTTCTCATCTTCCCAAACTGAAACTCTGTCCCCATGACACACTAACTCCCCCTCCCCCATTCCCTGGCCCCCACACACATACACACACCCCCCATCCTCCTTTCTGTCTCTATGGATTTGACTGCTCTAGGGGCCTCCTAGAAGTGGAATCATACACTATTTGTCATTTTGTGACTGGCTTATTTCACTGAGCTGAATGTCCTGAAGGTTCATCCATGTTGCAGCAGGTGTCAGAGTTTCTTCCTTTTATGCCCAAATAATACTCCATTATATGTACAGACCACATTTTGTTTATCCATTCATATGAATAAATGAATCAACCCTGGGGTGTCCAAGCCAGTCCACCTTTGGCTATTGTGAAGACTACTGCTGTGAACATGGATGTGCAGATATCTGTTCAAGACCCCACTTGTTTTTTTTTTTGTTTTTTTTTTTGGTGGTACGCGGGCCTCTCACTGTTGTGGCCTCTCCCGTTGCGGAGCACAGGCTCCGGATGCGCAGGCCCAGCGGCCATGGTTCACGGGCCCAGCCGCTCCACGGCACGTGGGATCTTCCCGGACCGGGGCACGAACCCGTGTCCCCTGCATCGGCAGGCGGACTCTCAACCACTGCGCCACTAGGGAAGCCCAAGACCCCACTTTTAATCATGAAATGGAAATATTTTATGCCTGGACAAAAACATGCACCCACCAAGTGAAAGCATTTCTCTCAGAGTTTGCATTTTTTTCCCCACTGTTTTTAGATTTTAAACCCAAGTAAAACTCCATGTGGTCACATAGAAAGAACAAAAGTAACTCAAGTCCTGCTTTTCCATCTTTATAATCACTGTACGGTCCCCAATTATTTCCAATCACTGCCTAAACACAAGAGTAGGTGGCACCACAGGCAGCAGAGCCACCAAAGGCACCGTAAGTGGCCTCTGTACTCTGAACCGTCACCAACTTACCCCCCAAACACATGCCTAGAGCTGAATCCACAGGTGCCAGGGCGACTGGATCACGGGGACTTCAATTAAATTCCACATACAACATAATGCTTATGAAAAGATACGTCATCAAAATTCGCACATCTGAAGCACGCATCTGTTATTAAAACAACCGTATCCACAGCAATGGTTGAGCACAGTGAAATATTTTATCCTTGACCTCTTTTTAGACGTTTTGGCGCATGGTGATGATAAAAAGCAGACTGCCTTTATTATTGATGCAAATCATGTACAGGCGAGGCCCCCATGTTCGCTGTCAGGGGCATGGGGGGCTGTTCCCCCCCGGTCCACACAGCCCCGGGACGTCGCCAGCTGTGAGAAAGGGTCTTGCTCCCCAGGCCTTGCCCTGGGGCCACCGCGCGGGCCCTGTGGCTGCAGCCTTTGTCTTGTTTGCTGGGCCCACCCGGTGGGCATCAGATCAACAGGGTCCTCGCCCTGACTGTGTCCCACCTGGAGCGACCACCAGGCCTCTGATCTGAGTAGTGGCAGGGCTGGCCTGGGGGGGGAATATCTGAGGATGCGGACATTTCCTGCTGTGCCCTATTACCCCAGAAAGGTACTTGTCAGGCTCTCTCTGGCTCTCGTTGTCCCAGCCCAGATGGCCGCGAGCCCACCGCTGCAGAGACGTGACCCAGCAGCCAAGCCCCATACCAGCAGGGATGCGGCGCCCAGCAGGCAGCCCGGATCAACCCATGCCTGCTCTGCCAGACTGGTGACCCTAATCCCACGTGCAGACGGGGGCCGGCCAGAATCCCTCCTACGCACAAAAGGCCTTTGTTCTGCTGCCCTTGCCCCTGGCCCCCCATCTCAGCCTTCCCTGAGGCCAGGGAGGAAGGAGGTTTCCTGCCTAGCATCTACCACCGCCAGGCCCTGTGCAGGCCAGCCCTTGTGTTGCAGCTGCGGAAAATGCTAGAAAGGTCAAACATGGGCTTTGGTGTCACACCCAAGGGGGCCACTCCTGATGGCCACACACCAGCTGCACAAGTCTGACCCCACTTCCTGGACAAAGAGATGTTCTAACGCCCGAAGCAGACCTTAGGGCAGTGGGAGTCCCCGTTGTCCCCATGTGCCCCCTGCTCCTTGCTGTGTCCCCCAGCCCCCAGCCTGCCTGGACCCCAGGCCCTGGTGTCTGTGGAGCCCTGGGTCTGGGCAGGCTCTCCCTCTCTCTCTGCATTCTGACCCGGTGTAACACCTACAGGTGTATAACCCAGTGGGCCGCAAATAGTTTCCTCTCTGGATCCTTTACTAGGGTTGCCAGGTTTAGTACATAAATAAAAATACAGAATGCCCAGTTCAATTTGAATTTCAGATAAATGACAAGCAATTTTTTTAGTATAAGTGTCTCAAATATTGAACATACTTGCATTTTATCTGGCAACCCTCTCCTTTACACTCTTAACAATTATTGAAAACCTCAAAAAGCTTATGTTTATGGGATTACAAACACTGATATTTACTGTATTAGAAACTAAAATGGAAAAATTGCTAAAATATTTATTCTTAAAAAACAAGAAATAACATATTTTTATGAAAAAGAGCTCCATTTTGCAAAACAAAAAAAATTAATAAGAAAAGTGGCATTGTTTTGCACTTTTGCAAATCTCTTTAATGTTTGGCTTAATTGAAGATAGCTGGATTCTGTTATTTGCTTCTGCATTCAGTTTTCTGTGACATGTGATTCTGGTTGGACGACGTGAGGAATACCTGACCTCACACAGATAATGCAGTCAGCAAAGGGAGGAGTATTCTAATAGCCTTTTCAGATTGCTGTGAATAACTGTCTTTGCTTTCACACCAAAACTCAACAAATGGTAATTTCTTAAACTTCAATTGCTACATGGAATCTGAAAACATATGAATGAACTTTTCATACTTGGTTACACAAAAATCCATTGGTCTACCTTGCACTTTGAATGGGTCTTTTATTTACACAAGATTTTGTATTAATAACAACCTGCATTGGTCATTTGAGAAATACAGGTTTCCTGGTCTTCCTAATGTTTACATATTTCATTAACTAGCTACTAAACTTCACATTTGTTGATAACACTGCCTATCTCATCAGAAAAGCCTTAAAGTTTTGGCTTCTAGTGCATGTGGGAGTTTTCCCATATTCTAACTTTCTAGCTCAAATTTTATCACTGGCAACAATTACTGTCAGCTGCTTCCCTTGAAGTGACAGCTCACTTCACTTTCAATAATATGTCTGTCAGATGCCCAAGTCTGAATAACCCGTGTTTTTCTTTCAGTTTTCCTTTCCATAAAAAGGCAAGTGGTTGAGCTAGCAACTCAAATAGTCATACACATGCTTTTCCCTGAGACAACCATCATACTTGGGGATGATTTCTGTGTGCTTCCCATGTCTTCACACACAATAGGAAAAAGATGTGTGCTCAAGAGCAATACGGTTAGTTATGTCCTCGCTTTAGCAAGGACGTAGCGCAAGGGCACGGTGGTGAAGAGTCCAAAGACCACTACTGCAGCTGTGCTGTGGCCCTGATCCATGCTGGACCCGCCATCTTTTGCATCATCAGTGCAAATATCAGCAAGAGAAAAGGGCAAATAATATCTTAGGATTATTAGGAAGGTAGTTTTGACCTTGTGGATCTTCTAAGAGAGTCGTGGGGATGGCCAGGGCTGTGCGGACCACACTTTGAGAACCTCTGCGTTAGCATGGACTCTTAGCCCCTCCAGTGCCTGGCACTTAGGCAATGCTCCCTAACATACCACAGAGGAAGCTGATGTCTCCTTAAGATGCAGGATTGACCATCACGGCTTCTCCTCACTGCCCAGAGGGACCCATGGCCACAACTCTGCTGCATAGACATTCAGACATTTTTCTATGGGTTTCCATACATGTATAACACACACCCCTAGGAAATAAGTAATATTAATTCAACACATACTTCCTGAGCACTGACTCTGTGCCCATCACTGCTCCAGGCACTGGGGAGACACAGCAATCGATAAGTCAGATTCTCCGCTTTCATGGAGCTGACGGCTTAGTGGAAGAGACCACTGGACAAGACAGTGTGTCCGACGGTGACTCAGGCAGCAAGAGAAATGCAGGAAGAGCTGGCACCTGCTGGAGGGTGAATATTTAGCAGGGAGTCAGTCTCCTCTGAGAAGGTAACATGTAAGCAAAAAACCAAATAAAATGATGGAGTAAGCTGCGTGCATATTTAGGGAAAGAATGCACGTGCAAAGGCCCTGAGGCAGGAATATGCTGGCTTCCTGTATTAGCCAACAGTACACGGGGTTCATTCAACACCCCTGAGGTATTTACAAAGTAGACTGCCAGGCACTGTTCTAGACCCTCATGGAGCCAGACACAGAGAGAGGAGAGAGACAGTAAAAAAGAATAAATGAACAAATAAATAGGTAACATGTCTGAAAGTGGTAGGTAAAAAAAAAATCCATCAGGGAAGGACAAGCACAGACTGGTTGCTGTTTTTAAAACAGAAACTAGGGAGGGCCTCCCTGAGGACGTGACATGAGGAGGAAGAAGAGAGCCTTGCTGGCTTCATTCCCATTTCACAGACAGGGAAACTGACCCTCCAGAGGCACAACCACCCAAGGGCACGCAGCTGTACAAGAAGGAGGCAGGAGGGGACCCAGGGGTCCCAGAGCAGAGCCCCCTCTTGCTGCCTCAAGCCAGCGGGGCCCAGAATTCAGGATGGGACTGCAGCGGGGCTGGGCAGCTTTCACTAACAGGCTCACACTGCCCCAATCACTTCACGAGCACCCAGTGAGAAAGCGCTATTATTACCCACATTTTATAGGCAAGGAAACTGAGGCTCAGAGAAGACATCTCACACTTGGGGCTACAGGCACACTGACTCTAAAACCATGATTTTTTTTTTTTTTTTTTTTACAATTTTCAATACAAAACACTTCATTATTTAATACTGATGTATTCCTATATGCCATTCCAGGTCCGGCCACAGTGTAACAGGGGCCAGCGCTTTGGGCCTTGTTACGGCCAAATAACATTCCGCTGTGTGGATAGACCACGTTTACTGTACGCGTTCATCCATGGATGGACCTTTGAGCTGTTTCCACTTTGGGGCACACATTTATTTGCATAAAACTGTAAACCATAGTGCCCGTCTACACCCACGTGAAGGCAGAATACTTCCCCACATTGTCATAAATAAAATAGTCCTGGGCTGAAGATTCAAAGTGAGAAATTTCACACCACAATGGACAAAGCACTTTGCTATTCTTTAGCACTTGCTTCATGACTTTTTACTACCTCAAATTTCCAGCAGAAGTAGAGAGCACGGTATAACAACCAGGCCAGGTGCCCGCCGCGAGGCTCCCTGAGTTTCCGACCCCAGGACGAGTCTGCCCTCACCCCGAGACCAACACAGCCCAGGGTCCTGCAGGGCTGTCAGGAAGGGGTGCTGGCACTGGGCCTGCTAGGGGATCGTCCAACTGGTGGCCACCCAGGTGTCCCTGGTCACACTACCAGCTTCCCCCCATTAAAGATTTTGGCCTGGGCTCAGGCAGCGTTATCTCTGGGTGGATACCTTCCCTGTGGAGCCGTCTGGGCAGGATGGAATGCTCAGAGGGCGGGGGCCTCCCTGAGGGGGGCCCAGCACTGTCCCCACCTGGGCAGCTGGCCACCGTCCCCTGCCTCATGTTTCTCTGCCCCTGACCTCGTAATCCCCTCCATCCATCCAAGGACAGCCTGGTTGGAGCTGGAGTTGGGGAAAGAGAGGCCCAGAAGGATCAGGGAAATCTCCCCACATCTCTGGGATGCTCAGGCTGCAAAGGGGGCACACTCGTCAGAGAGCTTCTCCCTGGGGTGCCGCGGAGGGAGGGCTGCCCTGTCTCAGCCTGGCGCTGCCCGGGGTGGGGAGGGGAGCTGGGGGTCAGGTGGGACGGGGCTTCCGCAGCGCCCCAGGGCGTGGGGTGCAGACACACCTGCAGGAGGGAGCCAGCCTCAGCCTGAGCCTGTGGGTATCTGCGGGGGCAGCCGGGCATCCCTTTGGTCACACATGGTGGCCACCGTGGTCTCACTCTGGGGACTCACTTCCCTCTGGTGGTGCCTAAGTCTTCACAGGGTTTTCTAAACGGTCCAGCGCTGGTGCAGGACCCCAGGCAGGGGTCAGGGCGTCAGAGAAAGGTCACCCCCAGCCCACCCCAAGGCCTGGAGTCATGGGTGAGGGGGAAGGGACTCAAGGTCAAGTTCAGTGGGGGCACCATGATCCAGCTTCCCCACCAAGGAGGCTGTCCCTCCAGGACCAGCCTTGGGGAAGGGAAGCACCAGCTCTGAGGACGTCCAGGGCTGCTGTGTCTAGTGATGCTAGGACACCGGGGCATGGGGAGCCGTGCCCCCCACCAAGCCTGAGCACACCTGCTGTGTCTGCTGAAGGGTCACCTTCTTGCAACACACTCAAAGGCATGCTGAGGTCTACAGCTGCTCTGCGGGGCCACACAGGCTGGGTCCGCTGGGTCCTGCCAGGGACGGAGGTCTGACCCCAGGAGTCCTGGCCCCGGGTCTGGAAGCCTGGTCCCGGCTCCCTGGCTCCGCACCCCATCTGCCAAGCCCGGCTAGACGTCCTCCCCTCACTCTCAGCAGCTGCTCCCCTTCCCTGCCCCCCAGGCCACGCGTCCAGCCGCCACAGGGAGCTCCCCAAGTCAGCCCTGTTCCAACCATCCTTTGGGGAGATATTGGCTCCCACCCTACAGGTTTCTCCGGCTCCCCTTTCCAGTCCTCAGTGGGGAGCACCGCTGTTTGCTCTAAACCCTGGCCGGCAGCCCCTGGCGCTGGACCTGGCGGGCAGTGCCCACTCTCCATCCCAGGCCCAAGAGAGCTTGGCAGAACCCTGCCCTCCCGTTCCTGGGATGGACCCAAGTTCCCACGGGCAGAGAATCTGTCTCTGGGCGTGCGTCGTCCGGGAGAGGCAGCCGAGGTCTGGCCTGGAGGTTCCCAGGGCCTTGGGAACCAGAGCCAGTGCCCACACTACCCACACCTGCATCCTCAGCCCCCCGGACAGAGAAGGGGGAAGGAGGTGGCCAGAGGCACAGAGCGCCAAGTGCGCGCGGGCTGTTGGTACACACGAGGGCCAAGTTGCACACGTTGGGGGCATTACTTCCCCGCTTTGTGGAAGAGGAGTGGGGACTCAGAGAGGAGAAGGGCACTGGCCAAGGTCACACGGCCGAGAAGCAGCCCAGGCAGGATGAGCACCAGGGCCCTGTCTCCTCAACGCTCCTCAGGCCGGCCTCTCCCTGCCTGGGGCCCGGGCCTTCCTGACCAGGGAGGGAGGGGACAGCAGCCTCTCTCCCATCAGCAGGTAGGGCTGTGGGCCCTGCCCTGACCATGACGCTGGGGCCTGAGTGCCCACTTAGTAGCTGTCTCCCTGCTGGGTCATGTTCATCAGGTCCTATAACTGGGCTCCTGCCTCCATTTTCCTGCTGCCCCAAAGGCTGGGCCCTGCTGCCCCTGCTGGTTCCAGCAGACAGTACCAAGAACCCACCTGGGCCCAGCCCGTCCCCAGGATCCACCTGGCCCGGGACAAGCTCCCCAGGCCAATGTTATAAATCTCCCCTCCACTTCCCGAGGGCCCCTGTCCCATTCTGGGCAATCCACAGCCCAGGAGCTGCCGCTCAGCCCAGACCCAGATGGGTCAGGGTGGGAGGAGTTGGGGGGAGAAGGAGGGCAGGCAGGGACCCTGGGGGAGGTGCCCCCACCCCTGGATGCGCACCTGGGCATCTTCTTCCCTAAAAGGGCAACGGCCATTTCTGCCTCTCACATGCCATCAGGAGGTGGCTCCTGGGGCCCCGCCCCGCCCCGCTGCTCCCCCGTCCGCTGTCCCCCAGGCCTGGAGTGGGAAGGGCACGCGGAGACGCACAGCTCCATCCCCTACTTTTCGGGTGGAAGCAGGGAATGGAGGGCCAGAGAGCACCAGGCCTACCGCTGGCCACCCAGGGCACGACTCGGTCAGCCAGGGGCTGTCCCAGGCCAAGGAGCCGGGGAAGCCAAGGGGCAGGGGGAGGCCGGGGGCTGACGACTGCCGTCTCCTCCAAACAACAGCGAGGGACGGCAGCCAGGCGGGTGGGGACAGCTTGTTCTCACAACCGGGCCCAAGGGATGTGACTGACCACACCTCAGCTATGCTGGACCTCATATCTGCTCGGCGGCAGCCCTGTCCCCACCACAGCCTCAGTTTTTAATTCTGCGCAAAGGGGGCCTGGACATGGCAATATCCGGGGCCATAGGTCCACCGTTTCTATGGCCAACGGAGCTGTCCCCTGCCTCTCGGGGCAGCTCCCAGGCTAAAAGAAGGAAGAAGGAAGACAGAAGGGGAAGGAGAGCAGGAGCGGGGAGGGGGCTTCCACCTACCCCGTGTCTATTGGCTCACAGCTTCGCTACGCACCGGGTCCACTGAGGCTCGAGGCCAGACAGACCTGCTTCACCGTAAGACTAGAACCCGCGAGAACGATGACTTACAATCCTAATAATCACGGCAACGCATTTCTGGAGTGCTCATTCTGTGCCAGGCATTATTCTAAGTGCTTTGCGTGGGCCAACAGCAAGGCTGAGAGGTAGGCACTGAGGTTATCCCCATTTTACGGATGAAACTGAGACCAAGGAGGTTAAGTCACTCACCCGAGGTCAGAGGAAAGTGCCAACCAGCACCACCCACTTTACCCCTGTGGATGCAGAGGGTGAAGCTTCGCTCTTCTCATGCCCGCCAGCGTCTCACCCCGAGCCCCCCAGCTTGGCTGCCAGCAGCTCCTTGGAAGCTCCAGGTGGAAAAACAATTGTGGTGTTGGCCCGGGGCTGCCGGAGGGGCCCAGGGCTCCCTCCTCCATGTCCCACAGATGCCAAGCTGCCCAGACTGAGAGACCTGGGAAGGGTCTGGGCAGGGGCTGGGGATGGACAAGCGATGGGGCACTTGCTCAGGATTCAGAGGGGGGGCTGGGCTCCCCCCACAGACGTGGGATGAGGAGGTGGTCTCTAGGCTTGCCTGGCAAAGACTGCTCCTGGCCTGTCCACACACCCAGCCTGAAGGGCGCAGACCACCCTGACGGGCACCAGCCAGTCCCCCTCACCACCAGAACACAGATGGAGTGCTTACGGAGCACCTACTGCGTGCCAGCTGGCCCTGTTCTGGGGATGGTGCTGGGGGGCAGACCCCATCCCTGAGCGCTTACTGTCCCGCAAGGAGCACAGAGAGGGGAAGCAGAAAGGGCCCGACTGCTCCTCACAGCCTGCGAAGTTCCATCTGACGGATAAGGAAACCGAGGCTCCAAGCAGTGAAGCGACTTGCCACCACGCCCTGTGCCAGCCCGTGCGCTGAGCACCCTCTAGGTGCCAGGGTGCTCCCATGCCCACCTGACTCCCCTGACGACCCGGCAGGCGGGTGTCAGCTTTCCGTCCCTTGAGAAGTGGCAACGGCGGCTCCGAAGCGGGGAGCGCTTGCCTGGAGTCATCTATCAGGAAAAGGCCACACCAAGACGCCACCCCAGATGGTCCGACGCCAGAGCCCCCCAGCCTTCCCCAAACCTTGCCTGGAAACTCCCGGCATTTCGAGTCGTGAGCTCTCCTGAGCCGCGCAGAGTGGGGTCAGGGCGCTGGCCTCTGGGCAGACCCTCCTGTGCGGGGGACAGCTGGGGGCTGGACCTCGGCCAACACCATCCTTTCACAATGATACATTATTTATCTAGCTTAAGCCACACACACATGTGCCCTCTGCAGATAATTTTGGTCTATCCTTTTAAGCAACAACACAGTTATACTTAACCATTCAAGAGGAAGTGAAGCCCACACAATGTCTCCTCTGTGCTCCTAAAGAAAAACAACCATGCCAACCAAGTTCAGGCCACAGCACAGCAGAGCAAGAAACTAGGTGCTTGTGGAGAGAGGGATGGTTACTCACGCCTACACAAAAGGCCCCAGACTGATATTTTGTTGATGCTGTTCTTGTGTCTGCTTTTAATGATTGTTCTGTCTCCTCTCTTATTGTTGGAATGTTACTTCTAGAGGCACCTAGGGTTTGCTTGGAAAGCGGCTAACAAGCTTGATGCATCTTGCTGGTCAATGACTGGACAAAGACTCTTAACGACAAAGGGAATTCATCACGAGAACAAATGCCACCAAGTCCTGCTCGAGCTCCGGATGCTCTGGGGACTCCAGGACTGAACTCGGGGATGTGACACTGCAAAGCTGCCATCCTGGACAACAGTTCTGTGCCAAGTAGAGCAAGGTTCCACTTCCTTGAGACACTTTACTGCCACCTGCTGGAAAACTGTCCTGATAAATACACACATCTACCCTGATGACTGTGCGAACAGGACACTTCAGAGTTGTGCAGTGCACAACTTGTACAGCTGTCCATGGCAGCCCTGTCTTGACGCCACCAGGATTCCCTCTTTCTCCATCATGTTTTATCTTTTTCTCCCTCCATTTCACTCTCTTGTACCTCAGACAGGCTTTATCTTTGTGATTGAAGTAGGGCTGCTCTGTAACTCGTGAGACAAGGTCCCTTCCCTTCCTGCCCCCAAATTTTAAAATCTAGGTAAAGACTCTGGTCCAGCTTGAGTCACACTGCGTCACTGAACCATCCCCATGGTTAGGGGAAGGGGACGGGTATCAGTCAGGACCGTCAAGGTTGTGCTGTGCAACACGCCGTGTAAAACCTCACTTCATTTCTCGCTCACACTGAATGTCTGCCCCCGTCTGCCTGGGGGCTCTGCTCACCGGGGGCTTTCAGAAACCCAGACTAACAGATGCCACGGCTCAGAATGTGCTCCCCCCATTGCTGCAGCCAAGGGGAGGCACTCAGAGAATCGCCCACTGGCTGGGAAAGCTTCCCCCCGGGAGACACACAAGCCACTGAGCTCACAGTTCATGAAGCAAGTCCGTGGACACATCCAAGTTCCGAGGGTGGGGAGGTGCAGCCCTCTAGGATGATTGGCCTTGAATCACATTCCACTCTTGGGGCAGCGGGGGGCTGGGCTGAGGGGGGCCAGGGGACCGTGCCTGTTACAGGCTGGGACTGAGCGGTGGGAGTTCCTCCAGGAAGGGAGGAGGGTGCCAGCGGCTCTAAACAATTGTCCGGGGCAGCAGCTAAGCGTGAGCCAGGCCAGGCGGGAGGGCCGTGTGTGAGCGAGGGCGCTGAGCGGCCACACCAGCCTCCGGACGCTGCCGCAGCAGGAGCCCCGACGGACCCACAGGGACCAGCACCCCGGGGAGAAGAGCACGAGCGGCCTGGCCTGGACTCCACGTGGATGTTTTAGATGACGAGGCTCTGTACTTGTTTCTCCTCTGGCTCTGGGGATGGCTGTGGGTGGGCGGAGGTGCCAGGTGAGTCAGGAATGATTATCGACATCCCTCAGAGCTGCAGACCCCGTTCGACAGAGGCTACTGGCGCTTGGATTGGTTAAAGAACTTTCTCGGGTTCATGGAGCTGATTGGGAAACCGGTGCTGACTAGGTACCGACCACATGCCAGGCTAGTGTGCCCCCCTCCAGGAGCTCCTGTCTCTGCTGCACGGGCGAGGAAGCACAGAGGCCGGGGGCACATCACACAGCCAGGCAACCCCCTCCAAGGCCTTAGCCCCCCACGGCATCTCAGGACTCCTGGGGAAGGAGCCGCAGCCTTTAAAAGGATGATGGGTCCTCACGTGATCGAGGACCTCGGGAACCAGATGGGCGTTTGCCGGCCTGTGTTCTCGGCACATTCCTGAGCTCCGAAAGGAGAAATAAAAGTGTTGCCTTGTCTGCGAGCTGAAGAGACAGCAATATTGTGGTGTAACTAGGACCAGATGGGCTCCAGGAATTTCCAAAGGCCTTTTAACATATTAGACAAAATAGCCTCCCAGCCACACACCATAACTCCGTCTGGCTGCCTGGGTATCGGTTACCGCGACGACCGGGGGGCTGCAAGCACTGGCTCGAGGGGGTCCCAGCAGGGAGGAGTCTCTGGCCGGGCCCTGCCCACTCCTCCCAGCCCCCCGGGATCGCCCCTCGGATGTGACCCTTTCCCGGACCTCCAAGGCCAGGGAACCTGCCGAGAATCTCACGCTCAGAGTCAGAAAGGGCTGGGAAGTCCCAGCAGCCACCTAGCTGGATCCCCGACCACCCCTCGCTAGCACACCCCCTGGGAGGGGAGGTCATAGCCATGGGGCACCCAAAGGTGGGGTACCTGCAGCATGCTGGGCCCAGGCTCTGGGGTGGGCAGGGGTCGTATCCGGGTGGAGACCCACCCTCCCTGCACCCCTTTTCTCCTCCACAGACACAGTTGTGTTGAGAACAAAGCGGTTGAACACACACCTGTGCATGAACCATGCCGTGAACCCAGAAGCTGCATCGTGTCCCGGCCATGAGATGATCTTCAGATGCCCCGGCTCTGAGAACATCCTGCCTCGTTCCCACCTGAATGACATCATTAGCTCACGTTAACTAAGCACCTGCTGATGCCAGGGCACCTCATGGGGGGAAGATCAGGGCTCAGGGAGGTGACTGCCTTCCTCAGGGCCGCACAGGTGGCGGAAAAGTTAGGATCCGACCACCATGTACGCCGCCTCCCGATGGGTGAGCTCCCACATGCAGCAAGGTCCCCGTCTCTCTGGGTCTCCGTTTCTGTCTGTGCAGCGAGAGGGTGGGGAGCAAGCCAGAAGGATGCATCCCACACTCACCCTCTGGACCCTAATTCTGCCCTCAAATGACCCAGAGAGTATAGGCCAGCCCACTTCCGTCACCTCACACAGGCCTCTGCAGAGGGAGGGCCAGCTTCCGAGCGGGGACACACCTGCCCAGGGTCACTCGCAGGCCAGGGGCAGAGCAGGTTCAAACCAAGGCTGGCCAACCCCAAAGTCCACGTCCTTTCTCCAGAGGCCCCCCCGCCATCCCGGCAGAGCTCAGGACTCCCACTTGCCCTGTCAACCGTGCCTTGACCCTGGTGGCAACAAGGGGTGCAGAGGAAAGCGCCCAGGGTGGTGGCGGAAGCGATGCTTGGCCCCCTACGGGAGGAAGCCAGGAGGCTGGGCTCTGGTACCAGTTGGCCGCCAGGGGTGTCAGCCTCCTTAATAGCCCTCCCTGGGCCTCACTTTCCCCATTGATAAATTGACGGTGGTGACCACCAGTACCGAGCCAGGATCCCAGCGGGCCCTCCACGAGGACAGTCTTCCCTCTCCTGTAGTGCGCCCCACCCACCGTCCAGCTGCCATACACGAGGTGGCCTCCGGGTGCCATCTGCACGAGAGGTGAACAGGCGGCCCCGGGGCAGGACGCGGAAGCCGCCTGAGCAGACAGCCACTTAAAACCATCACATGGACCTCAGCCCGGCCCTGACACCGCCCTGCAGGACCCAGGAGGGCTGCCTTCTCTTTGGGGTCCCCTATCTCATCTGGACATTGGGGTCTGACACCTGCCTCTCCCGGGATTGCTGGTAAGGGCATGAACCAGGGAACAGCTGAGAGGTCCAGGTGGGCGGGGGGACACCATGCCCCCCCAAGATACTCTCATTCCAAACCTTTGCCAGAAGGTCTGGTTGTGGGAAAAGGGCACTCGTTCTAGTCAAATGGCCTTGGGTCCCTTTCCTGGCTTTTCCATTGCCTGACTGTGTGACCTTGGGCAAGTCACCTGATGTCTCTGAGTCTCGATCTCATCATCTGTAAAGTGGTAATGATGACGATGATGGGTAACTTGTACTGAGTGTATGCTCCATGCTGGGACTGCTCTAAGCACTTTAGAAATATTAACTCATTTAATTCTCATGACAGTCATCCCCATTTGGGGTATCATCCCACTTTACAGATGAGTATATTAAGGCACAGAGAGGTAAAGTCACCCAGCTAGCAACAGCAGGAAGTAGGACTCAAGGCCAGTCCAGTGAGGCATGGATTAACCACTGCCCCCTGAAGCCTGGCTAACAATCACGGGACAACATCGCTCCCAGGGTGGCACCGAGCTTCCCCGTGTTGGCCCTGGGCTCAGAGCGGAGCATCCCCAGCCAGTGTTGGCTGAGCTAAATGAAACCAACTCAAGGGCAGGCGGCCCTGGAGGAGTTCCTGGCCCTAAACCCCAAGCATTTGGCCGAGGAACCAGGGAGGCGTCCTACGTCTCCTTCAGCTCTGCCCAGGAGTCCTGCTAGGCTGGGGGGCCCTGCCAACGCCCCCGCCTTTGTTTATGCCCCAGGCATCAGGCTGGGTACATTCGTTCCTGCCTCTGCCCCCACCAGCCTCAGGAGGGGGTAGGTGGGGGGGACACCGCTGCCCCAGTGCTGCCTGACAGCCCGCCACCAGCCCCCAGCAGAGAATAGGGCTAGGACTCGGCGAGGGCACCCCCTTCCCCTAGGCCTAGCAGGCTCCCACCAGCGCCAGGCACGGTGCGGGGGTCTGGGGGAGGAGGGGGACGGCCGCGATCACGCAGCACTCACGTGGTGCCAGGTTCTGAGCTGCCTCCGGGGTCACCCAACACCCCTGCTCAGCCCTGCAGGCTCAGGATGTGACCCACCAGGAGGGCTGAGGAAGGAGGCTCTGAGAGGCTGTCACTTGCCCAAGGCCCCACACCCAGGCCCAGGCCCTGCAGGGCTCCCCGCGTGGCGGGCTTGGGGTCCCAGGTCTGCCCACTCCCCAGCATGCTCCCCAGCACATGGTGTGGGGGAGGGGCCTCATGTGAGCTCAGACATTCAGGAGGCTCTGGAGCTGCCTGTTGCAGAAATCCCACACCCGCCAGGACCGGGCTGGCCCACACAGGCTCCTTTTTGGAGGTTCTCCCCGGAGCATGTGTCTGACCCCAGAGCTCCCGGCCTGTCCCCAGTCTCACCCTGGGCTGCAGCACCCGCCCGGACGGCCAGGGCTTGGAGTGTGCCCCCTGGGTTTTGATAACTTGGAGAAAAATTTGCAAAGAGGACAAAGTGCACAGCCCTTAAGAACAGATCCTGAACGCCTCACCGGAACTGGTCTCAGCTCTTCTCTCTGCCCTTCAGGAGAATCACCCTCATTGCTAACGCCCCCTGGGCACTCATGGCGTCCTAGGTGTTTACTCCTGGGCCCACCCTCCAGGTGACTACGGTATCCTTAAAGGCCCAGATTACAGAAGAGGAAGGAGCTGTGGGTTCTGGAACCAAGGCCTTGGCTGGAAGCCTGCTGCTCCGCCTGCTAGCTGTGCGCTCTGAGCAAGGAACCAACCCCCGTGCCTCGGTGTCTGCCTCTGGAAAACAGAGGTGACGGGGCCGTGCCAGCGTTCATCCCCCTCACACCTAGCACAGCGCCCACCTGGACACCCACCCACCACCCCGATGTCTTCATCTCCTGCCCTGGCACCGGCACTGAGCCTCGTGGAAGCGCCCATTCCCCACCCAGGCTGTGCCACTAACCCTGGGGGTGCCCTGGTCACCCTGCCAGGCTGAGGACAAGGCCCTGCTCCCCACCTGCCCCCACCTGCCCCCACCCAGCCCATCCCCACCTGTGCTCCCAGCACAGGCCTGGAAGACCCCCAACACACACACACCCACCACCCCGCCAGGGCCCCCAGCCGCCTCCTACACTGGGCAGAGCCCAGCCCAGCCTGCCCTCCCATCCCCACCCTTCCCCGCCCCTGAACCCCTCTCTGTCTGGAGAGCACCCCTCCCCCTTCACCCTTGCCAAACCTGAGGCAGCTGAGAACACATACTTTGGCACCTGGCAGAGCTGATGTCAAACTTGGCTCCACCATTCACGAGACATGTGGCCTGAAGCAAACTCCTTGCCGAGTCTCAGCGCCCTCACCTGTACAATGGGAATAATGACCTTCTCCATGGGACTCTGTGCATGGACTAAAACACTAGCGTTTATCAGGCAGCTACCCCACGCCAGGCCTCTTGCTGTGTGAACTTTCAATCTTTATTTCTTTTAATCCTTAGGAGGTATGGATTCTTCATCTCAAGAACACACGGCGAGGCTTCCCTGGTGGCACAGTGGTTAAGAATCTGCCTGCCAATGCAGGGGACATGGGTTCGAGCCCTGGTCCGGGAAGATCCCACATGCCGTGGAGCAACTAAGCCCGTGCACCACCACTACTGAGCCTGCACTCGAGAGCCTGTGAGCCACAACTGCTGAGCCCGCGTGCCACAACTACTGAGCCTGCACTCTAGAGTCCACGAGCCACAACTACTGAGCCCGCGTGCCACAGCTACGGAAGCCCGCGCGCCTAGAGCCCGTGCTCTGCAACAAGAGAAGCCACCGCAATGAGAAGCCCGTGCACCGCAACGAAGAGTAGCCCCCGCTCGCCACAACTAGAGAAAGCCCGCGCGCAGCAACGAAGACCCAACGCAGCCCAAAATAAAATTAATTAGTTGATTAAAAAAAAAAAAACCACACGGCAGCCAGGTCGGATCAAAAGAGCCTTTATGGTTCTCTGGAGCGGAGGCTCCGTGGTGACAAGCCCGTCGCCACCTGCCCCCCAAGGCTGCAGGCCGTGTTGGAGGTCAGGTGGTGTTAGGTGCCTCGAGTTCGTTGCAGGGACCAAGGGCAGGGGCGGGGCAGTTGGGGCGTCCAAGCCGTAATTAGTGCCTCGGGTCTGGTCCGGGAGTTCAGCGTGTTTGACACTTGGTGATCTTGGAACCCTTCCTGCCCCGCCCCCTCCAGCAGAGGGAGCGGCGAGGGGGGTGTGAGGGAGAAGGTTGGAGAATTCAGGAGACCCCCAGATGGCAATGAGCACAAGTCCCGTGGGGGGGTCGATCAGGGACGGCCCTGTTTCCCTCCCCACCCACTTTGACCACTAAGAACACACCCAGGCAATGGAGCAGTGGACGCTCCCCCAACCCCCAGCTTCCTGGGGGTCCTAAGCATCCCCTTCAGAGTAGAGCTGACGACAAGGTCAGGGCCCACCTGGGCAGAGCACATCAGGGCCTGGCATTTCGGATGAGCCCAGTGGAGGCTGCAGCCCCCGCCGGGCCCCGCCCCAGCCCCTACGCGTACAGCCCGCAGGCCGGGAGGACGGGGACCCTCTGCTCCCCTCCAGCAACGCCAGCCTGGCCTCGCCAGCGCCTCAGTCCCCAGCTGGGCCTCGGGGCCTGCGGGACCCAGCTTGGCCACCCGTCCCTCCCCAATTACCTGGTCCAGGCCTCACCTTCCTCTGTCCCTCAAGCCTCCAGAGCTAAGGCCTGTCCCTGAGCCAAGCGTTCTTTCCCCCAAACCCGGCGCTCTCCCTGGACGGGCAAGATGCTGCTGAAGCAGGGGTTTGGGGCTCCTCAGGCCTCCCCGCCCCTCCCCACCAGGGCGGGGCTCTGGGACAGCAGGTCCAGCCCTCGCTTTATTGAAGGAGAAGCCAGATGGGAAAACCCACCTGCATCCCCTTCCCTGCCACCCCCTCACATCCAGGACCCGGACCCCTGCCTGCTGGCTGGGAATCCAGGGATCCCAGACGCCTGGCTCCAGCCCCCTCTCAGGTCTCCCACCCCTGAAGGGAGGAGGTGAGGGTGCAGAAGAGGAGGGAGGGGGCCCACCTGTGGAAGAGGTGGAAGCTTCCTTGGTCTGAAACGGTCGCACTGTTTTGAAAACCAGAACACACCCCCCCGGGGGCCCTCCCTGCACCTGGGAGCTTCAACTGCCCTCCTCCCTCCTGGGAGAACTGCTGCCTCCTCAGGGCCTGGTCAGGCCGTGACCGTGACCGTGTGGGTCTTGCTGGGACTCAGGCCCTGCCCTCCGCCCCCAGCCACAGAAGGGCCCGGAGACCGCGACACCCAGTGGGGAGAGTGCAGCTGCGCGCGAGGTCCCCCCCCTCATTTGGAAAAGGAGGAGCACTGAGGGGCAGGTGGACGGGCGGGCAGGTGGGCGGCAGGCAGAGGGCAGTGTGGTCAGGGCACCTCCAGGGGCAGCAGGGGTGCGTCTGAGTTCTGTGCTGAGACGTTGGCTGACTGGGGCCCGATGAGCCCCTGGCCATACAAATTAAGGATGGAGTCGGCAATGATGCGGGCTGTACGCTTCTGGTACCCACCCGAGGTCACCATGAGGATGGGCACCTGGTGGCCTCGGACCAGCCGGAACACCAGCTCATCCCGCTTCACGACACCCTGGTGTGGGGGATGGGGAAGGCTGGCTCAGGCAGTCCCAGATCCTGGAAAGTCCTGCCGCAGGTCTAACCCTGTTCCAGACTGCTGCTGCTTTTGCCCTTCCCCTCTGGCTTCAAGAGAAGCACCAGTGCTGCCCACCTTCCCTGATGCTGCTGTGTCCCCGGAGCCTCCCCTGCCCCAGGGTCAGGAGGTACCTGCGGACTGATGGCCAGCCCCCCGAGGCGGTCCCCCTCCAGGACGTCAGTGCCCGCGTTGTACACCACCACGTCGGGTGGGTGCTCCTGGAGGGCTTTCTCCAGGTTCCTCTCCACCGTCCTCAGGTACTCGTCATCCTCCGTGCCCCACTCCAGCTCCACCTTCCGCCTGATGGCCTCTGCGAGGGAGACAGCAATAGCCCCAATGTGCAGAGGTGGGACACTGAGGCTGGGGAGGGCAAGCACGGCCCATTTCCCCATCTGACTCCCCAGTGCACGGCCTCTCACTCACCCAAAACTAAGCTAAAAAAAGAGCACACGAGCGGCAAGGGGGGACCCAAAGGAAAAGAAGGGGGATTCAGGGACCCACGTCGGGCGTCTGCGCCCACTGTCTCCGTAAGCCCCTGCCTGGATGCACGGACACCCCATGTGCCCTTGGGTCCAAATCCAGAACGTCTGACATGCAGTTCAGAAATGGGTCCCCGGGGCGGCAAAGTGGCTGATGTACCCACAGCAGACCCGCCGGCACTTACTGCATAAATGTCCCCTCCCCACAGCGTGGGCAGGTCCCTGTGTTTCCAAAGCTCCTCTGAGAGTCTCTACCTTTTAATGAATCCACCTGCATTTACTTAGTAACTATTATATTTGAACTGATTTCTGCCATCTTATTTTATATTTTCTATTTATGTATTTTTCCTTCTTTTTTCTTTTTTGTCCTTCCCTGTTTTTGACCAGACAGCTGCATACCTAGGAGAAAAGTCTACTTTAGTCTTCTGATGGTTACCCCAATAGAAGGACTCACAGTGTTTATGTGGTCTTGGGTGGGTCAAGTGACCTTTTTAGGTCTGTTTCCTCGTCTCCCCCTCGCAGGGATGCTGAGGATAAATAAACGAAGGGACCTCTGCAGGCCCCAGCATGTAGGAAATGCCCCGGAGAGAGCCCCATCCAAGCAAGAGGCCCTGGGGCTGAGGGACAGGGCAGCTTACGCTTGGCAAAGCGGTCCCCAGGGTAGATGTGGCGGTTGTAAACGTCCATGATGTACACGCGCTTGTCACCCATGAAGTCCCGCTCGTGCCCGTTGCCCTGTGGGGAACACACGGAAGCCACTCACAGGCAAGTGCCCCGGGAAAGGCACCCCCAACCACACCCCAGGATAAACCCCACGTGCCTGGGTGCGGGCGGCAGAGGCCCAGCCTGGGGCTCGGGGGATGTTCCTGGGGGAGGGGAGCCCACAGCACGGTGTTGCGCATCAGAGGCAGCTGGGGAGTGCGGGGAGGTGGCCTGGGGGGCGGGCCTGGGGGACCCTAGGCCCCGCGAGGCACTCACCTGATGGGCATCGAGATCAACGATGGTGGCTCTGGAGACACCCTCCACTCGCTCAAACAGAAACTGCCCAGGGCGGGAGAGCGGAGAGCGGAGAGGTAAGGGCCACACGGGCCAGAGGACACAGCCCTGCAGGGGCTCCCACTTAGCGGGGGGCGGGCCGAAGCCTGTACATGCTTATGGGAGATCAGGCCACCAGGCAGAGCCCTGGGGAGCTGTTTGGCTCTGGAGAAGCCTGTGTGCGTATTCAGGGAAGGCTCCCTGGAGGGGCACGTGCTGTGCCCTGAAGGGCCAGAGGTGAGGAGGTTGAGGGTTGGCCCTCCGCGACAGCTCAGGATTCCCAGGGAAATGCGTGGGGTGCAGAGCGGGGAACCCCCCTCAAGGCTGTGCCTGGAACTTCATTCTGCCGTCTCCGCCTTCCTACACGGCCCAGCCCTAAAGCCTCCTCCTCTGAGCAGCCCTCCTTCCCCCCCCCAAGAAGGTCTCCTTGCGTCCCCCTCTCCGAATGACCAGGGTCTGCTCACTTGTCCCTCCTCCTCCTTAGTCCCCGTGCCCCGTGGGGACAGGAGCCACGGGGCCCGTGCCGACCCCCAGCACAAGGCCAGGCATGGGCGCCGAGGCAGCACTGCGGTCTGACACACGTGGAGACCGCTGCCCGCTCTGCCCCTCCCGGCTGTGCCCTCGGCCCTCTGGGCCCATTTCCTCGTCTCCTCATCCTGTGAAACGTGAGGATGCAGGGCCGAGCCCTGGAGAACGGAGGTGGCCACAGGGCCGGGCCCGTGGTAAATGCCAGCTGTTGTCACCGCCATCAGGGTCATTATTTCTATCTCGGTCTCACCCTTCTCATAATTTTATATTGACATGGAAGCTGTCCCCCTCGGTCCCCTGCCAACTGTTGAAGGCTGTCACCTCTGGACCATCTCAGGCAACATGAAAAAGCAAGTGTCAGATCTGGGTTTGGGTCCCAGCCCGGTTGAGGGACCCGGGCGAGCTCCCGCCCCTTCTGGGCCTCAGCTGCCTTCTCTACAATACGGGGTGAGCACACCAGATTGGGGGATTCCAGGGAGGCTCTCGGAGGCGACCCCCCAACATGCTCTCGGGCACACCTTGATGGCGAGCGTGATGTCTGCGTAGGCGCAGAAGCCCCCGCCCCGGTCGCTGGAGCAGTGGTGGAAGCCGCCGCCTGCGAGGACAGCCGAGGTGTTGCCAGGGCCAGGCTCAAGGCCCAGACACCCCCCTCCCACCTTCCTCCCAGGGCCCCCTCCCCGCTCAGCTCCCAGGGACGGCTCCGGCTCCAGGTTGCCTAAGTCAGCTGACCCCGCGTGGGCACGTCACCATCCCTGGGTCAGGAGGCAGCTTTGCCATCGTGGCCACCCCTGTCCACAGTGGCACCAGAGCTGCTGCCCCCAGGACCCAGGCCAGGCCACGGGGCACTCACCTATGTTGATGGCCCAGCCTCGCTCCACGGCCAGCTTCCCCGCCTTTGGAAACAAGCACAGGATGAGGGGTGCGGGCAGCCACTTCCTTCACTTACTTATTCATTGAATCACTCACCCCATAAACACCATTTCCAGCCAGCTCCAAGGTGGGGATGAGCTGGGAGGTCGGATACAGGAAGCACCCACCCACCCCCAGCAAACCCCGAACTGGCTGGCTTATGAGACATGCGTAAGCCCCTGTGCAATTTGGTGAGGAAACTGGAGGAAATCAAAGTTCAGCTCTTAGGATGGAACGTGAGCTGACAAGGATTCTCGGGCAGCTTTTAAAGGGAAAATGGACAAATTTTTGTTCCTGGAAATACTGTCGCCTTAATACTGAAATCTTGTAGGAAATCATAATTTTGGGGTAAGCAGTAATATTCTAATAAACTTTCAAAATGCACAAATTTGCAAAGCTAAAAAGAAAACTACAGGGGTCAGCAGGTATTGACGCCTGTCTGGGTTAGATCATTGTACATTCAAACCATTTCAGCTCCTCTGCCTCCAATCAACTCAGCAGTCTGTGGCGAATTTTAGAGAAAACTACACACAGAATGTGAAACCCAGTTTTGCTGCAAGTGTTTGTGATGGTCACACCCACGATGGGAGGGAGGGGCACCATCCATCGCTGACGTCATAGGGGTTTGTTTCCATCTGAAATTTGAGTAGCTTAGAGTCACAGTTTTAGGACATACTCTCCGGGGGGTGAGGATACATCTTATACACCAGCAAAGACGGTAACTCTAACAGGTGGTCTTGAGGGCAGAACAGTGAATTCTAATGTCCAAGCCAGGCAGGAGAGGCTTTGGAAGACAGAGTTCTTTTTGCCGCCTTGAGGAATATTTAGGATTTTGCTCAACTACTCAGCAGCACAAGGCATTCTATATGGAGAGCCCAGGGTGGGCAAAGACCCAGGGTGGGAAGGAGCCTGGGGTGGAGGGCCCAGCCCAGCCGCTGCTCCCCCCACCAGCTCCCCACCTACCATTATGGTTCCTCCCGTCTGGGTCCGGAGGGGCTTCAGCACCTTCCTCTGTACCAGGAAGTTGGGCAGGAAGATGACAGGGGGGATTTCTGTGATGGTTGCGACAGCAAAGGACCACTGTGGAAAGAGATGCGGGCCATTGGCCTCCCTCTGCCTGGTGAGCCCAGAGGCAGCAGTGGGGAAGCAGATTCCCCCTGGGCCAGCTTCGGGGTGGCGGGGGCGGGGGGGGACTCCGGGCGAGCGCAGCTCCTTGGGTGAGAAATGGGAGCTCCCACCGTGGCTGAGCTTTGGGCTCAGTACAGAGATGCTCACAACCGCACTCTCCTTAAAGCTAAGTCAGCCCTCGGTCCTCGGGCTCCAAGGCCCTCGGCTGCCCTCTTGTGCCCAAAAGGAGAGCTGCAGGGGACTCCAGGTCACCACGGAGCCCACCCAGAACTGGCCCAGCCCGCCCACTGCACAGAGGGGCACCGAGGCCCCGGAGAGGCGGGGGCTGGGGGGAGGATCTTTCCTTCCAAGGCCACAGGGAGTCACTGACGGAGCCAGGACTGGACGCCCAGGGCTCCTCTCTCCAGGCACCGCACAGCCTCTCCATCCACGGGGAATCACTCATCCCTTCAAATGGGGCTGGATGTCCTCATCCTCCACTGCTGAGGCAGGAGGGTCTGGGGCACCCAGAAGGCGTCTGCACCAAGATAAGGACACAGCCTTCCCTATAACCTCCCGAGCCCTGGGCAAGCATCCATGCACCCCGCTCCTAGACCATCTCCTGCCTGCCTGGGAACGCCCGAGGTCCAGACCCTTCTCTGCACTGACCCCAAGCAGAGCCCTGGAGGGGCCCCGGCACTTGGGGCACTTAGATATTTACTAAGCGCCTGCTAGGCTGCAGGTCCCAAGAAGGCACTACTCCTGGCCTCACGGACACATAGCAGCCTAGCGGGGAGGCGCTGATATGCAACACGACAGCCTTGCTGGGGAGAGGGAGAACATGGTCTGTCTGGACAGCTGCAAGATGTGTGTGTGTGTGTGTGTGTGTGTGTTCGTGCACGCGTGCACAGGTGTGCATATGCACGTGCATACATGTGTATGCGTGTGTGGTAGGGGGCAGGCCCAGAGAGGGGAAGACGGCCAGCTCCACCCATCTGTCCCGCCAAGCCCATCACCCAGCACTGGTCCGGCACACGTGAGGCAGGGAACCACTGTTCGCTACGAGTAAGTGAGCAACGAGCCCCTGAAGGAAAACACCTGAGTCGCTGCCCCCCTCCCACTCTCAGCAAGCCAGCAGGGGACAGAGAATGAAAGAGGAAGCCATAGCCCCAGACAGAAATTAAGAAAGCAATTTCATTTACAACACCTTCAAAAAGAATAAATTTACCAAGCAGGTATAAGCCTCATACACGGAAAACTACAAAACGCCGCTGAAAGAACTTAAAGAAGATCTAAGTAAGTGGAAAGACATCTTGTGTTCATGGGCTGGAAGACCTAACATTGTATAGATGTCATTTCTCTCCTAATTCATGTACAGATGCACAATCCCTGCCAAAATCCCGATGGCCTTTTTTTTTTTTTGTCTGCAGAAATGGAGAAGCTGATCCTGTAACCCCGGGCGTCCTATTTCCCTGGGACTCTCTGAGACTCGTCCCCCCGGCTGCTCCGTGGCACACACGGGGACCTGTGTCTCTTCTCCCACAGACGCCGGGCGCTGTGAGGGCAACAACGAGGCCCAAGTTGTGCCCAGACTCCCTGGGGCTCCAGCCACAATTTCTGGGACATCCTTGGCATCCTTGGCTTCCTTGGCTTGCAGACCCCACACCCAATCTGAACAAAAGAAAATCCTATTGTTCCAACTTCATAACAAACCCCAAGTTCTGCCACGTACCCCGCCCCCCCAGGCCACAGCTGCTTCCAGCCTCATCTGAGAGGCCGGGCTCTCTCACCAGGATCATTGCCACCACCTGCTCCCTCCCAGGCTCCCTGCTTTTGTTCCGACAGACTGGTCTCAACCATTCCCATCACAGCTGCCAAGCAATCCTGTTAAAATCTAGGTCAGATCACGTCCCCCTGCTTGAAACACTCCTGGGCTCCCACCTCCTTCAGAGCAAAGCCACAGCGGCCACAGGCCCTCCGTGGTCTGGCCCCGATCATTTTCCGACCCCACCTCTTACCGTCTCCCTCCCATTCCTCCGATCCAGTCGCTTAGTCCTCGCTGCTGCTGGAGCACACTGAAGATACTCCTGCCTCAGGGCCTTTGCACTTGCTGATCCTTCTGCTCGGAATGCCCTACCCCCAGATGCCCACCGAGCCCACTCCCTCAGGGCCCTCAGTCCACGGTCACATGGCAGTGAGACCCCCGGCCCATTTTGAAGGGCGGTCCTCCCCACCCCCTTTCCCGCTGTCCTTTCCCCAAGGCACTGAGCGCCTTTTAACACACCAACTCCGTCCCATCGAGAGAGGGATTCAGTCTCTTTTGTTCCGCCATCACCCTGCACCCAGAGCACAGCCTGGTGCTCTAAACACTCGCTACATAAATGTGTCCCGAGCACTGCCCAGCGCAGGGTACACAGGGACTACATGTCGGGTCTGCGTCCCACCACCCGGCGCCCCACGGCCAACTGTCACAGAGTCAGCACCAGGCAGGAGCCTGGCCCTGGCCCGACCCAAACCCCACCCTCAGTGGGGCCGACTCTGGGCCTTGCACACAGCAGGCGCTCAATAAACACTTGTTTCCCTGAATGGACGTCATCTGGCAAACATCAGGCCACTGCACCTCCTTCAATGCCCAGTGTATTAAGCATTGAAGGCCACACCAGTGCAGGGCCAGGCATGAGCCCGGAACACGGGTATGGGGCAGTACGGGCAGGGCACACACAGGACCGCTGAGGAGAAGCAGCCCTGGGGGTCCTGCAGCAGAGAAAAGAGAAAAGAAACGTCGTGGACATCGGGGGCGAGGGAGCTGTTCCCGAGAGCAGTCCCTAGACGCCAGACAATGCCTGGAACGTGCATGGGTCTCACCTGAGCGTCTGGGGCACATGACCCCTCATCACTCTCCTGTGGTACCTGGAACAAAATCCAAACTCCTCCTGAGGCCTGCAGGGCTTGTGGACCAGGGCTGCTGGCCTCCCTGACCACATCACGTGCCACCTCAGCATTTCATTCCCTTCAACCTGGCCACTCAAGCAACCCTCTCCCCTTCTGGAGGCCAAGCCCCCTCCCTCTCCAGGCCTGAGACTCTGGACATTCTTCTTTTAAAACTCCACATGAGTATCACCTACTCCTCATTCTTTGATCTCTGCTCACACCTCACCTCCTCTGTGAGGCCCTCCCTGACTGCTCAAGCTAAACGAGCATACCTCTGCCTAATTACCGTTTTTTTTCTTTTCCCTTCATAGCCCTTGGTGGTCTCTGAAATGCTCTTGTACGGTTACTTCTTTATTTTCAGTCTTCTATAATGAAATACAAATCCATGGGAACAGGAAAACTTGCTTATTCTTTTTTTTTTTTTGGCACCCAGTGCACAGTCAGTATTCGATATAGACGTGCTGCATGACTGAATACTTCTCCACCTTAGTAGGTCATGTGGAAATCATGTTTCTCCTTTTGCTCTGGCTGCCAGGGAGCTCCAAATACATGGCACAACCATAGCATCTTGGTTATGCTGGCATATCTGAATTCTCCTCCTGTCCTTGACCTCAATTTTCTATTTGGGGCTCTACTTGTTTGCATTATTGCTTATCACATAGTAAGCTGCCTTCAGGCTTCTGGGGTCCCAAGGCCAGGCATGCAGTCAGTCCCACACTGTTCCCTGAAAAGTCCCTCAAACGGATGGAGCCCTGGAGCCCATCCCCCATCCCCAGCGTTATCCTGGCACTGGCTCCAGCCTGGCGCCACTCTGTTCTGGTCTCTCCCTGCCCCCACCCTCACCCTCTGGACTCTGGCAGGCACGTCCTCCTGACCCAGCTGCTGGGCTGTGACCACGCATGTCTGGGCCCTGGGAAACCAGAGCAGCCAAGTGCTGGGCTTCGTGCCAAGGCCTCGCACACCTCGCTCTCCCGGGAGCCAGGTTTCAACCTCTTCCTGGTAATCTTTCATGAGCTCACACTGTCACGGATCCATCTAGAATTCTCACAGGTCAGGCCAGCGTGGAGGAGGATGGAGGGCAGCTTCCATGGCCAGGAACCCAGAAGACCTGACCGGATGCCCTGCCTGGGGTCTCCCCCGGGCCTGCTGGACTTCCCAGGTGACCTTGAGCAGGTGGGGCCTCTTTCTGGGCCTAGGTGTTTCCACCTATGGGGGACAAGCCTGGTGACCTCTGGCGCCCACTCTAGCTCTGAGTCTAAGATGAGTCCTGCTGGGAAGCCTAGCAGTCAGGGGTCAGGACTCCACGCCCTTGGGGACAGAGAACCTGTGGCATCCCTGACGCACCAGGTTCTGATGCTACCCCGAGCCCAGCCTGCCGTCTTCTCCCACACAGGGGACTGACTGAACGCCTCTACCCTCAGAACCACACTGACGAGAGCCATGCAGCTCCTCTAGGAGGAGGTCACCACGGGCAGACCCCATGTGGTCTGCAGGTGGGATTCAAAAATCTTCCAATGAGCTGCTACATTAAGAAATCAGGAACCGTCACTTAACGATCTGGATTTCTGGCTTCCCTTTGAAAGCTGGGCCCACGGTGGAGGCTGGGCTGCAGCCACCAGCTTGGGAAGGGTTGGAGCTCCAGTTGTCCCAGACACCACCCACCACTTGTTTATGTTCCCTGCTGGGCCCTGGGGCGTAAAAACTCGTTTTCAGCCCAACAGTTTCCAACACGTCTTTAACTGCAGAAGCCCTTGAAACAGCATCTTATACTTTAGCCCAAGGTAAAAATAGGCCAAAGTGGAATAGCTTTGGTTGAATGGGGACAAGGGACTGGGGCCCCCCCACCCATCATCTCCCAGCAGGGGTCTTTGAGGCCTGTCCACATAGCACAGATTGAAAGTCACTGAGGCAGAAGCCCAATGAAGGTTCAACCCCACATGGCCATCCCTGCTTTCATACTCCCAAGGATGGGGAGCCCACTATCCCCTGGAGTAGTAGCCTAGCCCATCCCCGGTATCTGCCTTTCTAGGACACCTCTCTCCTGTTGGGGATCACAGACTCACATGCTCCCCCTGCATAGGGACAGGAATGGAGCCCGTCGAGGCTGTGCATCCCCAGGCAAAGCGGCCCCCTCCTCCAGCCCATCCTTCTGGCCGGCAGCCCCCAGGCCCTGTACCTTCAGCTCGTTGAGATAGCGTCTTGTGTGCACCACCAGCAGGTCTTCATCCGAGGCCTCCCGTGCCTCCACCAGCATGCTGTCTGATAGAAGTTTCTCTTCTGAAACCACAAAGCAGGCCCCATGCATCCCTGCCGCCTCCAGGCCAGGCCCAGCCCCAGTCCCTCCCACAGGCTGCAGACTTGACCTCTGGCTGCCCTGCCCCAGGACAAGGTGGGCCCTGCTGGCTTGTGGGTGGTCTGAGAACGGGCCACCTCTCAGGCCAGTGGGGACAGCGGCCAGGCCCTCGGGCCAGGGGACACAGGACATTGTGCACAGCGATCCTCCTGTTTCCCGGGCCACTGACAGCCGGGAGGCGAGCTCAAGTGTGACTGGACACCTTTTAGAGGCAGGTGGCACACGGGTCATTAACGCTGACTCTCAAGGTGAGAAAAAGTTCTTCTGATCGATTCTCCCTCCACCTTGGGATGACATCATGGGGGGTTTGGTATACGGGGGGCCTCTCTTTAACACCTGCCTGACCCTTGCTCGTCTCCCTTTTTTTAACCCCCCAAAAGGAGCAATCAGTTTCACAGTCCGGGGCAACAGTAAGCTGCCTGAGCTGAAATAACACTGTTGTTTTCATTGCATTTATTTTTTACCATGACCTTCCATTTATGGCAAATGAAACTGGCTTCCTCCATTTAGATGACATAATGTTTCCTTTTAAAACAGGTTTATTTAAGTTTCTTAAAACGAAGGCTAAGTCAATAAAAACTATGAAGTAAATAATGGAACAGGTGGTATGAGGCGATGGCAAGGTCCCAAGAGTGGTTTGTAAATGACTGATGTTTGGGAAAAACCGTGTTATTTCATTACCACATACGCATACACCAGACAAGACTTGCTCCTTTTTGCAACAGAAGAAATAAGGCAGAGAGGAGGAAGTGCTCTAGGGCACAGTGACAACAGGACGATGATGTTCTGGTTCTAGGGAAATCGAAGGACAAGGGGGACCTGTGCTACTGTGTCACTCTTAGAAACCAACCCTGGTAGAAACCAACTAGTTCCATACATTTCTCACAAAGAGCTCCACATATAGCAGGTACCCCCCACCCCAAACACTCCATGGCTCCCCACTGGCTTCCGGCAAGGAACCAGCTCTTTTCTTGGTGGTACCCAAGGCCCTTCACCATGTGGCCCTGGCTCCTTTCCACCCACATCCTCAGAAGGAACTCAGGAAAATGGTCAGCTCAGAGTGAGGGGGACAAGGAACCCTTATGTTGCGCTACTGGGTGACACAGGAGCCCAAGAAGGGGCAATGAACAGAGAGACTCAGGACCACTGGAAACAGAGCGTAAAGGACCACAGTCAGGAAGGCATGAGAACAGCCAGGGGACAGGCAGGATGGCTCCGCTCACCTCACCAGAGCTCTTGCCATGGCTGCACACCACTTGTACTCTTTTCTACTTAATATTTTTCTTTGAATACGCACTCTGGTGACTATCGCAAGTGGAAAATCAGTATCACTTGCCATAAACAGAAGTTAACCAAAAATAAAAACAAAAAATACAAAAACAAATAACAGTGTTATTAATCTCTAATTTGATTCTATTTTCTGCCAGGTGCAGAGGCTGAGGCTCGCTGTAGATTTGTTAAAAAGGGTGATGGGCTTAGGTGTTAAAGATGGGCTAGCCCCAAAGTGAAACTTCCCCCAGGGTGTCATCAGAGGGATTGTGCGATTTAAAGATATGCAATGTTTCATCCTATGCCAGGTAACATTTCAGGTAATATTTCCTACTTCCCTCAGTTAAAGAACCCACAATACATGGAACTAGAATATTTTTTTTCACCAGCCTACTGTGATGCCTGAATTTTCCACATGAACCAGACCCCTAGATTACAAACCACAAATGAAACAACGTGCTCCCCAGAGCACCACCCCACTCAGGGGATGAGCCATGAAGCGGATGAGCCTGGGGCTCTGAGGTCCAGGCCCCATTCTCCCACTCAATAGCTGTGTGCCTTTGGGCACATTTTCTAACTCACTGGGCCTCAAGTTCCTTCATTTGTAATCCGTGAGGTTGGAGCAAAGGTTGTCCACTTCCCGGACTCTCGGAGCTTGTGGGCTATGGACAAGGCATTCCTCCAAGCATCAGCTCCCCTTCTACTGGGTCTCCAGGGGCAGAGACAGGACTTAGGTCCACAGCGATGGAGAGCCAGTGAAGGTGTGATACGGGGGCATATCATGCTTAGAAGTCTGTGTTGGAAAGATCCTTTTGACAGAACGGGTGGGAGGCTGTCTCAGGGCTGACACTGGAGGTGGGAGGGCCTGACGCTTGTGTCAGGGAAAGAGCAGCAGGTGGTGGCAGATGGGCTGGAGAAAGCAGATGTAGGGTCCGAGCGGGGCCTTCCATACCTTTTAGGAAGCTGATCACTTTGCCCCATTTTCCTGCATCAAAGGGGTGCAGCTTCTCCAGGCCCAGGAAGGTTATGTTGTAGCGCGGCGAGTACACGATGGGCCAGCGTGACTCCGGCACATGCTGGTACAGCTGGGTTGGGTGTGGCCTTCCATGGGCACAGGGACAGACATGCACAGACATGAACAGCCTCACTGTGGGAAGCAGCTTCCCCTTCTGCGCCAGCAGGCTTGGATTGAGCAGACAGCCCTGACCCAGTACCACCAGCTCCCTCGGTGGCAGAAAAAGGGCCACTTACCAACAGCAACAACAGTAATAATAGCGGCTCCTTACTGAGCTCCCTGAACCATTCAACCCAGTCCTCTCAGTAGCCCTGGGGGGTAGGCACCACCATCCCACCGGAGGCTCGGGGAGGGAACCAGGTGCGCCCAAGGTCACACGGGTCTGTGGAACAGCAGATGTGAACCCAGGTGTGTCTGGCTGTAAGGCCTCAGCACCTCACCTCCACATGATAACAATTACATCAACAGCTCTGTGGCCTTAGGCCTCGCTTTCCTCAACTGTAAAATGTGTGGCTGTTGAGAGGAATGAGATAATGCATTTAACAACTGAGCACAGAAAGCGCCCTTTCCCTGAGAGCTGAGGTGACAGGTCCCAGAAACAGCAGGTCGGAGCTCACGCAGGCTGCGGCCCAACCCGGAGCCAGGAATGGGGTCACCTCGGGCCCCGCCGCGCAGCTGACCCCCATCACACCTCCGCAGCTGCCGCACAGGGAACAGAAACCCGGCTACCACTGCGGGGGCCTCCGCTTGGCTGGTGGGGCCCGAGGGCGGACGTCAGACCTGCGCTTGTAGCGAGCCCCCGCCGGGACGGCGCCCCGCGCCGGCGCCCGTCCCGTGGGCCGCAGATTAGCGGCGCTGGGCTGGTCCGGCACGCGGGGCCGGCCTGGCCACAAGAGGCCCGAGCGCCCCTCACCCGCCATACCTGGGCCCGCACCTGGCGGGCTCGCCCGGCCGCCCGCGCACTGGCGCTCCCGCCCACCGGGACCCCCGGGAGCCCTCCCGGGCTTGGCCCGGCGCCCCATCCCGCGCCCCCATCCCCGCCCCCGCCGCACTCACATGCCGGGGCCGGGCCCTCCCAGCGCTGCCACCACTCCGCGACCGGGCGGGCCGGGGAGCGGCCCCGCCCAGGACACGCCCCCGGCCTCGGCCGTCTCCACTGAGGGCGGAGCTCCGAAGGCTCGGCTCCGCCCCGCCCCCACTCGCGCCTGCGTCAAAGAGGTCTGGAGTCCCGCGCAGAGCGCCTCTGCGGGAAGGAGGCCACGCCGCCCAACGCCCTTCAGGCGCGAAGTCCCCCCCTTCCTCAGACTAACACCCAGTGAGATCTCGCCCGGCTCGGAAGCCGCGCCCCTTATGGGGAGGGCCGCTCGTCCCAGAGTTAGAATGGGAGGCATCGCCCCTCCCCATGGGAGGGGCCAGTGTATGCCCCGCCCCCGGCCACCAGGCCTTCCTGCGCGGTCGCAAGGCTTGGACATCCTGGGTGTTAGGGACGCCGGGCTTCCCGGCGGACTCCGAGGCGGAGCCGCTGTGTGGCCTTGGGCAAACGTCCGGGCTCTGGAATCTCTGTTTCCACGAGTAAAATGGGGAAGCGGGGGCCGTGTGTTCTGGCCCTGACATCTCAGACCTAATGGGATGCATGACCACACTGACTTGAGGCCATCCACTGCCCCCCACTGCCCAGCCCCATCTGGCGGCTCTGACATGAGACAAGCGCTCTCCACACAGTTCTTTAGGCTCTCTGAGCCTCAGTGACCTTATCAGTAGAACCAGACTGGTGATCCAGTCTTCAGGGTACAGTTGTTTATCTGCACACTACCCCCTGCCCCGCCCCGGGAGGCCAAGAGGAGCCGGGCGACAGCTGAGAGTGTCTTGGGGCTGGATCCTGGGAGGAGGCCCCAACAATAGAGCCCCAGAGGACAGAGACAATGGGCTTCTCTGTCGGCCCAGCTGCCCCGCCCACCAAACAGAAGCAGCTGACCCCAGGGCTGCCAGGAGCAGGGCAGCTGAGATCCCTGGCGGCTGCGTGAGGTTGTCGGTGTGACGGGGGTGGAGGTGGGGGGGCACCATGAAGGGGAAGGGTACAGACGTTTGAACAGTGCCCTCCACGTGTCCATCACCTGATTGCACGATGACCCTGGATTCTCACAACCTAATCCTACGAGGGTTACCATCATCACCTTAATTTTATCATGAAGTAACTGAGGTTCAGGTCTGGATTAAACCCAGACAGCCGCCTGCCTGCAGCGCTGTGGCCTTGGGTAACTGGCTTCGGCTCTCTGGTCCTTCATTTCTGTGTCTGAAAATGAAGTGATGCCTGCCCCTCCCTCCACCCATGAGGAGGCTGAGAGAATCCAAAGAGATAATCATGCTAATTATTATTTAAATAGCACATAGCTTGTGTTAGGTTCAATTCTAAAAGCTTTATGCTCATTTGATCCTTACAGCACCCCTAGGAGTGGAACTATGGTTATCCCCATTTTACAGATGAGGAAACTGGGGCTCAGAATGAAGTAATTTGCCCAAAGGTCAGGGATGTGGACAGATAAACTATAGCCACAGAAAGAAAAAGTTAATATTTAATAACAACAAGGGAGAAAGTGCACACATGGGTCCTGTGTCATTGAGAGAGGCTGACTTCATCTCAGGAGCTTGCTCTGTGGTTTGGGAAGTCACATGGATGAACCTCTTGTTGAGAGGACAAAGATCTGGGGCAGACTGGATCGGAGAGCTGAGGCCAAAAAGAGTGGGATTGCTCTGGGGAAGAGGGTTTTTTAAGTTGTGTCCTGTGTGGCTGAGGAGAGAGGCGGCCTGAGGAGCCCTGGGGCTTGAGAACACCTTCAAACCTCCATGCCAGCCTGGACCACCTACACACGCTATTACTTCTGGGAGAAATAAACTATGTTACTCATGCTGAGTGTTTGGGGGCCTCTTTGTTACAGAATCCTAGTCTCACCAACACACCACACTGGGACAAAGCAGCGAACCCAGCAGGCAAGATCTAAAAGGCTTTGTCAAGCTCACAAAGCTCACAGGTTAGGGGGAGAGACAAATCTTAACCTACCCAGGAAACAAATAATCATGATTACAAAGTGTCGAGAAGTGTTGTGAAAGGGACAAGGTGTGATGGTGAGAGAGAATGACGGGGGGCCCCTGATTTAGACAGTGATTAGGAAGGCCCCTTGGAAGAGATTATTATTTTTCACTTTTTGACCATGTATATCTTCTTTTAAATGTCAGTGCGACAAAACGAGACTGTGAATTATCGAACATTTATATTATTTCCCCCCTTTCATGAAGTCTTGGAATATATTTCAACTGAAAATGAATAAGAAGCCCCCAAAACATAACGCTTCTTTTGAACAATACAGTCATACAAAGGACAACATGAACTGTAGAAATGTCCCAAAGGTGAGTAATAATTGGCACAGACCCAATATTTCAGCATTAGTTAATACTAGTTAAATTGACACGGTTTTAAGACCATGCCCTTTAAGTTCACATAAGCACCCCTCTTTCTATTCCACTGCTCTACCTTGGCAATTTTGTCCATATTTAACACCACAGCAACAATAACAACAATTATATTAGCTAGTATTCGTTAAACCCTGAATCAGGGCCAGAGCACTGCCAAGTATGTAAAATGTGTTTTGCTATTTGTTTATTGATGAAGAGATGGTTTTTTAAACAAGCAAAGAAAACGGCAAGTGCAGAGGCATGGATGCCAGAAGGAGCTTGTATTCAAGAAACAGAAAAAGGGGAGTGTATATTTTATTCCTGCCACAATGTGAAACTAAGTAATAGGCAGGGTCTCAGCAGAAAAGAGAGAACCCACTCAGTGGTTTATTGAAAACAGTTTAATGAAGGGGTAATTTATCTGAAGTGTGTGTCTGGGGGGTGTGTAGGAGAATCAACAGGGGATGGTACAGTACTTGCGCTGGCAACAGTGGAGAGCCTTCACCCCCTAAACCTGAAGAGAGTGGGTGAGGAGTGGTTTTCTGGAAGAAGTGAGAGCTGCAGGTATGAGTCAAGGATCCTCTGAGAAGAGCAGCGTTTAGAGAGATTCAGCCACTGCCAAAACTGGGGGTTGGTAGGGAAAATACCCCAACTTTTCTCGCCTCCCACCCTCGGATGCCCACCGATGCTTCCCATTGGCTGTCTCCCACTGGTGCCTCCCAATGGCTAGGTCCCATTGGCTATCTTCCTTTGGTGCCTCCCATTGGTTGAAGCCAACTTGGAGCCTAGCTAAGGAAGCCCAGGTGATGATGTGCACGGAGGTCAGCTTCATGAGGGGACACAAAGCAGAGTGGAAAGTTGTAGCAAGTGGATCTGGGGGATGGGGATAAGCGGAGAATAACCCCTGGTGTTCTAGGTGACCTCGAAGATTTCTGCAGCCCTTTCTGAGCCAACTCTACAACAGAAGTGAGTTAGACTTGAAAATCGACCCTGTCCCCAGTACTGTTGACCCATAGCACTCACAAGGCCTGTCACCATGGAAACCTGAAACTTGGCTTGGCCACCTCTGCCTACCATCCAAACCATACCCCAAATCAAAGAGCTGGTCCAAGAGCTGACCAGGTGGCGCATCTGATAGAGCCTCGGGCCTTAGCCTCAGACAGACAGGTTGGCAGGGACTTTGGAGACCAGCAGGGATGTTTGGACGTCCTGAGTGGGATGAAATCATCGCTCCCATCTCTGGGCTCCTAGCGGCAGTTTCCTCCGCCAGGGAGGACTGGCCCTGAGGAAACTCACTCCACAGCCATGGCATCTCAGCCCACAGCTGCCTGGTCTCTGTCCCTTGAGGGCCCGGGAGGCCAGCAACAAACAGTGCACAGGCACTCCCTCAGCTGCACACATGGAGGGACACACACCCCACAGCCACAGGCAAACACCCACCGCATCACACCCAGATACACACAACAAACGCATACGGGCCCACAGCGTGGTCCACCACACCCAGCCCGCGACCCTCCACCCTGGCCAATTCTTCCGTTCTTCCAGGACCAGTTTTCCGGATTGTTCCAGGAGGAAGGTGCGATGCCCCCTCAGTGTGCCCCTGTGGATCCCTGAGGTCTTCTTCATCGAGGTGCCTCTGCCCCAGAGGGGGATGTTCCTGGAACACAGATCTTGAAGGAAGAAAGGAAGGATGGAGGGCAGGAGGGAGGGAGGGAGACAGAGACATAGACGTGTGATAGCACGATATAAATATGTCAGGGGCAGATTCAGGTTTTGTTGGGCCCGATGTTTATTCATTGGGGGAGGGAGACGTTTTTCCAGAAAAGGAGACTCAAACTATGAATACAGATTAGAGCCAGACCTTGGAAGGGGCCTGTGTCAGTGAGGGCCCTGGAGTTTGACAGTAAAGCGACTTCTAACACGTGCGTCAAACACAGACGTGTAAGCCCATCAACACACATGGGAGCACAGACACAGGTGTCCGGACTCCAGACTCGCTCCAGGAGGCTAGCAGGGGCTGGGCCCCTGTGGGGACCAGCTTCAGAGACCCCTGCAGCCCTCACTTGGAAAGCGGGCTTCAGCCCAGCTGCTTCACACCAATAATAGAGCATCCTCTCGGAGCCATCCCCATCTGTGTTCTTGCTGTTCCCGAGGAGTGGACCCTGCTCCTGCCTCCTCACCTGGACCTCAACTCCAAGCTCACCTCCCCCATATGAGCTGGCTTCACACCAGATGGGCAGGACAAGGAGGGGATGGCAGCTGCCTCTGGAGAGAGGTTCCCGCTCTCAGTGAAGTGGACCCCCCCAACCCACCTGTCCCAGGCCTTCCCCTGAGGATGGCAAACAGGCCCAGAGAGGGAGGGCGTGAGTTCTGTGCGGGTCCTTATGGGGAACAGCTGTACATCTCTCACATAAACACACACACACACACAGAACTATCACACATTTGTCTGGAATACAAGAGATTTTACAAGGTTTTCTTTTTCAATATAGAAAAAAATAAAGAAAATGAAAATGGCTTGTAATGCCACCGCACAGATAATCCCAGTGGCATTTAAAAAATGAAGTTAATGTACACGCACATGTAGAAGATGTAAACAGTTCCAAAAAGATAATAAAATAAAAACTAAAAGCTTTTCTATCACGGTCCCTCTCCCTGGAGATGATCGCTCTTTGCATTTCCTTCCTGAATACTTTGGTACAGCAGCGTCTTTACTGATTAACAGAGGATCACACGCTGCCCACTATTTTGTACCTTGCAAGTTTTGTACCTAAACTATATCTCTGCCGAGCTCTCCAGATCAACACGGCCTGATCTCTACCTTCTTTTTAATGCTTGCACTTTATTCCCATTGTAGGACTGCGTTCTCTGTCTCTGCGTGTTCATTTACAGTTTCTTTGCTGTTACAAAGCCCCAACAGCAGCTCCTTGGTATACCTGGATGTACGGAATTTCCACAGGGTCAGTTAGCAGTAGAAACCCTGGGAAGAAAGGTCTGTGCATTTTTAATTCTGGCGGAGATTGCCAACATGCTCTTCAAAAAGGTGGCACCAATTTCCACTTTTATCAACAATGTAAGAGAGAGTCTGTCTCCCTACACTCATTAATTTTGTCAATCTGGGGAGTGAAAAGTCATCTCTCAGTGTTTTTTTAACAGCTTTATTGAGATATAATTCACATGCTAAACAATTCACCCATTTAAAGTGCACAATTTAATCATTTTAGTATATTTAGTGTTGTGCAACCATCAGCATATTCAATTTTAGAACATTTTTATCCCCCCCCAAAAAAACCGCTCTGTAACCACTAACAGACACTGCCCCATTTCCCCGTTTCCCCCAGCCCCAGGCAACCATTAATCCACTTTCTGTCTCTATAGATGGGCCTATTCTGGACGTTTCATAAAAATGAAATCATATAATATATGGATTTTTGTGTCGGACTCATTTCACTCGGCAAAATGTTGTCAAGGTTCATCCATGTCGTAGCAGGTCTCAGTACTTCATTACTTTTTATGACAGGATAATATTCCACTTTATGGATAGACCACATTTTGTTTATCCATTTATCAGATGATAGACATTTGGGTTGTTTCCACCTCTTGGCTTTTGGAAATAATGTTGCTAGGCACATTAGGATTCAAGTTTTTGTGTGCACACGTGATTTCATTTCTCTTGGGTAGACACTTAGGCATCAGTGTGGTTCTAATAGGCATTCCTTTTAATTCTGAGTGAAGCTGAACATCTTCATGAATTGCCTGTTTAAATCCATTGCTTATTTTACTGTTGGGTTGTTTGTATGTTTCCTATTTGTGATATTGTGATTTATAATAAAGATATAGTTGGTCTTCATCCTGTTGTTCCCGGCACAGAGCTCCAAAAACCCTTGGAATTTCCTGACTTGAGCCTTAAAGGTGTCTTTTGTTATGTTAATGAAGTGACTTTGGGACAGCTCCTAAGGGGGCGGGGGCTGGTTGCCAGGGGAGCCAACCCCTTGATTAGAGGGTTGGAACTTCCAGTCCCAGCCCCCCACCACCTCCAGGGAGGGGAGAGGGGCTGAGGTTGAGTTCAATCACCAATGGCCAATGACTTAACTATTCATGCCTGTGTAAGGAAGCCTCCATAAAAACACAAAAGGACGGGGTTCAGGGAACTTCCTGGTTGGTGAACTTGGGGAGATTCGGGAAAAGTGGATGCCTGGAGAGGGAAGCTCCGCCCCTTCCCACATACCTTGCCCCGTGCATCTCCTCCACCTTGCTGTTCCTGAATTATATCCTTTTATAATAAACTGGTGATCTAGTAAGAAAACTTTTCCCGAGTTCCATGAGCCAAATTAATCAAACCCAAAGAGGCGGGTGTGGAACCTCCGATTTACAGCCTTGTTGGTCAGAAGCACGGAGGTGGGGGGCACCTGAACATGTGACTGGCATCTGAAGTGGGGTGAGGGAACAGCCTTGTAGGACTGAGCCCTTAACCTGTGGGATCTGACACTACCTCTGGGTAGACAGTGTCAGAACTGAATTGTAGGACACCCAGCTGGTGTCACAGAATTGCTTGGTGTGGGGAAAAGAACCCACACAGTATAATTGGTGGGCAGAATTATAATTGGTGTCAGAATCATACTACTGATTTGAGCTCTTTGTTAATCAAGAAAATGTAGTCCATTGTCTGGCACGCATGTTCTAAATAGATTTTTCTAGTTCTTCATCCGTCTTTTGACTTCATTTACCATATTTTGTGACATTCAGAAATCAAATGTTTTTATGTTTTTAAACTTTAACTTTTTCTCTTTAGGCTTATAACCAGCTTTGGAAGGTCTTTCCCACCATGATTATAAACTTATTCATAACTTCTTCAAGAACCTTCATGGTTTTTCCTTCCCCTCCCTCTTATTTTGTAACATTTAAGACTTTGATCCATATGGGATTTATTTTGGTGCCAGGAGTAAAGATCCAATGGTCTTCCCAAACGATCAAGTAATTATCTCAGCATCTCTAACTAAAGAAGCTTTCTTGTTACCACCAATTTGAAATGCCATTTTACCATAAATTACATGTTCCTCTGGGCCAAACCCGCTTCGGGACTTGCCAACCCAGTTGTTCTCAATCCTGGCTACATAACAGAATCCTCTGGAGGCATTTAAGAAAATACAAAATTAAAATTTTTTTAAAGGAAGAAAAGACCAATATCCAGTTGCCACCCTGTTGGATCAGAATCTCTGGGAATAGGGCCCAAGTATTGTTTTTTTTTTTTCCGTTTGTTTTTTAGAAGCACTTTAGGCAATTCTAATGGGAAGCCAGGGCTGAGAACCACCACTCAGTAGTGCTCCATTGAGCTATGTAGCTACTTCTTTTCTACCAGAGTGTGTCTTTTTAGGGTTGGCCCTTGTCACTACTCTTCTTTTTCAGAATTATTTTGGCCATTCTTCACAGATGTAGTTTTCCAGATGAACTTTACTATCATTTTGTCAATTCAGGTGGAAAAAAAGCCTGTTACCCTCATTTGAGCCACACTGATCTAATCTTCAGCCAACAGGTATTTACTGAGCACCTACTATGTGCCAGGCACTGTTGTAGGCAGTGAGGATACAGCAGTGAATGAGAAAGATAAGAATCCCCGCCTTCAAAGACCTTCCCTCCTAGGGGAAGGGACAGACAATAAATACGTGAGTGGAGTCCAGGAAAGCTTCTTGGAGGAGGTGGCATTTGAGCTGAGGCTGCAGGAGGAAGAGGGAGTGAGGTAGGAGAGCTGGAACGGAGGTGGGGAGGGGCAGGGGTGGCACAGAAGCCTGGAGAAGAGAATACCTCCTGAAGCAGGGACGTGTGTCACCGAGGATGACACCCGGGCAGTAGCCACTGGTGTTGAGAGCCTTTTGGTTATGGAGACAATAAGAGCGGAACTGGAGAGGGCTGAGAGGAGAATGGTAGGTGAGGCGGTGGGAAGGGTCAGTGCAGATCACCGTTTGAAGGAGTTTGCTGTGAGACGGAGAAGTAGGTGGAGGAGATACGGGGCCAAGGGGAAGGCTTTGCGAGATGAAACTATTAAAGCAAAAGGGATGCTCAGGAGAGAGGGGGAAGCTGCTGATGCAACAGGTGCCAGAGAGCAGGGGTGGAAGCCTGCGTGGAGGAGGTGGTACGGCCAGGGGGCCCAGTATGCGGGCAGGGGGAGGACACGGGCAGTGCTGGCCTCTGTGTCCTCTGAGCAGTGTGGACATGGCATCCACTAGGGGGGATATAGAGCAGGAGGAAGGGGCAATCTGGGGACAGGCAAGAAGATATAAAATGCTTTCCTGGGCCCGTGGGAAGGTGAGTCTCCTGGGGGAGGGTGGGGGGCTCAGGGAGAGCACTGTGCACCCATCTTTGTCTGTGCTGGAGGCGAGAATGGACAGCGTCACCATAGCGTGTCTCCCTGTGGCTCCTGTCACGCCCCCACGGAGTCTTACTGCAAAGGTCTGTCCGGCACACTCCTCACGCCATCGACTCCTAAGTGTTGTTTTGTGAGCAGAACCTTTTCTTCTATTATCCTTTCTGCTGACAATCTACTTATAGGGAAAGTATTGACCTTTTTTTTTTTAAGCTTTTCTTTTATTTATTTATTTATTTATGGCTGTGTTGGGTCTTCGTTTCTGTACGAGGGCTTTCTCTAGTTGTGGCAAGCGGGGGCCACTCTTCATGGCGGTGCGCGGGTCTCTCACTATCGCGGCCTCTCCTGTTGCGGAGCACAGGCTCCAGACGCGCAGGCTCAGTAATTGTGGGGCACGGGCCCAGTTGCTCCACGACATGTGGCACGTGGGATCTTCCCAGACCAGGGCTCGAACCCGTGTCTCCTGCATTGGCAGGCAGATTCTCAACCACTGCGCCACCAGGGAAGCCCCAAGTATTGACTTTTTATACCTTAATTTTGTGAACTTACTGAGTTTCCTTATTGTTTCAAGGCATTTTCCTCTCATTATCTTGGGCTTCCTTTCCAGTTATGTATGCTGTCTTCTTACTCCTGCTCTTAGCTCATCCTTGTGCTGGCTTTAATGGAGATTAAAAGAGACTCTGGCTTTAATGGGGAGATTTCTAGCTAAGCAGTCCCACTCCTACAAGTGCATACACGTCACAGCTAACGCCCCTCTGGCAGCCTGAAAGGAAGTGGGGACCACGTGGCACAGGCTCCTGCCGAAGTTGGGGAACCTGCCACCTGTCTGGTCCACACGCAGCCAGGGCTGCTGGGCACGGAGCTTTACGGATCGGAATGTGATGTGTATCCTGTACCCCCGGCTCATCACTCCTGGTTAAATGCCAGCCCTAAACTTGCCACCAAGGGGCTGAGTTTGTCACTCAGCATGTGTCATCTTCCCTAGCCCAAGCTGGATGCCAGCAGCGGGGGTGGGCACGACTTCGTGGTCCCACAGGCTTAGCAGGACTTGAAGGGGCTTTTTCCCGATTGGAAAATTTCACACGTTTACAAATGTGGAGAGAATAGTACAAAAGAGCCCCAAGTCCCCATTATCTGGCCTCAACAACGATCAACTCATGACAAACTTGTTTCAACTGTACCTTTGCCTCCATTTGAAGCAAATCCCAGACAACATATTCTGAGATTCTTTTTTTTTTTTTTTTTTTTTTTGCGGTACATGGGCCTCTCACTGTTGTGACCTCTCCCGTTGCGGAGCACAGGCTCCGGACGCGCAGGCTCAGCGGCCATGGCTCACGGGCCCAGCCGCTCCGCGGCATGTGGGATCTTCCCGGACCAGGGCACGAACCCGTGTCCCCTGCATCGGCAGGCGGACTCTCAACCACTGCGCCACCAGGGAAGCCCTGAGGTCCCTTGTTTGAGCAGGAGGCAAGAGCGGCCCACGGGTCTCTGGGCTGCACTGGCTGGGGCGGGAGTTTGCTGCAAACACTCAAATTGCTCCTTAATTGGAGTCTCCTGCTTAAGTAGCTGCTTCCTGAGCAGACTGTGCTCCCTGTCTGGAAATCTCAGTCAACACCATCTTCTCTAAACTGGTGCGACCTCGCTCTTCTCATCTCATCTCATCTCTCTGCGCTGGGATTTGCTTCCTGGTGTTGCCTGCTGGGTAGGACAGCTGGGAAGGTGATGGGTCGTGCAGGCATCCTTCAGAGAGGGAGCAGCTATTCTCACCATCACCCTTGCTCCCGGGACTTGAGAGCACTTGGCAACCTCACCACGAGGGGCAGGACCTGAGAACAGGCAGACTGGCCTCAATCCTGGATTTGCCACTAACCCCTGTGTGCTCTTGAGCAAATCTCTGTCCCTCTCTGGGCCTCAGGGGACATTTAAGGTGTCTCCCAAATTAGGGTTACACGGTTTAGCAAATAAAAATGCAAGATGCTCATTTACATTTGAATTTCAGTAAACAGCAAAGAGTGTTTTTAAGTACATCCATGCAATATGGGACATACTTATACAAAAATTTTTTTGTTGTTTATCTAAAATTCAAATTTAACTAGGCAGCTTGTGTTTTATCTGAGAACTCTACTCCAGATGAAAAATTCTGTTCCATTCCTCTCTCTGGAGGCAGCCTAATGCAGCACTCAGAGCAGAGACTGGGGGTAATACAGGCCTGCGTGTAAAGCCCATATCTGCCACCCATTCCTGTGTGATCTTGGGCAAGTCACTTCACTTCTCTGAGTCTCAGTTTTCTGAATTATAAAATGGATAGGTTAATCCCTGGTTGGTTCTCTCTCAGGACTGATGTCAGCACATAAATTAAAGAACATTAATTAAAACCCCTTTACAGACTATAAAATGTGCTGCAATCTTGAACATTTATTCAGAAGCTATTTCAATTAAAAAAAAAAAGAAGCTACTCTATGTAACACACTCTACCAAATATGAGAAACAGAGATAACAGTGCAATTGGGAAGACATTTGTATAAAGAAAAGGAAAGCCTGAGACTATCTATTTTTCACAGAATCCTTCCATAAAGGGAAATTCCATCATGAATCTGAATTATGACTGCTATCAACTGATAAGGAATTAGACACTTTAGGAAAAAAATAATCTGTGCAGTCTCGGGAAAGAGTCACACCTGGGCTTGATTCCAGAAAGATTGGGAATAATTCCTTGGACACACTGGGCTTTCAAATTCCCATTTGGGACGGGGTCTGACTAATCCAAAGTGATCGAATTAATCAATTTGGGTGGAATCTTTCCCATCTTTCCCTTGGGCCTTGGATGTGCCTCTGCTGTGACGGAAGAGCAGACTAATTCCCACCTTCCAGAAACGTAGACCAATAGGCTGGATGCCAGTGGAATTGCTTGCCCAGCACCCCCTCTTGTTAAAAGGACCCATCTCAGCCACCCAGAGTATGGGAGAAAATGTTTGCAAATTACATATTGGTAATGGATTCCTGTCCAGAATATATAAAGAACTCCTATAACCCAATAACAAAAAAACCAAACAATGCTATTCAAAAATGGCAAAGGACTTGAATAGATATTTCTCCAAAGAAGATATGCAGATGGCCAATAAGCAAATGAAAAGGTGTTCAACATCACTAATCATTAGAAAAATGGAAATCAAAACTACGAGATACAATTTCACACTCATTAGGATGGCTATGAAACACACACACACACAGAGAGAAAATGACAAGTATTGATGAGGATATGGAGACGTTGGAAGCCTTATGTACTGTTTGCTGGTGGGAATGTAAGGTGGTGCAGCCACTGTGGAAAACATTAGGGCAATTCCTCAAAATATTAAACCAGTTCCACTTCTGAGTGTACACCCCCAAAGAATTAGAAGCAGGGTCTCAAAGAGATATTTGGACACCCATGTTTCTAGCAGCATTGCTCACCATAGCCAAAAGGTGAAAGCAATCCAAATGTCCAGAGATGGGCTAATGGATACACAAAATGTGGTCCATCCATACAATGGAATATTGATCAGCCTTAAATGGGAAGGAAGGCTTCCCTGGTGGCACAGTGATTAAGAATCTGCCTGCCAGTGCAGGGGACACGGGTTCTATCCCTGGTCTGGGAAGATCCCACATGCCGCAGAGCAACTAAGCCCGTGCGCCACAACTACTGAGCCTGTGTTCTAGAGCCCATGAGCCACAACTACTGAAGCCCGCATGCCTAGAGCCCGTGCTCTGCAAAAAGAGAAGCCACCACAGTAAGAAACCCGCTCACTGCAACGAAGAGTAGCCCCGGCTCACCACAACTAGAGAAAGCCTGCGCGCAGCAATGAAGACCCAATGCAGCCAAAAATAAATATATAAATTTATTTTTTAAAAAAGGGAAGGAGATTCTGACTCATGCTACAACATGGATGAACCTTGAAGTCATTGTACGAACTGAAATAAACCAGACACGAGAGGACAAATACCGTCAGATCCCACCTATATGAGGTCCCGAGAGCACTAAAATTCATAGGGACAGAAGATAGAATGGTGGTTACCAGGGGCTGGGGGGAGGGAGAATGAAGAATTATTATTTAACAGGTACAGGGTTTTAGGTTGGGATGAGGAGAAACTTCTGGAGATAGTAGTATGGTTGCACAACAATGTAAATATTCATAATACCACTGAATTGTATACTTCAAAATGGTTAAAATGGTAAGTTGTGTTATGTGTATTTTACCACAGTAAAAAAATGAGGGGTAAGGAAGTGGCCTTTATTAAAAAAGGGCTCATCTCTTCTATTTGGGGAACGAGTCCTCCCCACCCCTCCCCCGTCCAATGGGCTCTCCAGGGGTGGGCATTTATTTCATGTGGTCAAGGACATGTGACTTGAGCTGGACCAATGAAAACCCTTCCTGAGATTGTTCCTGGAATTCTCGGAAAAGGCAGTTTCTCCCCTGCGGCTGCTAAGTTAATGGAAAAAGAATCTACATCAGGAGCGCTGGGGACCATCTTTGGGGCAACTTGGAAGAGGCTGGCTGAGAGGGAGGCCAATTCATCCTCATCGGGCGGCAAAGCGGGGCAGCTGCGGGGACAAGGCCCAGAGGGTCTGAGCCGGGCCCAGAGCCAGGTCAGTGCGACCAGATCCCCTAAGCTCCCTTTGTGCCAGTGTGAGCTGGATTTTCTGTCCCTGCCACGCACAGACACACTGCCCCAGTCTGCTAAGATGCACGGAGAGAGGCTTCAAATAAAGCCAAAATCCACCCAGTGGCTCAGCGAGGTGTTTCTGGTAGGCTCGTGTGGGGTTCATATACATCAAGTGCCCACTGCACTGATGTCTCTCATGGTGGCACCTTCTCCCTGTGTTTGGGATCCAGCAGCCACAATCTCTGGGCATCCTGAGCAGGGCTTTTGGGGGTGGGCCATCTCCCAGGCCCCCCCACCCCCCAAGCTCACCCCTCATGGCGGCACTCAAGGCTCCCCCTGACTTGGCACCCCCAGCTCTCTAGCCCAGAACACCCCACCCACTTGACACTGCGGCCACACTCTCTAATCCCCAGGAAGCAGGCTCTGCTTCCCAGCCTCTTCCTCTTCCTCTGCCGGACATGCCTTTCTGCTCTGTTCACCCCCATCTTGTACAGGTGGAATATCTACAGGAGCAAAGCAAAGCGCTGCCCCTCAGAGACTTGTCCCCGATTTCCATCCACTTAACTGGCACTTACCTCACTCTGACAGCCTGCCACAGCCCTCAGTTTGAACCAGGAGCAAAGAGTATTCTGTGATGTTTTGGGTAACAGGGCTCCAGCCTGAGCCTGTGCTGAGCTTGCCCTGGGGTTAGAGCCGTCCAGGCATATCTGATGAGCCAACGGGACTGAGGAGGGGTCACTAAGTGGCCATTTTCAAGCCCTGAGGCTACACATGGGCCATCTCTGACTTTCAGTTTCCACATCTATAAAGGGTGGATGGAAAATAATAATATCCACCTCATAGAGCTATTGTGAGGTTAAATGACCCACTACATCCATGACCACTATAGCCCATGTTACCATTTAGACTCAGGAGGTATATCATAGGTACGTTGAACTTACAACAAATCCAACCCGAGAGAGACAGGTCTTTGAACCCCTAAGCCTTCTGCAGTTCCCACCCCATTCAAATTAGACCTTGGTCTCCACTGTCCCAAGGCAAGCCAGGCCAAATTGAAAAGAGAAGAAAGTTAATTATGAGCTTTGGAACTTCCCAAGGCCTTAACTTCTGTTAATTTCAGGTTTTTTAAGGAATTTTCAAGCGTAAATTGACTATAATGCATTTGAGTCTTGTATGCGGGCTCTAGAACCTGATGTCCACAGAAGGCCCTTTATCTTCCTTGAGTCTCCTCCACCAAACCAGTGGATCTAGGGCCCTGGGGGCTGACTTACCCCAAGGGGCCCCATCCTGCAGGGTAACGCCAGGCAGAGAGAGGACGAGCTGGCAAGTCCCATCTGCAGCCTTGGTGCTGTAGCTGCTGCCTCAGGAGTCACTCTGGAACATCAGCACGGTGGAATCTTGCTTTCTGCCTGGCTGGTTCTCTCTTGGCCCAGATACCTGAGCAGCTCTGTAAAGATAAGTCCGCGCGTGGCGTCAAGGACAGGAAGAGAGCACACAGACATCACTTTTGGCGGTTGTGATGGGCGCTGTGATGATGGGTGGTCATTTACTTGGTGCCGCAGGTGTCCAACTACAGGAACTTAGGGTGCGGGCTCTGTTTTGAAGTAATAGGAGTTGCTTTTTAGAAGCTATGTTTCATTTCTTTGTCTAGATGAACTCAAAAAGTCACTTTAGAGTAGATTGTTATTATTTAGAGAAGAACTATAAGTGGCTTCTGTTAGTTTACCTTAGTCTACTTAACTAAGTTATTGACTTAGTCTATCCAAAAAAGCAAGTGTAGAGGGGCACCCAAGACGTTGGGAGAAGGAGATTATAATGGGCTCCACTAGCTATCAAAGCTGGTGGCTGGGGAAAAGTTAAGAAATTTTGCATTGGGACCAAATTACCTCTTGGGCACAAAGTAAGCAAGATCCCAGCCCATTCTCTTTTGAGATCCCGCTATAGTAAACCTGTCTGACAGACTGGGGTGTTCCTGAATGAAGACACCTTGTAAGAACGGACATGTAGAGTCACCCATGGAGAAATCACCACTGGGGCATTCTGACTGGGGCTCAACACCAGGCCTAGTTGTGTAGGGGGAGGGGAGCATATATTGTACCCAAACTAGGAACTCTGGCATGGTGGGCATGATTTGGGGACAATGGCTGAATATGAGATTGTGAATCCAAGCCTTAAACAGTGGGACAGCACTGCCAGAACAGTGAGAACACTGGCCCACGGCCAGGCTGCACAGGACTGGTGCTCCACAGAAACAGCGTGTGGCAGCACGGAAGTAATCCCAACCAAATCGCGCCCTGCTGGAGGCTGGATCCAGCTCTCTTTCAAGAGTTCCTTTGAATTGCTGGACTAATTCCTCAAAGTTTTCCAAAAATTCAGGAAGATAAACAACTTACCTAGTATGTGCAGACTCAAATCTGTTTTAATTTGAAAAATCAGAGGTGGACTTTATTTGTACCCCCAAGCTGCTAAATAAAGCACAAGTTACCCTTAATTTTGTTGTTAAATTGTCTTTTCAACGAATTTTCCTTGCTTTAGGCACAGTCCCTTCCTGAGGTTTCTTTTTTGCTTTTCTGGTTTGCTCCTAGGTCTGCAGTTATGACTGCCAAATCCTGGGCTTGATTATTGGATAAGGCTTAATGACCTCCCACTTAAAATGGAAAGGGGAAACTAGGCCAGGTGCATCTAAGACAAGTAATTCCAATTTGTTTCCCAGCCTCAGCATTCATCGCCAAGCTGCTGATCAATACTCCTGAATTCTGTCTAATCATGGGTCAGTTTCCCAGGAAGCCTTGGTTGTGCTGGAACTTTGTGCAGGGGGAGGGAAACTTGAGACTTGGGGCTGGCAAAGAGATGATGCCCTCTAAGGACCCCATCTGTATTGTCAGTGTATTAGAACCCTCCCTTTTATTTACTGTCCTTTCAATACCCATTCTTCTTTTTTTTTTTTTTTTTTTGCGGTACGCGGACCTCTCACTGTTGTGGCGTCTCCCGTTGCGGAGCACAGGCTCCGGACGCGCAGGCTCAGCGTCCATGGCTCACGGGCCCAGCCGCTCCGCGGCATGTGGGATCCTCCTGGACCGGGGCACGAACCCGCGTCCCCTGCATCGGCAAGCATTGGCAGGCGGACTCTCAAACACTGCGCCACCAGGGAAGCCCCCCATTCTTCTTTTTATAGAATCCTTTGAATTGATTGCGTTAAAAGCTTGGCTGCTAAAACTAGAAATAACAGCAAGCTTAAATCAGCTAGAATTTTATTTCTCTCTCTCATAAAAGTCAGTGTGGGTGACCCAGGACAGGTAATCCAACTCTGGAATAATCCATGATGTTGCTCTGCCATCTCCTGTGCATGGCTTCTTGGTTCTAAAATGACTGTCCCCTCTCCATAAGCATCTCAATAGGAAGAGAAGGGGAAGTGCCTTCCTCCTGAATCCTTGCCCCAGTAGCTGCTCCTGTGACTCTGCTTTTATACTACTGGGCAAGAGCGGCTCATAGGACTGCTTATATCCTATTGGCCAGAAGTGACTCACATGACTCTGCTTACATCCTATTGGCCACAACTTAGTCACATGACTGCACCTGCAAGAGAGCGGGAAATGTGCTTAGCTGGGCGTCCGGGGCGCTGCTAAAGTGCGTGACTTCTGTTAGGAGAGCAGGGAGAGCTGAGTGGCCCAGGAGCCCCTGTGGAGTGGACCTTTGGTGGCAGTATATAGAGCAGCCAAGGGCAGAGGACGGAGAGCCACCCTCTCCGTTGCAGGTGGGGTTCCCAGGGAGCCAATCTCAACAGCGGGGAGGGGGTCTTGGACTAAGGGAAGCACGAATGGGCAAAGCAAGCAACTTAACTGCCACACAGTTGCAGAAGGGCCTCAGGGGATGTGGGGGTGGAGGAGCTCGTGATGGAAGGAGCTCTGGAGTGGAGATGGCCCTTCAGAGATGAGCGGAGTTCAAGCGGCTGGTGAGAAAGGACACACAGCGGGCCTTTGTAAACACCCTGCCGTTCCTGTCATTGGCTATGGTCATTGGATGTGCTGCATTCGCTTTGGGGTAAGCAACCCCCCACTTCCACCCAGGACAGGCCATGAGGGAGGAGCCCAGATGAGCTGCCAGTGGGCAAAGCGTTCTGACAGCCAGAGAAACAGCGCCTCAGCCCAGAGGGAGCATCAACCTACAGCGTCCATTACATCCTCCTTCACCAGCCCAGCCAGGGGAGTGTGGAGAGGCTTGTGAGGTAGGTGTGGCCAACCCACTGCTGTTACCCAGGGTTGGATCCTTCAGCGGGGAGCCACGGTCATGAATGATCGTGCTACTGAAGCAAACCTGGGTCCGCTGGCCTGAGCACAGTAAAGCCGATCTCCTGACACCGGGTTGTGGTGAAGGAAATCACAGCGTTTATTGCAGGCGCCAAGCAAGTAGTCAAGATAGCCAATGCTTAAAAGGCCCAAACTCCTCGAAGCCTTTCAGGAAAAGGTTGTTTTTTTGTTTGTTTGTTTTTTGCGGTACGCGGGCCCCTCACTGTTGTGGCCTCTCCCGTGGCGGAGCACAGGCTCTGGACGCGCAGGCTCAGCGGCCATGGCTCACGGGCCCAGCCGCTCCACGGCATGTGGGATCTTCCCGGACCGGGGCACGAACCCGCGTCCCCTGCATCAGCAGGTGGACTCTCAACCACTGCGCCACCAGGGAAGCCCAGGAAAAGGTTTTTAAAGATGAAGTGAGGGAGGTATGTTGTGGGGTTGTGATCAGCCCATGGACATTCTTCTGATTGGTTGGTGGTGAGATAACCAAGACTCAACATCATCAATCTTCTGATTCCAACCCGTCTGGGGTCTGTGGGCTTGTAGGCAGCATACAGTTAATTTCTTCCACCTGGTGGGGGTCTCAGTGTCCGCAAAACAGCTCAAAGGACATGATTCAGAATATTATCTGTAGCCCTTGAGGAGGAACTAAAGGTCCTTGACTTTGTTTAATGGCTAAACTGTTATTATTTTGTCTTGCTTGACTGTTTTCCTTTCTTTGTGCATTTTGTCACTTCTCTGATTAAATGTTCTCTTTGGAACTTGGGGAACACCTAGGAAACTGAAGTTTTCCTACAGAAAAGAGGCAGGCAGAGGACATGGTTGGGGGCCTGTTTTGGGAAGGTCCCTTAGGGTCCTTCTTGGTTACAGTTGGAGGCCATACTGACTGTCCTGAAGTGGGGACATGCAGAGTGGCCCATTCCTGCTCCTGCAGCAGGACCTCTGCTAAAGATCCTGCTGCCCGACCCCCTACCACTAGCGCCCTGGGTTCTGGCCCATATTGCCAGCCTTTTTCTCCAGGTTCCCAGGCATCCTGCAGCCCCTAGTACCCTTCAGTAAGCCCCCCCTTTTGGTTTAAGTGAGCCAGAGTAGGTATTGCCAGACTCAAGGAGGGCAGGCCCTCCCAACCAGACTGGACTCTTTGCACTGCCCTCACCCCCAGCCCCTGGTCAGAGTGATCAATCCTTCACCTCTCTGCTTTAGACTTTACAAGAGTGAATAGGAAGGGACCAGTTCCCTTCAGGGTAGAGTTTGCCCCAAATCCTCAGGACACATCCTGCTTCTACTCTCTGAGGCCCACGGAACCACGGGGTGCAGCCTTGCCTTGGGATCAAGGAGGCGAGCTTCCAGACAGGAAGTGACTCGTACCCTAGGTATTGCTCACTCACAGGTGAGCAGGTCACCAGGAAAGGCAAAAGAACATGGGGCATCTGACATGGACCTAGCACAGCATTTCCAGACACTGTCCCCTCCTTCCCTTGGCTCCGCATTGTACAGGTAGAGGAACTGAGGCCCAGAGAAGGGCGGTGACTTACCGGGTGTAACACAGCACAGGAGTGGGGAGCAAGAGGAAGCCCTACAGGTCTGTGAGGATCAGGGCATGCTCCTGTGCAGTGTTCCACCAGCTCTTGCAAGGCTGCAAGTGAATCACACCCTTCCCACTCATCTGGATTTGTGAGACTGGTTTATTGGTAATGTATCCCCTCCCCACGAAGAGCCAGACTGAAATTCCTGCACCATGGTAGTTACAAGATCGGGTATCGTGTGGTCTGTCTTTCAGCCCCAGATTCTTCAGCTACCTGTTGTGTGATTCTTGGAAGTTACTTGGCCTCTCTGAGACTCAGTTTTTTCGTCTATTAAATGAAGATAATTATCCCTATCTCATAGGACTTTAAGGATCAAATTCCCTCACTCCAGAAACACTCTATGAGCATATCCTAGCTACTGGAGATACAGAAACGAGCAATACCAACAACCAACCAGACTGCTTCCTGCCCTCAAGGAACGTATATTCTAGGTGGGAGAGGCACACAAAAGACACTAAGAAAATATGTAAATAAGCCATTTCTGCTGTGGGAAAGATGAGACGGGGTGACGGGTGAAGACCGAGTCAGGGGGGCTGCTTTGTCTGGAGTGGGCAGGGAGGAGGTGATGTCTGAGCTGGGACCAGAGTGATGAGCAGGACACAGGCAAGATGAGGGCTGGCGAAGATAATTCTCAAAATGCCAGGGAGAAAGTCCCTTGCCGACTGTGAGAGGTGGCCCCAAATGCCCATAGCTGCCGTTCCGAGGCAGCTGAAGGACCACATGACCAAGAGAAAGGCCAAGGCCAGCTTTCTAATCTCTCTTTTTTTTTTTTTTTTTTTTTTTTTTGCGGTATGAGGGCCTTTCACTGTTGTGGCCTCTCCCGCTGTGGAGCACAGGCTCCGGATGCGCAGGCTCAGCGGCCATGGCCCACGGGCCCAGCCGCTCTGCGGCATGTGGGATCTTCCCGGACCGGGGCACGAACCCGTGTCCGCTGCATCGTCAGGCGGACTCTCAACCACTGCGCCACCAGGGAGGCCCAAACTATTTTTAATTGTACAGTTTAGTGGTGTTACGTACCTTCGTATCGTTGAGTAACCAACCTCCAGAACTCTTCACCTTGCAAACCTGAAACTATCCTCAGTAAATGACACCTCCCCCCTCCCCCAGCCCCTGGCCCCCACCCTCCTACTGCCTGTCCCTAGGGATCTGACTACTCCAGAGACCTCATATGAGTGGAATCATACAATGTTTGCCCTTTTGCGACTGGCTTCTTTCACTTAGCATAGGGTCCTCGAGGTTCATCTGTGGTGTTACGTGTGTCAGGAAGAAATTCCTCCCTTTTTAAGGTTGAATGGTATTCCACTATATGTACAGGCCACGTTTTGCTTATCCATTAATCGGTCAATGGACACTTGTGTTGTTTCCACCTTTTGGCTTTTGGGAAGAGTGCTGCTGTGAACATGAATATACAGATAGCTCTTTAAGACACTGCTTTCAGGTGTTTTCTGTATATCCCCAGAAGTGGAATTGCTGGATCATGTTAATTCTATTTTTAACTTTTTGAGGAACCACCATCCTGTTGTCCTCAGCAGCTGCACCATTTCACATTCCCACCAGCAGTGCACAAGGGTCCAGATGTCTCCACGTCCTGGCCAACACTTGTTGTTTTCTGTTGCTTTGATTGCAGCCGTCCTGGTGGGTGTGAGGTAGTATCTCGTGGTGGTTTTGATGTGCGTTTCTCTAATATCCCTGCCCGTTGCGAGGTGATGTGGCAGATCTTCCCATCGAGATGCGGCACCTGTGGTTTACCCCTTGCCGTGATGGTTTTACCGCCACTGGAGCGAGGCTGCACCCGTAACGAGCCTCAGCCCGAGAGGCCCCTCACGCTTCCCCTCTGTCACTGAAAGAAGCCCAGCTGCCGTGTGAAGGAGCCCAGGCTGTTCTGCTGGAGGGTGACAGACCCGTGGCCCAGTGACTCCTGTCGTCGTCCCAGCCAACAGCTGGCCAGCTGCCAGGCACATGTGAGGCCATCCTAGACCTGACAGCCCGGCTGAGCTGCCCGTGGACTAGGGCTAGGATCCGCCAGGCCTGGCTCAGCTCACAACCGCCACACTGACCCACAGAGCCATGAGCAGTAAGTGATGGTTTTCTGAGCCACAAAGTTTGGTGGTGGCTAGGTGTGAAACAACTGCTCACAGGTACATCAGGCCCCAGAGCCTGCCCCAGGGTTTCATTCCCCACGTTCCATGGACTCTCCTGATCTGGGACAGAGCAGGTGAAACTCTCACCTAATTCCTGGAAGAAAGCAGACCTCCTCTTGTCTGGCATCTAGGACATAGATGTGGAATGACTCTCTTGGAATCCCAGTCTTCCCCCCCCCCAGTTTTATTGGGATATAATTGACATGTGTCACTGATGAGTTTCAGGGGTGCAGCATAAAGGTTTGACTTACATGGATTGTGACATGATTAGCACAATAAGTTTAGCTAACATCCATCATCTCATATACATACAGTAAAAAGAAATGGAAAAAACGTTTTCTTCTTATAAAGAGGACTCGTGTTTTATTCTCCTAATAACTTTCCTGTACACCATAGAGCTGTGGTCGCTGTAGCGATCATGCTGCACGTTACATCCCTAGTAGTTGTTTATCTTATAACCAGAAGTTTGTATCTTTTGACCACCTTCCTCCAATTTCACCTCCCCCACACCACAACCTGTGATAACCACAAATCTGATCTCTTTTTCTGTAAGTTTTTGTTTTGTTGTAGATTCCACATATAAGTGAGATCATGTGGTATTTATCTTTCTGACTTATTTCACTTAGCATAATGCCCTCAAGGTCCATCCATGTTGTCACAAATGGGAGGATTTCCTCTTTTATATGGGTGAACAATATTCCCTCATTTATATATATGTATATACCACATTTTCTTTATCCATTCATCCATCTATGGACACTTAGGTTGCTTTCATATCTTGGCTACTGGAAATAATGCTGCTATGAATGTGCTGGTACAGATATATTTTCAAGTCAGTGTTCTCATTTCCTTTGGATATATTCCCAGAAGAGGAATTACTGGATCATATGGCAGTTCTATTTTTAATTTTTTTAGGCACCTCCATACTGTTTTTCATAGTGGCTGCCCCACTTTACACTCTCACCAGCAGTACCCAAGGGTTCCGTTTTCTCCACATCCTGGCCAGTGCTTCTCATTCCTTGTCTCTTTGATGATGGCCATCCTAACATGCGTGAGGTGGTATCTTGTGGTTTTGCTTTGCGTTTCCCTAATGACCAGTAAAGTCGAGCATTTTTCATATACTTATTGGCCATTCATACATCTTCTTTGGAAAAATATCTTAGGTATTTTGCCCCTTTTTAAGTTGGATTAGTTGGGGGGGGTTGCTATTGAGTTGTATGAGTTCTTTGTATATTTTGGACATTGTTTTTGTCTCTGGCTTCATTCATTCAACATTATGCCTATAGATTTGTTTCCATCTTCCTGTGCAGCGCGAGTTTGTTATATTTTACTGCTGACTGGTACCCACTTTATGAATACACCACAATTTAGTTATGAGTCCTACTGCTGATGGGCATTTAGGTTACTTCCAGTCTGGAGCTATGATAAGTATGGCTCCTATGAACATTTGCATACAAAATTTTTGTGTGTGTGTGGACATGTCACTTTAATTGGGTAAATATCTAGCTGGAATTGGATCATAGAGTTAGTTTCATTTTATAAGAAACTGCCGAACAACTCTTGGAAGCCATTGTACCATTTAAAACTCCCACCAGCAACAGATGAGAGTTCTGTAGATCCATAGCCCTGGGAACATTGGGATTGTCACTTTCCTTTGGTACAGCTGTTCTAGTGGGTGGGAAGTGCTGTCTCACTGTGGTATTACCTTGTATTTCCTGATAACTAATGACAGTGGACTCTTTTTCATATACTTATTGACCATTTGTGTACCTTTTATAAAATGTCTGTTTTTTTTTTTTTTTTTTTTTTTCGGTACACGGGCCTCTCACTGTTGTGGCCTCTCCCGTTGCGGAGCACAGGCTCCGGACGCGCAGGCTCAGCGGCCATGGCTCACGGGCCCAGCCGCTCCACGGCATGTGGGATCTTCCCGGACCGGGGCACGAACCTGTGGCCCCTGCATCGGCAGGCGGACTCTCAACCACTGCGCCACCAGGGAAGCCATGTCTGTTCGTTTTTACGTAATTTTATTTTATTGGACTCTTCGTCTTTTTAGTATTAATTTGTTGAATTGTTTTTATATTCCACATATTCTGGAAACAATTCCCTTGTCAGGACCTACGTATTCTAAATATTTTCTCTCAGTTTTGCCTAGCTCAATTTTCTTCTCACTTTTAAAAATGGCTTTGGGGTGTAAGTGACTTAAAATAACTGCACGTATTTCAAGTGTATAACTTAATAAAATTTCAGTTATGTGCATCATGAAAACCAAGACTACAATAAAGGTACTGAAGTATCCATCACCTCCAGCGCTTTCCTGATGCCCCTTTGTGATTCATCCCTATTGCACCCTTGGCCCTTCTCCTGAAACCCACACCCAGACACCCACTGATAAGTTATCTATTACGATAGATGAGTTTTCATTGTCTACATCATTGTATATATTTGCGATCCTGCAGTGTACCTCCCTTTGAATCTGGCTTCCTTTATTCAGCTGTTTTGTTTTTTTGCTTTCCTTTGTTTCATTGTTTTGCTTTGTTTTTTCTTTTTAAAGCTCCCTCACGCAGGCTCCCTCTCTGCCTCCCTCCCTCAGGCTCCCTCTCATCCTCCCTCCCTCAGGCTCCCTCTCATCCTCCCTCCCTCGGGCTCCCTCTCATCCTCCCTCCCTCGGGCTCCCTCTCTGCCTCCCTCCCTCAGGCTCCCTCTCATCCTCCCTCCCTCAGGCTCCCTGTCTCCCTCCCTCCCTCTGTCTCCCTCTCCCCCTCCCTCCCTCAGGCTCCCTCCCTCCCTCGGGCTCGTCTCTCCCTCCCTCACTCGGGCTCCGTCTCTCCCTCCCTCACTCCGCTCCCTCTCACCCTCAGTCATGCAGGGTCCCTTCACCCTCCCTCACTTGGAGTTCCTTCACACCCTCCCTGCAGCCCTCATCACTCATGATAGGTATTTTTAAATTCATCCATGTTTCTATAGGTATTAATACCTTGTTCTAGTATTAGTGTGACATATTCCATTCTATGAGGAACCACGGTTTGTTTTTTCTGCCCTCTGCTGATGGTTATTTGGGAATTTTCCGTTTTTGGCTAAAGCAAGGGAAGCCAATATGTACATCTGTATTCAAATCTTTTTGAGACATATGCTGTGTTTTCGTTGGGTAAATACCTATGAGTGAGATTGGTTTGTCATATGGTATGTATATGTTTAACGTATCAAAAAGTTCCAAGCTGATTTCCAAAGTGTCTGTACAATTTCACATTCCCACTAGCTTTCCATAAAGATTCCAATTCCAACACAATCTCATCAGCATTTGGTTTGATACATCTTTTTCATTGTAGCCATTTTAATAGCTATGTAATACATCTCACTGTGGTTTTAATTTGCATTTTCTTTTATGACTAAGGATGTTGTGTATATCTTCCTTTACTTATTTGCCACCCATATGTCTTTCGTGGAGAGTTTGCTCTAATCTGTTGTGTATTTTTAAAATTCGATTGTTTTCTTATTTAGTTTTGAGCATTCTTGTTCTGAGTACAATTCCTTTATCAGTTACATGATTTGCAAATATTTTCTCCAAGTCTGTGGCTGTGTTTTCATTCTCTTATAGGTGTCCTCAAAGTGGAGAAATTTAAAATTTTGATGAAATGCAGTTTACCACTTTTTTTCTTGTATGGTTTTGTTACTTAGAAATCTCTGCCTGCCCCTAGGTCACAAAAGTATTCTTCCATGCTTTCTTCTAGAAGATTTATGGTTCTGCCTAGATCTCAAATTATTTTTTATGTTTTTGTGCAGTATTCTGAAAAGCTTGCATTTCCCATCTGAATTACTTTAGGATCTTTGTCAACATTCAGTTGACTATGTATGTGAGGGTCTATTTCTGACTCCATTTTGTTCCATAAATATATTTGCCTATTCTTATGTCAATACCATAAAAGCTGGATTAATTTACAGTGAGTGGTGAAATAAAAAAGTAGATGTCCTCCAAATTTGTTCTTTTCCAGAATCATTTTGATTCTTTTTTTTTTTTTTTTTTTTTTGTGGTACGTGGGCCTCTCACTGTTGTGGCCTCTCCTGCTACGGAGCACAGGCTCCGGACGCGCAGGCTCAGCGGCCATGGCTCACGGGCCCAACCGCTCTGCGGCATGTGGGATCCTCCCGGACCAGGGCTCGAACCAGTGTCCCCTGCATCGGCAGGCGGACGCTCAACCACTGCGCCACCAGGGAAGCCCCATTTTGGTTCTTCTAGATAATTTTCATTTTCATGTAAATTTTAAGATCAGCTTGTCAGTTCCTACTAAGCAGCCTACTGAGTTTTTTTCTTGGATTTGTGTTAAATTATAGGTGAATTTGGGGACGATGGACAGCTTGCGAATTTTTAATCCTCCCATCTATGAACATAGTGTATCCGCCCTCTCAGCGTTGTTTCATAGTTTTCAATGTAAAAATCATGTATTTATTTTATCAAATTAATTTCTAAATATGTGATATTTGTATGGTATTACAAATGATGTCTTTTTACATTTTTGTTCCCAATTTCTTGCTGCTACTGTATGTAAACTCAAATTTTGTATGTTGATCTTATATCCTGTGCAAAGGAGCAAAATTTGCCATGCCAAATGTATCTCTTTGGCATGGAATTATTTCAAGTTGAAAATAATCAAGGCCAAAAAGATTCTGGAAGAATCTTTGACATCCCCCTAACTGCCTAAAACAAATGTAGATAGAGGAGCTGTTCCAGGAAGGGAGCTATCTCCACAGATAACTATAGATAGCGTGAACTAGGTGTGTACAGTGAACTAGGTGTGTACACAAGGAGGAACCCAGCAAAGTCTGTTGGTTAAACTTCCTCTCTGTGTCCCATTGTCTCTGCCTGGCCCAGCCACAGCTTGTTTACCAAACACGTGCTTTTCCATCTCTGTGTGAATTGCCTTCCTCCCCTTTGAAGTCCCAAACTACTTCCCCCAGCATCCTCTTTGTCTTTAGCTGAAGATGGTATTTAAGGTGACGGATTCAGCCATTTTATTGAATTCCTGCATTTAGCTTGGTCTCTCCCATGTATACATGTTATTAAATTTTGTTTGATTTTCTCCTGTTCATCTGTCTCATGTTAATTTAATTCTTAGACCAGCCAGAAGAACCTAGAAGCGTCCAGGAAAAATTCCTCCTCCGTATCACCTGCCACATTGTTAAATTCACTTACTGGTTTTTGTAATTTTTTGGTTTTGTTTTTATGATTCTTTGGGTTTTCTGTATACAGGATTATGTTGCCTGCAAATAGAAACAGCTTTATTTCTTCCTCCAATATGTTTTTTTTTTTTCTTTTTAAAAAATTTATTCACTGGTTTTATTTATTTGGTTTCACTGGGTCTTAGTTGCGGCATGCATGTGGGATCTAGTTCCCTGACCAGGGATTGAACCCGGGCCCCCTGCATTGGGAGTGTAGAGTCTTATCCACTGCACCACCAGGGAAGTCCCCAGTATGTTCTTTTTTTTCCCCTTACTTGCTGCACTGGCTAGAACTTCCAATACAATGTTGAATCGACGTGGTGAGATTAGACATCCTTGCCTGGTTGCTGATATGAAGGAAAGCGTTCCACTTTTCACTATTAAGAAGGCTGGTAACTATGTGTATTTCATAGATGCATTTTATTAGTTTTATTCCTACTTCATTGAAAGCTGTTAGCATGAGTGGGTGTTGAATGTTCTCAAATGCTTTTTCTGCCTTAATGAGATGGTCATATGATTTTTCCATTTTAATTCCTTAATGTGATGATATATACTGATTAAGTTTTGAATGCTAAACCAAACTCACATTCCTGGGATAAGTACTTCTTGGTCATGATGTGTTATATTTTTATATATTTCTGGATTCTGTTTTCCAATATATATTTTTAACATCTTTATTGGAGTATAATTGCTTTACAAAGGTGTGTTGGTTCCTGCTTTATAACTATCATCCAATATTTTGTTAATAATTTTTCTGTTTAAAAGGGATATTGATCTGTACTTTTCCCTGCTTGTAATATCTTTGTCAGAGTTTGGTATCAGGGTTATGTTGGCCCACTAAAAAGAGTAGGGAACATCTCCACCTCCTCTATGTTCTGGAAGAGATGATGTAAATTAGAATGATTTCTTCTATAAATGTTTGATCTACTGTCCCCAGAGAAGCCATCTTGACCTGGATTTTTCTTTGTGGGAAAGTTCCTTATTACAATTTAATTTTTTTTAACAGTTAAGGGATCATTCAGATTTTTTATTTCTTTTTGTATCCATTTCACTGAGTTGTGATTTTCAAGGAATTTGTTACTTTCATCTAGGTTGTCAAACTTATTAGCATATAATATTGAACTTTTTTTTTTTTTTTCTTTTCTGTACACGGGCCTCTCACTGTTGTGGCCTCTCCCGTTGCGGAGCACAGGTTCTGGACGCGCAGGCTCAGCGGCCATGGTTCACGGGCCCAGCCGCTCCGCGGCATGTGGGATCTTCCCGGACTGGGGCACGAACCCGTGTCCCCTGCATCAGCAGGCGGACTCTCAACCACTGCGCCACCAGGGAGGCCCAATATTCAATATTTTAACACCTCCTTTCAGTAGACAAAAAAGTACATGAAACATGAGTAAGGATATAGAATATTTAAGCAACACTATCAACAAACTGTCCTAATTGATATTTATAGACTGAACGCTTGCAGAATACACGTTCTATTCAAGTAGTCATGAAATATACATTGCATATAGTCCACATGCTGGACCATAAAATAACTCTCAAAAATCATGTTAAATTAGGTATTAATAAAGATAAGCTATTTTTCACACCCATTAGGGTGGATACTATTTTTAAAAACCCAGAAAATAACAAGTGTTGGTAAGGATGTAGAGAAATTGGATCCTGATACGTCGCTGGTGGGAATGTAAAATGATGCAGCTTTGGGGAAAACAGTATGACAGTTCCTCAAAAAATTTAACATAGAATTACTATATCCAGCAATTCCACTTCTAAGTATACGTCCAAAACAATTGAAAGCAGGATTTCAAGAGATATTTTTACACCTGTGTGCCAGTAGTACTATTTGCAATAGCTAAAAGGTAGAAGTAACCCAGGTGTCCAGCAACAGATGATAGATAAACAAAATGTGGTCTCTGCAGACAACGGAATATTGTTCAGCCTTAAAAAGGAAGGAAATTCTGATGCAGGCGACAACATGGATGGACCCTGAGGACATTATGCTCAGTGAAATAGCCAGTCACAAAAAGACAAATACTGTATAATTCCACCTATTTGTGGTACCTAGAGCAGTCAAATTCACAGAGACAGAAAGTAGAAAGGTGGTTGCCAGGTGCTCAGGGAGAGAGGAATGGGGAGTTAGAGTTTACTGGGGACAGAGTTTCAGTTTTGCAAGATGAAAAGAGGTCTGGAGATGGATGGGGGTGATGGTTGCACAACAGTGTGAATGTACTTATGCCACTGAACTGTACACTTAAAGATGGTTAAGAAGATCATATCTGTTATGTGTATTTACTACGATGAGAAAGAAAATTAAAAAGCTATCCAGAAAATTTCAAAAATATTTGAAAATCAAACCACCTACTTTTAAATAAGCAGTGAATAAAAAACAAAGTAACAAGGGAAGTTTCAAAATATTTTCAACTGGATGAGAGTGAAAACACAGCAGTTCATAATTTGTGGGAAGCCCAGAAACCAGTGCTTGTGGGAAATTAGTAGCTCTTATGATGGTTAATTTTTATGTGTCAGCTTGACTGGGTCCTGGGGGCGCCCAGACATTTGGTCAAACAACATCCTGGGTCTCTGTGTGAGGGTGTTTGTGGATGAGATTAACGCCTGAATCGGTAGACTGAGTAAAGTGAATTGCCCTCCCTAATGCGGTCCAGTCAGCTGAAGACCCGAATAGAACAAAAAGGCTGAGTAAGAGGGAATTTTCTTGGCCTGAGTGCTGAGATGAGACTTGGATCCTCTCCTGCCCTTGGGTTGGAACTTACCCCATTGGTTCTGCTGGTTCTCAAGCCTTCAGACTTGGGCTGGACCACAGCATTGGCCCTCCTGGGTCTCCGGCTTGCAGACCACAGATGTTGGGATTTGTAAGCCTCATTAACCATGTGAATCATTCCTTATAATAAATCTCTTGAGGGACTTCCCGGGTGGTCCAGTGGTTAAGACTTTGCCTTCCAATGCAGGGGGTGCGGGTTCAATCCCTGATGGGGGAACTAAGATCCCATATGCCTCGCGGCCAGAAAACCAAAACATAAGACAGAAGCAATATTGTAACAAATTCAATAAGACTTAAAAAAAAAAAAAGGTCCACATCAAAAAAAAATCCTTAAAAATAAATAAATAAATAGGTAAATAAATAAATCTCTTGAAACGTACACACGCATGAACATCCTATTCTGGTTCTCTGGAGAACCCTGATTAATAAAACTCTAAGCAGTTGTGTCAGGAAAGAATAAAGGTGCGCAATCAGCTTTCTCAGGACAGAAAGGAAGTCGAGGTGACTTGGCCAAGGCCCCGCAATCAGTAGTGGAGGATCCAGGACTGGGGTGCAGACCTCCAGGCTCGGAGTGGCGTCGGGGCCTCACCCTCAAGCTGAGCCGTGTCTCAGCGTCCCCTCCTCCTGCAGGCCTGTGTCAGGAGTGTAGAGGACAAGCAGTGGGGCGAGGGACGTGTCAGGCTCATCCCCAGCGGTGCTCCCGAGGGGAGAGTTTAGGCCGACGGATGGAGGGAAGCTGTGGGAAGGCAGATCCTGGATTGAGTGGGGCACAGAGCAAGCAGCCGGCTTAGGTGGTGATGAATCCTTCATCCCTGGAGGTGCTATTGTTTGTCTGTGCTCACAGTCAAAACCTATCATTCATGTTCGAACCAGGATTCCATGGACACTCTTCGAGAAGCTAGCATGTTCTGCCTAATCTATCATGTTTCTTTAAAAAATGATTATTATTCACAATTTTCCGGTCATTGGTCTAAGGACCATGAAGCTATTTTAAGCAGGAATGTGGTCCATTTCCCTGACTGAAAAGAAATAATTACTATGTATAAAATAGATAACCAACAAGGTCCTACTGTATAGCACAGGGAACTATATTCAATATCTTATAAAACCTATAATGGAAAAGAATCTGAAGATAGATATATATGCATCTATCTGAGCCACTTTGCTATACACCTGAAACATTGTAAATCAACTATATTTCAATAAAAAATATAAATACATGAATAAACAAGATCAGATTTTTAAAAAGAGAAATAATTAAACCAACTAACAAAATGCTCTTGTCCTGGGGTGTGTGGAGTGTTCTAACCTCACCTCGATCGCAGCCCCCAAATACAAGAACATGCACTGGGGCCAAGGTCTCAGTCAGACACAGTGGTGTCATGGGCACCTCACTCTGCATCTCTGGGTCTCAGTGTCCTCGCCTGTAAGATGAGAGTGAGCATAAAAGCGTGCATTTGCTGGGTCACTTGAAAACACTTTCCCAATTCCTCTGTCTTGTGCTTTGATATTTAGTGAGGATGGAAAGATCACAGTTGACAATGGCATCTGGAAAGTTAACAGCTGAGGTGCAGGCAGGGTGTCATTTTCTTCTGCCCAGGAGGAAAAGAACCTGACATTTCAAGCCCAAGTTTCTCAGGACGTCAACTCTTTAGCATCCAAATGCAGCCCATTTTTGCTGAAAGACACACAGAGTTCTGTGACAGGCAAACGTCTCATCCCACCTCAGGGATGAAAATTGGCATTGGAAAACAACAGAGCACTTCACAGCAGCTCCTTTTAAATCTCTTCTAATGACTAATATCCTCGTTTCGGTGTGTCCCTGAACTGACCTGAGCAAATCAAACTGAGACTAATTAGTGTGGAAGAGATAACACAGATGGGTCCAGTTCCTGTTCTCATGGACACCTCACACTCAAAGTAAGAATGAAACAGGAAAAGAATTCTCATTTTTAAAAAAACATGTCGGGACTTTCCTGGTGGTCCAGTGGTTAAGACTCCGTGCTCCCAATGCAGAGGGCCCAGGTTTGATCCCTGGTCAGGGAACTAGATCCCACACGCCACAACTAAGAGCCCACATGCTGCAACTAAAAAAAAAAAAAAGATCCCACATGCCACAGCTAAAGATCCCACTTGCCGCAACTAAAAAAAAAAAGATCCCACATGCCGCAGCTAAAGATCCCGCATGCTGCAATGAAGATCTCTCATGCCACAACTAGGACCCAGTGCAGCCAAAATAAATAAATAAATATTTTTCAAAAAACAACAACAAAAAAAACCCCACATGTCATTGGAAATATCCTTAGCACTGGCCTGGATGTCAGGAGAACTGGGTTTTAAGTGTTATTCTACCAACCAAGTGATCATGTGACCTTTTAGAAGCCACTGGCCTTGCTCAGTTTCCAGATCTGTGAAATGGGGTTGGTTTTACTTGCCTACTATGAAATAATAGGAAATGTGTAAGTGGTCTCCACCCCCAGTTCCTGGCACAGAGCTCCTAAAGCCCTTTTAATTTCCTCAATGATAAAAGTACTAGGAGCATCATTTGTTCTAATATTTGGTCCTTAACCCTGGATCCTTACACAGAGCTCTTAAATCCCTTGGGATTCCCTGGCTGATAGGAGGGTCTTTTGTTCTCATGAAGTGAAGTTGGATTTAGTCTCACAAACTTATCTTTTTTCCATGAGATAATAATGGTAGGAGAGAAAGTAAGAAATCTCAAATAAAGATGATTTCTGCTGTTGGGACCCAGGGCAGGCCACCCCCAAATATGCCTTAATGGCATAGTAACTATTTTGAATTAAAGTTACTTAAGAGATAGCTGATACAAGAGGGGCACTCTGACCCTCCTCTCTGTCTTCCTGAAAGCAGGAAATAAATCTCTCATGTGAAAGGTCCACTCTCTGCACTTGGAGGTAGAAGGACACTTATTGCCAGAACTAGGGAATTCAGGGCCGAGAGTCTATACAAACAACCTGTTACTTCTTTAATTTACCACCCCAAACCCAAACCCTGTTTAGAGTCTTCCCTAATTAAGTACCCAAAGCCTAAGTTTCTTTTTCCTGTCAATTCCTCTCAAATTTGTTTCTTTGTCTAAAAAATATAAAAGCTGCTTGCTTTGGCCACTTCTTAGGTCCCATTTCTATGAAACCTCTATGAGCACAAATAAAAATTTCTTTCTTTTTCTCCTGTTCATGTGTCTTGTGTCAATTTTATTATTAGTTTCCCTCCAGACACTGCCTTTCTCAATCCTACAAGAAGCATTCAGGGCCCACATGGTAAAAATGGCAGGAAAGACACCCTCCCCCAAGTTAATTAAATCTTGAGCTCATTTAATTTTCTTATGGGTGCAAAACCACAAAACCTAAATTATCCAGTCAAGTCAGGTTATGACTTAAGGACATTACGGTTCGTCACAGTCTAATGTGTACCTTTGTAATGTAAATGTTGTGATATTGTCAACAGTTTAGCTAAACTTACCTGGCTGATCTGTTAAATGATTAAGTAAGCCTGCTCCGTGGGTAGGGAGACTGGAGCATCACACAGAAAGTCGCCCTCGCTCTGATAGGCGTCTCAGGTGGAGGGCAGACAATCTGAGGGCTGCTGCAAGGTTGACAGAATAACTGTGGCTCCCCCTTCAGTGAACATATGGGAAGTTATGGAAAAAACAGAATTCCTCTTGATCACTGCGTTGGCGAAGCTGTGCGTGAAATGAGTTTCCTAACGTGTATTGGTTTCTTGGGTGTGAATTTTTTTTTAATGTATAATGTAAAGCTGGCTGGGGTGTACAAAAGGGAGTGGTGGGAACTGTGGCAAACCAGGGAGGTCACGAATCCTTCTTTTAAAAGTGGCTGCCACTCATCTCCAGCATGTCATTGCCGTGTGGAAATACGAGCCCAGTGTTGCCAGCACTTCTGATGTTTTGAAAGAAATTATCAATCTAGATTTTACATAAAATAGCCTAATTTTTAAATATTGGGAAACCATTCAAATGAAAGAAATCTGGGTCGTGTTTTTTGTCCGATGGTTAATAGGGTCTCCTTGTGGAGTGAATACTTGACCACTTACTGTGCTAAGCACTGTCCTAACGCTACATGTGTTATTAATGGAATCTTTGTGCCTTAGATACCATGAGGAGCTGCATGTTATCAATGAAGGTGTAACTAACTAACTTGTCAGGGCCGCGCAGCCAGTAGGGAGCAGAGCCAGCATCGGACCAGCATTTGCAAAGGCCTCAAAGCCAGCTGTGCCCAAGGCGGGCAGGGGGGCCGCCGCAGCACGAGGGTGCATTGTCCACAGAGATTTTGAAAACAGTAACAAGATGGACTGAAGCTTGTCTGGTTTTTATGACCATCACGCACAGGCAATATTAAATAATGTCAGTGATAAAATACACACTGTATTTAGCACACAGGGATAAAATACACGAATCCCTGCAAACTTCTGTAGGTTTAAGTTCTCAAGAATTGCTGTGGCTACTGTTAAGGGGTTTAAAAAAAAATTTTTTTTTTAACTGTGGTAAAATTCACATAACATAAAGTTTACCATCTTAATCATTTTTTTTGGCGGTATGCGGGCCTCTCACTGCTGTGGCCTCTCCCGTTGCGGAGCCCAGGCTCCGGACGCGCAGGCTCAGTGGCCATGGCTCACGGGCCCAGCCGCTCCGCGGCATGTGGGATCTTCCCGGACCAGGGCACGAACCCATGTCCCCTGCATCGGCAGGCGGACTCCCAACGACTGCGCCACCAGGGAAGCCCCATCTTAATCATTTTTAAGTGTGTGGTTCATTAGCATTAAGTATGTGTGTATATATATATATATTTAAATTGGAGTATAGTTGCTTTACAATGTTGTGTTAGTTTCTGCTGTACATCAAAGTGAATCAGCCACATATATACATATATTCCCTCTTCCCTGGATTTCCTTCCCATTTAGGTCACCACGGAGCATTGAGTAGACTTCCCTGTCATTAGCATCACACATACTAACATTATTTTGCAATCAATTGCCAGGCATTTCATCTTGCAAAACAGAAACCCCATACCCGTTAAATACCACCTCTCATTCCCCCTCCCCTAGCCCTTGGCAGCCGTAGGGGAGGAATATCTTTCCTCTACCCTTCTAGGTTCTTTTGGCTGGTCTATTCATTAAATTGACATATGACAGGTTAACAGGAGAAAAATAAATTTATTGTCGTACTTATGGGAGCCTCACATAGACATGAGAGGTTCCAAGACAGGCAATGGAGGCTTGTGCGCCGGCTGAGCTAAGGTGAAGGGCTAGGGCTCTGGGGCTCCAGGGCGAGGAAGACAAGTCACAGGAAGCTGGGAAGAGCAAGTGCTCGGTGAACACAGGTTTGTCAGGCCCTGCAGGACGACAGGGTCAGGCCCTGCCAAACACCCAGCTCACCACGCCAGCCCACACACTGGTTATCTCTGGTGGCAGCTCTGTTCCCGGACCATGCCTTCTAATTCTTTTAGGCAGTTAAGGGAGGTACACAGCTCTTCCTGAGTCTTTTGGGCCATGGCTGTCTTCAGTTCAGAATGATCCACATGTGAGCGTGGCACGTTTTGGGGTGGCATATTCTGCTCCCCTTCCCAGCTACCGTCCGACTTTCTGCCTCTATGAATCTGACTGCTCTAGGGACCTCATATAAGTGGAATTTTTTTCTATTTGTCTTTTTGTGACTCGCTTGTTCCACTGAGCATAATATCCTCGAGGTCCATCCATATCTTATCATGTGTCAGTACTCCCTTTTTCAAGGCTGAATAATATTCCATTGTGTGTATACATCACATTTGGTTTATCCATTCATCTGTTGATGGATACTTAGGTTGCTTCTATCTTTTGGCTGTTGTGAACAGTGCTGCTATGAACATATCTCTTTGAGACCCTGCTTTCAATTGTTTGGGTTCCATAAGTGGAATTACTGGATCATATGGTAATTATACTTTTTTGAGGAACCTCCATACTGTTTCCCATAGTGGCTGCACCATTTTGCATTCCCACCAACAGTGCACAAGGGATCCTATTTCTCCACATCTTCATCAACATGTTTTCTGGTTTTGCTTTTTGTGTGTGTGTGTGTGGTATGCGGGCCTCTCACTGTTGTGGCCTCTCCCGTTGCGGAGCACAGGCTGCGGACGCGCAGGCTCAGCGGCCATGGCTCAAGGGCCTAGCCGCTCTGCGGCATGTGGGATCTTCCCGGACCGGGGCACGAACCCGTGTCCCCTGCATCAGCAGGTGGACTTTCAACCACTGCGCCACCAGGGAAGCCCTGGTTTTGCCTTTTTTAAAAGAAATAGTAGCCATCATGATGGGTGTGAGATGAGATCTCATGCAAAAATCATTTGCATTTCCCTAATGATTATGATGTTGAACAGCTTTTCATGTACCTATTGGCCATTTGTATATCATCTTTGGAGAAATCTATTCAAGTCTTTTGCCCATTTTTTTTTTTAAATCGGGTTATTTATATTGGTGTTGTGGAGTTGTAGGAGTTCTTTCTATATTTGGATATTAGCCCCTTATCAGATATGTGACTTGCAAATGTTTTCTCCCATTCTACAGGTGGCCTTCTAACTCTATTGATTGCATCCTTTGATGCATAGAAGTTTTGAAGTTTGATGTGGTACTATTTATCTATTTTTACTTTGGTTGCCTGTGCACTGTTGAATTTTAATAACATATAAACATTAAAATTACACACTTTGAAAATGTATGCTTTAACACACAATGTACTCTACATGGATGTTAACTCTGAAAACTCTTAGTTACACAGTAGGCCCCATACATATGGATTTGTGTTTGTTTCCAGAGTAACTTTTGGAATCCTGTGAATTTGCCTCAGACACAGTTCTTGTCTCCAGCCTCCACTATGGTACACATTTCTGTGCCTAAACAGTAGATCCGAAATGATCAATGATGGCACCGTGATTGTCAAGACAGAGAAAAGAACTCGTGTTATTGTTATTCAGCCATCCTATGAGCCCACTTATGATTCTTACCTGGTTTAAATTTTAAGACAGTGAAACAGAGTGCAAACTGTAAGGGGTAATATTTTTGTTGCTTAAGTGCAAATCTCACCTTCTACTTGAACTATTTTACTGAATTTTCATATTAGATTAAGAATAAAAATTTTTTTGTTGCTATTCTCATTTATTAAGTGGACCAGTACACTCTGATATTATTTATTATTGCAACAGGCCAATATGTCAGTATAAGTTTTTAAAAAATACATTAATGTCATTAAAAATTCTTAATCTATTACCTTTCCCTTTTTGGCTATTAAGTAATATTTATTTTATTTTTTTAATTAAAAACTTGCTTTTGCTAGCTTGCTTGTATATACAAAGCTCAATCAAACAAGTTTTAACAAGTTATTTTTTCCCAGCCATTATTATGTTGCATTTAATGTTTTTTTTGTTTTTGTTTTTTTTTGCTACACCACATGGCTTGTGGGATCTTAGTTCCCACACCAGGGACTGAACATTGAACCCAGGCCCATGGCAGTGAAAGCGCCCAGTCCTGACCACTGGACCGCCAGGGAACCCCCTCATTGAATGTTTATTACAGAAAATAATTTTTTCTTATAAAGGAGTATTAAAAAAAAATCTTCCTACCTAAGAGGTTTGATGGGCTAGGTACAACACTGGAGGTATGAAATAGCCATTTGGGGAGCCAGGGGTAGGACGTACCCTCCTCCAGTTCTGGTGGCCTAGTGATGTCTGAGGACTCCTGTGTGTCCCTCCAGGGCTGCTGGTGTCAGACTTAGCCGGCTGGGATAACACACGTGCCAGAACTTCTAAGGGGGCCTGACGGTATGAAGCTGCAATCAGCTTATCCTGCAGCCACTGTCCCATAGCGATGCCTTTGGGGACGAAGGGAGTAGGTGGCTGAGGACGAGGTGTTCAGTGGTCCAGGGAAAGCTAACTGGCCGAAGCAGTCCCTGACTCCGGCAGAGGATGGACGTGGCAAGTGGAAGAAAACCGTCCTGAGTGAGAGTAAAAGCACAACTAGAAACTAGATCCTGTGAGCAGGCAGCATGTCTGCGCACTGATAAAAAGCAGCGATTTCTGTAATTAAATGGCGCCATTATCTTACACAAGATGAAGTTTTGGAAAGCGTTCTTCCAAGGCTGAAACTGTTCCCATGCTCCCAGACTTTTTCCTATTTTTTATTTCCCCAAACGTCGAGGTTTCCCGCCCAGAGACAGTGCTGAAGGCCCACAGTGGGACCTCCTTTCCTCAGTCTCCGGGGACCGTGACCAGAAGGTAGCTGCAGCCTTGTGCAGCAGGGAAACCACTGCTGCTGGGCTGGGTCCTGCATATGGGGGTGTGCTGGGTGTGAGTGAGGGTGCTCTAAAGAAAAACTTTTACTCCAGCAGAAAGGGGCAACACAGACAATGCCAGGGGGGAAAGAGCGCTGAAGGGGGAACCTGGACATTAAAAGCTCATTTCAAGCCATTGCAGTGTGAACCTTAACATGGATCCTGATTCTGAAAATACAAACTGTGAAAAAAAAGCTATGATGTTTATGAGACAGTTGGAAGTTTGAACTCTGGATATTTTATGACTGAGGAATTATTGTTCATATTTTAGATGTGATAATAGTATTGTGGTTAGAGTGTACATGTAAAACGGTCCTTATCTTTTAGAGATGGGATGTCTCAGATTTGTTACGAAATGATACGGGTGAGGGGTTGGCTGCAGGCGCATGGTCACGGGACTGGACGGTCATGCCTGGGGCTTCATTATACTATTCTATCAACTATTGTGAATGCTTGAGCTTCTCCACTGCACAATTTAAAAAATGTATTTGTTGCAAAAAGATGGTAGATAGGTTCTAATATGACAACATGCCACTAGGAATAGTTCCTTGCCTTTGAAATTCCTTCTCAACCCTTATTTGCTCAAGAAGAAAGGCCCCTATCGTCCAGTGCTTGGTCCTCTCCTGCTGAATGGTGAAAACAGGCCTTGGGCTCTGAGCCTTTGGAAGGAAACAGTGTCTCCTTGTAACTTAATGGCATCCCTTTTTTTCGTTGTATTTGTTTTATGGCTACTTCTATTTTGGCAACAGATACTGTTTTTCTACTTACCAGAGTGACAAAGTTTCCTTTTGAAATATATGTAAACACTTTGATTTAAAGACAAATAGGAAATAACAGCACAGATGGTACTCAGATACTGTAAGCTTTTTCCGAGTGGTAGGAAATGCCGAGAGTGGAAGTCACCGATAGAAGTCTTTTTCCTATATCATTTTATTTATCAGGTAGACAAATCTGGGGTCCCTTCATCCCCGAGGGTCTCTGTGCCTGGGGCAGCATGGCCTGCTCAGGCCATGCCCACTGTCTCCTTGAATCTCAGATAAAGCACTTGATGCCCAGAGAAGGCACCCAAAGGCAGGGAAGGAGGGTGCTGCATGGACCCCGGGGTCCCGACATGGTCCCTTACCAGGTTCACTGGCAAGTGAAAATGGGAGGGGGGACAGAGTTAAGGACAACATAAAGGGAAACATCTCAAATGGAAGAATGTTCTATCCATCATTTTGTTGCTTCCCATTTGTAGTTTTTTGCTGGGGAAATTTCCTGACTGCCTTAAATTAAGCATATAGGTGGTCAGCAAGCTGTGTCCACCCGGATTATTTTGTTAGGCCTGCTTGTATGTTTGCTTTTTTGTTTGTGTAATTAAACTTTTTTCTTTTTAGATAACTGTAGATTCACATGCAGTTTTAAGACATAGAGAGAAGGCTTCCCTGGTGGCGCAGTGGTTAAGAATCCGCCTGCCAAAGCAGGGGACGTGGGTTCGAGCCCTGGTCCGGGAAGATCCCACGCAACTAAGCCCGTGCACCACAACTACTGAGCCTGAGAAGCCCGCGCACCGCAACGAAGCGTAGCCCCCGCTCTCCGCAACTAGAGAAAGCCGGGGCGCAGCGAAGAAGACCCGACGCAGCCAAATACAAATAAATAAATAAAATTGATTCTTAAAAAAAAAAAAAAGACATATATAGAGAGACATATTTAAGACATACAGAGAGACTCATGCACCCTTTTCCCAGTTTCCCCCAATGGTGACTGCTTGAAAAACTATAGGACACACAGGGAACTATATTCAATATCTTGTAATAACGTACAATGGAATAGAACCTGAAAAAAAAAATATAAGTGAACCACTTTGCTGTACACCTGAAATTAACACAACATTGTAAATCAACTATACTTCAATTAAACAACAACAACAAAAAAACATAGGACATTGTAACCAGGATTTACCATAGACACAGTCAAGACGTAGAACATTTCCAGCCGCACGAAGATTTCACTTGTTGTCCTTTTACAGCCACGTCACCCCCCACCCCTACCCCATGTGACCCTCACCCAGTGTCAATCACTCACCTGCTCTCCAGTTCTAGAACGTTGCTTTTCAAGAACGTTATATGAATGGAATTATGCCATACGTAACCTTTTGCGATCGGCTTTTTTTTCCACTCAGCATAATTTCCTGCAGATTTGAGTTGTCCAGTGTGTCAAAAGTTTGTTCCATAATTGCCGAGTGGCATTCCATGGTGTGGATGCACCCAGTCTGTTTAACCATCACCTGTGGAAGAACCTCTATGCTGTTTTCAGTTTTGGGTTATTATGAATAAAGCTGCTTTGAACATTTTATGTAGGCGCTTTTGTGTAAACATACGCTTTCAGTTTCCTGGGATAAACGGCCAAGAGTGTGGATGTTTGTTTTAAATAAATCAAGTGCATTCATTTACAACTGAGCTGTTTCATCTACAAATCCACATTACTGATTTCTTCTCAATCATCAGAAGATCTGGAAAGATGGGGCCATAGGGACTCATGCTCCTAACAGGCCAGATGGGCTTAAGATCCCTGATGCCCCGCCTAGTCCTTTGTATTTATCTACCTGCTGGGCAAGGCTCCTGGTTTGCCAATTTAAGTGGGCATAATTGGAACATGATAAGTTATATCATGAGTTTTAACTGTATACACACAGGTATTTGCTTGTATATGCGTAAAATCTGTCTGGAAGTATATACAAGCAGAAAATACTGGTTGCCTCTGGGAAGGGTACTGGTGAGGGGCAGTATGGGGGAGCCACTTTTACTATGAGCCCTTTTGAGCCTTTTTTAGCTTAAACCCATCTGTTATTGACTAAAAAATGAATCAATAAAACATGCAAACAAGAACACTAAAAATTCCTCACAGATACTTGCTCTGAGGCTGCTTTGTCCATACAACTCTTGTTTCTTTAGACAAGAGAACCCACTGGAATTTCCCCACCCAGGGAAGAGCCCAGCTCCAAGAGATCTCTGGTCTTGGGCCTTTAGGCTTTGAGGGTGATCCCCAAACACCCCTCCTCACCATCCAAAAGCTGGATGACCCCTGAGGGGCACGCTCAGACCATCTGGGCCTCTCTGAAGCCTAGTGAGGTGTCTATGCCCAGCCCAGGGGCCACCTCCTCCAAGAAGCCTTTCCCAGCCTGATTGAAATTCAGCTTCTCCCTCCATCATCAGGCAGGGGCATCTATGTGCCTATCCGGTTACAATCCAGGGCACACTTCCTGGACCCTTCACACAGGCTGGGCCCCAGTGCACTTACCCCGCCTCTTCCTGACCTCCCACTAGGCTGGGCCCTCACCGCAGCAGATTAACATCTTAAAGGCACTGGTGCACAGGGTAACTGCAGAGCTCAGCCCCTCCTGTAATTCGTGACAAACACTACTACAAACCTAGGGCACAACCTGTAAAGTGAAGTTAAGATTTAAGATTTCTGCACGCACAATTCAGTGATGCTAAACTCTCTCTCTCTCTCTCTGGTGCGTGCGGGGGAGGGGTAGGATGTGCTCTGGCAGTGTTGGCGCCTTAAAACTGCCCTTTGGGTAACCCCCTCACGGCTTCCGGAAGACAGTGGGTGCGGCGCAGAGAAGAAGGGCTTTGGGATCTGAGAGCCCCAGTGTTGCCCTTCGTGGCTGCGTGGTCTTCAGGCCAACTCACCCTGTTTCCTCCTGGAGAACTGGGGATCATGAGGCCTCCCTGGCAAGGCTTGGAGGAGGCTGAAGGGGGAGGGAGCACCCCCAGGGCCCCCAGGGCTTCAGCAGGCCGCTTGCCCTTGCGGAACTGGGCCCCTCTACTGGATGCCTGGGCCAGGATGCGCTCCGCATTCCAGATTTCCTGGGGGCCTGTTCCTTTGTGGGTTGATGGTCTGAGCTCAAGGTCTCAGGAGCCTGGCGGACTCGTTTGTTGGGCCCTGGCCAGGGTCATTGACCAGAGGCGCTGAACAGGACCGAATGAATGGCTGCGGGACGGCTGAGAGGCTCCACATCCGCGTGCAGTGCCGCCCGAGAGTTTGAAACCAAGTTTGAAACCAGGGCTACGAGTGTGGAGGCCAGAAAACCGTGCAGTGCTTCCCGCGGGGTCGAGGGGCGCCACCGCCGCAGGGCGCCACCGCCGCAGGGCGCCTCATCCCTTCTCCCCCGCCCACGGTGACTCGGGGGCGCGCCCCACCCCACTTACCCAGGCCCGCGTGGCCCCGGGTGCGCTCCCCAGCCCCTCCCTCCGCCCCGCAGTGCCGGGGGCCGGGGGTGGGAGCCCGGCCCCCTCAGTTCCGTCGCTCAGGGCCCGCCGGGGCTCAGGAAGGGGCCCGACGCCTCGGCCCTCGCCCCGCCCCCTCCCTCCCTCCCGCGCTTATCACCTGCCGGCCAGGCGCGAGGGGAGCGCGCGCGCGTGCGCGCGCGGCCGGGCTCCGGGTCCCGGGAGGTGAAGCACGGCGAGGATGGCGGCGCGGGGCCGGCGGCTGTGGCCGCTGCTGCTCGCGCTCTTGGGGTTGCTGGCGCTGCCCGCGCCGGCGGCCAAGCTCAACATCCCCAAGGTGCTGCTGCCTTTCACGCGGGCCACGCGCGTGAACTTTACGCTGGAGGCCTCGGAGGGCTGCTACCGCTGGTGAGGCGCGGGGCCGGGGCGGGAGGCAGGCCTCGGGCGCGGGCGGCCGGGCGGGCGCGCTGCAGGTGCGCGGGCGCGGGGAGGAGGCCGCGGCCCCGGGCGGGTCCGGCGGGGCCTGCGGCGCGCGGCCTTCGGGCCCGGCCGGCGCCAGGAGGCCGGGAGCCGCGCGCCCCCAGCAGGCCCGCGCAGCAGGTGCGCCGGCGCGCGCTCGCTGGCGCCGGCTTGCCGGCCGGGCGGCCACTGGCCTGACGGCTGGTCGCGCGTGATCCGGCGGCGTGCGCCTGGGTCGCCCCTACTGCGCATGGCGGCGCCCAGGCCTCCGCGCGCTCTGGCGGGAAGGGGGCCCTGTGGGGAGGTGGTGCGGGCGGGAGACCTGCTGTCGGCGGGACTCACGGAGGGCGTGCGGCGGGCGCGGCGGAGGGCCCGCGAAGGCCTGCCCGGCCCGGGGCTGCCGGAGGGACCTCCTGCCGGAGGGAGAGGGTCGCACCGGCGCTGCTGGTCCCGGGATGCGCGTCCACGTGGTCGCAAGCCTTTCTCGTCCAGGCTCCGGGAGAGGTGGTCAGGGCCCTATAGAGCCCTGGGCTGGGGACGCCGCTTTCCGTGGTTTGGTGACCGGGTCTCATGCCTGGCGCTGGACTGGTGTGGGAATTGGGCTTGTGGAGAAGTGGGGAAGGTGTGTGTGGGAGTGGAATCAGTCGTTCCGCGTCTTTGGGAGGAACGTAAATGGGAGGAACGTAAACTTTTGACGAAAGGTCTTTCGGAGGAAACCCTAGGTGTTTAACAGATGATGCACCTGTTTTACAGATGAGAGAGGCAAGGGAATGGTTGGTTCACCCCAGGTGGCCCACAGAGCAGGGTTGCCTTGATCCCTAGCTTCCTGGGGGGACTCAGGAGTTCTGCACCTTTTGTGGGGGATGTGATCTGGGAACCGCAGGAACTAATGAAACTAGAGGTCCGCCCCACCTCACGGTAGCTGGGTGATGTGGTCCAGCCCTTCCATCCTTCAGATGGAGAAGCAGCAGCTTGAAGCGGCCTCGGGGCTCCACCCCGAGCAGGTTCATTCCTAGCAGGGTGAAGGCGGTGCTGGGTATGACCAAGGCCCTACCACACCTCCCCCCCACCTTGCTGGCGATGAAAAGGAGGGGGTGATCCCCACGCGCCACACCCTTGTTCCTCCCTTTGGTCCCCTGTTTCAAGGCTAGACAGTGTAACAGGGTGTGATCACAGTACAGAGTCCAACGTGTGTTAAGTCTGTTGGGATAGTCAATCATCCGTGCACATCCGCGAGCCTGGTGCCGGAGCTCAGGCTACCTTCTAGCTTATGTGCTTTACTAGTACCTATTTGTGTTCTGAAGTTCACCTCCTGAAATAAGGACACGCCACGTCAGACAAATGCATTTTGGGTTTAGTGCCTGCCTCCTCTGGAGGGTCGTATTTCTGGCTTGATATCACATCTTCTCTTTAACTTTTCTTCATCCCTGTCCAGAGCCGTCTGGTGTGGGGAAATCACCTGTTAGTGCACACTTTGCAGGTGATCATGCTCATTCTCTGGTAGAAGTTGTTCTCTTGATATGGGGGCAAGAAAGGGGAAGCTGGCTATTAAAAACAGCTGGCTTCAAATGAATCCGTTTGGGTGTATTTGTATGCTACTTCCTCTGAGATTCTAGAGCTGTGTTTTTTGTTTCTGAAGTAACGACTTTTTTTTTTTTTTTCTAACTGCATTTTCTTTTCTGAGAAGAGCTGGTGGATTTTAATTTACTTGTATAGTTTCTGAGGAGGAAGGGAAAAAACCATTCCTAATCACTGATGCATCAGAGGGATGCTAAGTATCTTATAACTTGTTTTGAATCTGATCCATAGCTTTTATTGCAAATGTGTAACTGCTTACCTTAAGTGTCTTGGAGGTGTTTGGTGGTTGTGATTTTCCCCTTAACTTCACAGAAGCTTCTGTCAATCAAGCATTGGAAATGTTTTCCTTATTTTTAGTATGCGCTTCCTAGTTCAGTCAGGTATTGCTTTAGGTTTTGAAGAGTCCCCTCTGGAATTTTAAGAGTGGGCCTGAAGGCAAGCTTCCTATCTGCATTCATCTATACCTGGGAGGAAAATAGCCTCTTCACTCAAGGAGTTCATTGTGAAGTGTGTGAGGTGGAAAACAGAGAAAATGAAAACCTTCCTGGACCTTGGGGGAATTTTTGTTCATCCTTTGACTTTTCGGCCAAGCTCCCACTTTACTGGAATCACTGCGTGCCTGAGCCCCAGGGGCTTTAAGTCTACTTTTCCTGTTTCTTGATTTTATAGCATCAAATAATCAGGCAATTTTAAGGTCAGGGGAACTGTAGAGAGCATCAGGTTAAAACTGTTCACATTTCAGTCGGAGCCTCAGGGCAGTGCTCTGGGGGACGCGTGTAAGTGGTGACGGTCTTGAGTTTGGGACCGTGCCCCCGTTCCACCTCTTTCAGGGGTTTGCAGCCTCTGGCGAATTGGCCAGACCTGATTGAACCCCTCCAGTCACACCGAGGGATTGCTGGTTATGTGGCAAACTCCTGATTCTTTTTTGATATTTCATGTTATTGAAAGGGCTCCAAAGCATCTTTCATTAGCTTATTTTTAAGGCATCCTTTATATAAATGACACGAGAGAGAAAGTTGGGAAAAGGGAGAAAAAGAGAAGTATCCCATAATCCTTTTTTTTTCTTTTTTCTTTTTTTTTTTTTTGTGGCCGAGTGGCATGTGGGATCTTAGTTCCCCGACCAGGGATCACACCCACGCCCCCTGCATTGGAAGCGCAGAATCTTGACCACTGGACCACCACGGAAGTCTCCCATAATCCTTTGACTGTAACACAGTCAGTCACCATTTTGTTTTCCTTTTGATCACTTATTTCCCCCCCACCCCGCCCCACGAAGCTCATACCTGGTATTCAGGTCACTTGGGAAGTTTCTTCTCTACCAACCACCAGCAAATGTTAAAGCCCAGCTGTTTTTCAATGTTGCTTCATGATCTTAAGTTTTCAGTGTCTGAGCACCATGCCGCCGGGTAGATGTTCCATCATCCGTTGATTCTTTTCCCTGCGGTTGAAGTTGGAAGTCCAGGGTGTTCTGGATTCTCCAGGGGGCTGCCCTGTCTTGGAGGAAGTCAGTGTCTTAGGTGGGCTTCCCAGAAGTAAAGCCCGAGACAGGGTTTGGTTTACTGAGAGGGCACTCTGCTGGTGAGCGAGGTCAGGGAGGGGAGAGAGCGAGGGTGTGGTCACAGGGAAAGTCCAGCCTTGTGCTGATCCTCGACCCTCTGGAGTTGAATTGCGCTGCAGGTTGTCCTCCCTTGAGGCCAGCCGGAGACCAAGCTTTTGCATTTTTTCACCCACTATAAGTCAGCCACTGGCTGCCCCGGGGAAGGGGGTATATGCAGCCTCCCAGGCCTCTGGGCAAAGCACCTATTGGCCAAGGGTGTTGGACTGAATAAGGTCGCAGGTGTAAACTGTGAGCTGCCCAGCCCGCCTCCAGCTGGGGCCGGGGTGGATGGACCTGCCTGGTAAAGAGCATCTGGCAGGGTGTCCACAGCGCCCACTGTACTGAGCTGGGCCCGGATGCCTCGTCCTCTCCTGAGCACCTGGGAGCTGCCTGATGTGTTGGCCAGGCTTGGTCCGAGCCAAGGTGCACGCTCTCACCACGGTCCACGGCCCAGGCACCTCTCAGACGAGGGCGGAAGTATTCTCTGGGAGGCCAGAGGGAGCCCTCTCTGCTGCCTGGGCCCTGTAGAGTGGGGCTCATCCGTGGAGCGTGCCGTGTGCCAGGCGGGTCAGGTGACCCTCGGAGAGGCGGTGGGCAGAAGGAGCCTCCAGCCTCTCTATCCTTGCCCGCCCGTGACTGCGGGAGGCCTGAGGCCGTGCACGTCCCAGGGCCCCTCTGCTCACCCCCAGCAGGAGGCAGCCGTGGGTCACCCTGCAGCCCTTTCCCGGGGCAGTCGGGGAGGGGCGGGGGTGGCCTCCGGAAACCCCTCTGCCCGCCCAGGGAGCCAGGTTGGAACAGCATCCAGCCCCGCTGCCTTCTGCTCAGAGCCTGTGGGGCAGAGGTGGGCAGGTGCAGGAGGCTGGGCGGGTGAGGCAGTAGCACCCGAGGGAGATTGCAGCGGCAGGCTCAGAAATGGACGTAAAAATTTTGCAGTGTGGAAGCCCTACTGAAAAAGTGGCTTTAATTTCACCAGAGGCCCATCATTTGGCCCTCCCTGACCCCGAAGCTGTCCTCTGTTCCTCTGGGTGTAGAGCGTTCGCCCTTTACAGCCTGTCTGCGGGCGCCGTGTCCCCTCACACCCCAGGATCACACCTCCCTCCTCTTTCCTCTGCGGGGGCCTTGGGACTGGAGACCTCTCAGCTGGGGCTCATATTTCTGGCCGTTTGAGGTTTGGGCAGAGATGCCAGAGCCACTGCAGTGCCCAGGACAGTGCTCACTGTGAAGGGCTGTCCCGCTGATGCCCGGGGACGAGCCCTGTTCAGCAGGGGTGGCTCACAGGCAAGGGCTGGGGACTCACCAGCTAAGTGATGGATATCTGTGACTCTTGCGATGAGCCGGGTCCTGGGGCTTGGATGGTGAACAGGCAGGTGAGGCCCTCCTTTCATGGCGTTTGTAGTTGATTGTGGGAGTTAAATAATAAACCAAGATGAAGTCAGTGGCTGTGTTTCATATGATAGTAAGTCTGGGAGAATGGCCTGCTGCGTTGACCGCAGGGGTGGAGTGCCTTTCTGGACAGGGTGGGCAGGAGACTGAAAGGGGGTTGTAGGGTCAGGAGTTGGGCAGGGTGGCCTGGGCCTGACTCTCCCTGCTGCACCAGACCCACGGGCTGTTGCAGCCGTGGTTCCCCCAGGGCTGGTCAGGTCCCCCCACCCAGACCCACAGAAGGAGGTGACAGCAAGTGTGTTTACTCAGTGGACCTGCTTCCGTGGGTGGTTTTCTTCCTGCTTCCCTTGTGGGTGCCCCCCCCAACTCAAGCCTGCTTTGCCCCTTGAGGTGGCTTCCGCCCTGCAGGCCCTGCAGGCTCTGCCTCTGTCATGGGGGGCAGGGAAGGGTGGACCTGCAGGTGGGTGGAGGGAGGGCTGTGTCTTCCCCTGCTCCCACTCACTGCTTCTTTGCACAACCGTCACTTCTCCTTTTTCCACCGTGGCTTTCTGGCCTGACCCTCCCTGTCCTCGGGTTCCCCTGTCCCACTAGACACCCTCAAGATAAAAAATTCATTTCTGGTGCCAACATGTTGTTTCCATTTTTTCTTTTTAAAAAAAATTTGGTAAAATATACATATCGTAAAATTAACCATTTTTAAGTGTCCAGTTCAGTGGCATCAAGACATTCACACTGTTATAGAACCATCACCACCATCATCTCCAGAACTTTTTCAGCTTCCCAAACTGAAACTCTGTCCCCATTAAATGCTAACCCCTCCCCATCCCCTGGCCCCTACAACCACCTTCTGCTTTTCCTAATACCCTGTAATATCTGCCTGTTTCTTTTTTGGGGGTGACAGTGTCCCCCACCCCCAAATGCAGTAACATTGTTTCGATTCTTGTTTGTTTTTATGTTTACCTCAGATGGATGGCAAATGGTGTAGGCTTTCTATTTATACTAGTGATATGAAGTTTCCTTTTAAAGTATTGTTTCAGGACTTCCCTGGCGGTTCAGTGGTTAAGATGGGGCACTTCCACTGCAGGGGGCGCGGGTTCAATCCTGGGAACCAAGATCCCACATGCCGCGGGGCACGGCCAATAAATAAATAAATAAGTACGTTTTCAATAAGGAAGAATCAATTTAAAAGAAAAATGTAAGGGACTTCCCTGGTGGTCCAGTGGTTAAGACTTCACCCTTCCAATGCAGGGGGTACGGGTTTGATCCCTGGTCGGGGAGCTAGGATCCCACATGCCTCGCAGCCAAAAAATCCAAACATAAAACAGAAGCAGTATTGTAACAGATTCAATAAAGACTTTAAAAAGGTCCACATAAAAAAAAATCTTAAAAAAATTTAAAAAACAAATAAAAGAAAATAAGAAAAAGATACGAAGGTTACTTGGATGTAACTGGATGGGGGGCCGGGAAGGGCAGAATGTGCAGGTGTCCAGGCAGCTGCCCCGGTGGGTGGCCAGAGACCCAAGTCCAGAGGCAGGGACTTTGAATGTTGCAGGTGAGGGTGGCAGAGGGAACCAAATAGCAGAACCAGTTTTTCTACTAATTCCTTTGCATACTTGGCATGTTTTTCCCCACTCACAGGCAGAACCACATTCAAAACCAGGTCACAGACTCAGCTCAGTCCTGGGATACACAGGAAGTGTGCCAGACCTTCGCATCAATGGCTGTTTTATCCAGGTTCAGTAGCATTTTAGGGAAGTTGATGACACATTAAGAAGCAGTATTTAGGATGCATGTGGGGTAGGGGGTGATTGAGGAGGAGATGGAGCCATTTTTCACGGAGGTCTGGCAGCCTGGGCCCTCCCATGGGCAGCCCCAGGTAGGTGAAGGCCATTAGCTCTGTTTTGAACAATCTGGGTGCATTCACCACAAGGGGGAAGGTGGTGTCTGGACCAGGGGTCTAGAGCCAGGCCCGACTGAGGTGTTTTCCGGGAATGTAACCCTGGGCAGGTTACTCCACATCCATGCAGAGGTTTCCTTGTGTATCAAATGGGGGCTTTCAGAAGGACTGTTGGGAGGCAAGTAAAACATTTGTGATATGTTTTATTCCGAGCCTGACACATAGTAAGCACATAATAAATGACAATTTGTTTTCTTTTTTAAAAAATATAGTACCAGTAGTTTGAATGTAATAAGGCAACAAGTCTTGAAGAATTCAGTCAGGGGATTTCATTTGTCTCAACTCTCCTGACTTTCCTGCATGTGACAGGAAACTCAAACCAAAATAGTTTAAATAAAGCAGGGACGTTGTTTTGGCAGAGTTTGTTTCAGGCTGCACACAGGGCTCAGTGATGTCAGCAGGGCCTGGTCTCGGGCCTCAGCTGGGTGCCCCCTGGGGTAGCAAGAGGACGGGTCCAGCCCTGCAGCCCTTGTCAAGCCTTGCACGCTGGGTCTGAACACCTCCATCCAGGGGGATGCACAGCCGATCAGCCAGGCCCCAGCCACCTGCCTCCAAGGGTCCAAGGAGCATGGGTGCCCTGGAGCCTCATGGTCTGAGGGTGGAGGAGAGCAGCACCCCCAGAAAAGCTGGGTGCTGTTACTGAGGAGGGGGAATGGAGTCTGGGCAGCGAAAACCCAACACGGGTCCCCTGCAGGAATGACACCCATGTGTGCACGTTTGCCTTGCTTCCTGTTTGCCCAGCTATGTGTGTGTGTGTGTGTGGGGCAGTATATATACCCTGGGTTTGCTCACCTGGGGCCCTTGTCCGGAGCTGCTGTGATCTGGGAAGGGGTCTCGCTGGGATGTGGGTGAGCAATTCGAGGGGAGAGGAAGCAACATGCCCACCAACACTGAACCGCAGGCTCCCCACCTCCTGTGCAGGACTTGGGGAAGGGTTCTCGGGCATAGAGCCCTTGGTGCCTCTCGGTCCACTTAGGACATTTGGTAAAATTAAGTTTATAATTACAGACCTTCTCATAAAGAAAACTCCAGGGCTTCCCTGGTGGCGCAGTGGTTGAGAGTCTGCCTGCTGATGCAGGGGACGTGGGTTTGTGCCCTGGTCCGGGAGGATCCCACATGCCGCGGAGCGGCTGGGCCCGTGAGCCGTGTTTGCTGAGCCTGCGCGTCCAGAGCCTGTGCTCCGCAACGGGAGAGGCCACAACAGTGAGAGGCCCGCGTACCGCAAGAAAAAAAGAAAAGAAAAGAAAACTCCAAGCCCAGGTGGCCTCACTTGTAAATTCTAGGAAACGTTTAAGGAGGAAATAGTACAAATCCTTCATAAACTCTTTCAGGAAAGGCAGGAAGAACAATCATTTCCTAGCTCCTTTTTATGAGGCCAACATTACACTGATTGCAAACCAGCCTCAAACGTTATAAGAAAAAGAAATTCACAGACGCAGAGTACAAAATTCCTGAAAAAATAGCAGCACATCAAATCCAGAAAAATATAAAAAGCGTATTGTATTATGACCAACTGGGGTGGATCTCAGGAATGCAATGTTGGTTTAACGTGAACCAATCAATGTAATTGCTTGATCAACAATGAATAATTAATTCTTCTATCAACAAAATGAAGAAGAAAAGCCATATAATGGTCTCAATAGGTGCAGAGCATTCAGCAGTCATTCATGATAGAAATTTGCAGCAAGTTTGGCGTAGAAGAGAATCCGTAACCTGATAAGGGGCATCTACAAAAACTTGCACCAGAGTCTTATGCTGGGTGCACTCAGGGCAAGAAATGAGCCCGCCACGGGCGCTGTCCTCACACTCAGTCTCCGAGGGGTCGGACAGGGAGAAGGATCATGCCAGCCGTGGTCTCGGGGCCTTTGCACGTGCCGATGCTTTTGCCCGAAAGCCCTTCTCCCAGGTATTCAGGGATTCTGTGTCTGCCTCTCCTCCTCACATGTCCCCTCTGAGGGAGGCTCCCTTCACCACCCAGTTGGAAACTCCAGCCTTTCCCTCCCCTGCCTTCTATTTGTCCGTAGCACTGTTGTCTGAGATCCCACGTTCACTCAGTCATTTTGTCTATTCTTGTTCTCCTCCCACTAAAACGTAAACTCCGTGAAGGTGGGAATTAATGTGTATTTTGTACTTCGTTGTGTCCCCAGCACCTAGAATGGTACCTGGAATATTGCCTATCACCCAGTGAATATGGATTCAATGAATGAATGAATGAATGGGTGCATTAGGGACTCCAAGCTGTGGGAGCTGAGTGGAGGTTGAGGAGGATCAGGGATGGGTCCGTGGAAGAGGTACCATTTCCCATGAGCCCTCAAGGCCGGGCCGCACAAGAGCGGTGGGAGGGAGGGACACGAGGAGTGGAGGGCTCAGCAGCAGTGGAGGGTTGGGGGGGAGCTGGGGGAGGGAGAACTTCGGAGCGGAGGTTAGGCTTGAAGTCAGAGGCTTCAGGCTCTTGCCAGTGGTGGACCCTGCTTTGGACCTGAATCTTTGCCTGTGGCTCTGAGGATGTCTGCGGTTGGTGTTGGGGCCCCACCAGCAGGGATCAGGGTCAGGCTTCATTCAGGGAAGGGGATGGACAGGTCACATGTGAATGATCACAATCTAGAAGGGCCCATGTTTTCTTACTTTTTTAAAAAGCAAAGTTCTATGGTCAGAATCTCGCTGACTATGTGTGACGCCCTGCAGTCAGAGCTTTACATCCGTCATCCTATCTAATCCGCCCCAACCCTTTGCAGCAGGTACCACTTTTATTGCCCTGTACAGCTGAGGAAACAGAGGCACAGAGAACTGAGGTGGAATTGTTTGCTCAGTGTCACATGTCACACAGCTGGCGGGTGGCAGCAACCTGCTGCCCTGGGCCTTAACCTTCTCAGCAGAGGGTGAGGCCATGTCACCCTCACTGCCTGTGCCAGGGGCCCGGGGAGGCCCCTGAAGCTCCTCCCGTGGGTCTCAAGGCGAGTGCATGAGTGGGGAGGGTGGGCAGGCGTGCTAACCACCAGCTGAGATGCACAGAATGACCAGGTGGGCGAGCTGGAGCAGCTCTCATCCCTTCTGAGCAGCGGCCGTTCGTTTAAACTGGAGACAGAGGAAGGCTGTTTTGGCAGAAAAGCCATTGAGCCTGGACCTGCTTCCTTGGCAGAACGTGATGCTGTGTCCAAGTGACCTGGCCTTTGGAGCTGGTTTCTGGGTGGGCCTCTCAGCTGTCAGCTCTGTGCAGACCCCGCCTTCCCTGAGCCCTGCTCCCTGGAGCCGTCCTGCCGCCTGGGCCATGAGCCCAGAGCCCGCGAGGGTTAGGCTGAGGCAGCTGATGCGGCCCACGTGCTTTCTACCCCCTTCCCTCCGTTCCTCATGTGGGTCCTCCCCAACCAGTGTGGGGACAGGCTGGTCCTGAGAGCTCCAGCTCTCAGTGCGAGAGGCTGCTCTGTCCTTGTTTTATAGAAACACTGGAAAATGGCAGCTGATGGACAGACCCCGCGCCTCACAGCTGTCCTGGGGATGCTGTGTTTCCTTCCCAAACGCAGCCGCTTCATGACACTGTCAGACTGCTGCCTTTTCAGTGTACCACGTATACAAAAACTTACTATTTTCTTCAAAATGACTCCTTTTTTGAACATCGGACATCCTCTTCAGTATTAACATTTAGGAGCTCGTAAGTTTGATACATTTGTTTTTCCTGAAACAATTAAAAATGAATGTGTAGTAATTAAATGACCTAAAGAGTCAATGTAAAGATACATCATCGGTGCCTCACTGCTGTCTGGTGTTGTGTGCTCCGTACCCTGGGGAAAGCACTCGGGTAGTGGGAGGATTGTCTGATCTGGAGTCACACGGACCTGGCTGTGATCACTGGCCCTGCCACGTACAGCTGTGTGGCTTTGGGGAGTTACTCAACCTCTCTGAGCCTCGGTTTGGTTTTCCCATATAGGCCTACTGGAGGATTAAGTAATCTGATGGACAGAAGTATTTAGCTCGGGGCTTAACACGTGGTAGATAGTTTCTTTCGTTATCTTCTTTGCCCTCCCCGTATTGGTCAGGGTTCTCCAGAGAAACAATATGTGTGTATGTGTGTGTGTGTATACACACCTCTGTAGGCTGTCAGGCAGGAGGAACTCCCTCTCATTTGCAGATGGGTCCGCCTTTTTGTTCTATTCAGGCCTCAACTGATTGGGTGAGGCCCACCGACACTGGGGAAGGCAATGTCCTTTACCCAGTCTACTGGTTTAAATGTTAGTCTCATCCCAAAACACCTTCAGACACACCCAGAATAATGTCTGACCAAGTAGCTGGGCACCTCATGGCCTGGCCAGGTTGACACGTAAAATTAACCACCACACTCCCCCAGCACATTTCTGTATTTTAATAACAGTCTGGGTGTCTCTGCGTTTGGCAGACGGGACCTGCCTCTGCCTGTCGTCCCCTCTCATGTCCGGCGCTCTCTGCCTGGCTCGGGGTGCAGGGTGATGAACCATTGTTTCTGTGAAGAATGACCCATCCTCCCTCCGGGGAGAAGGTGTTTACCTGCCCTTCCACCCACCTTCCCCGCTGGGCCTTGCGCCTGTTGCCAAGGTTCCCGTCGGTGATCTCTGGGTTTGTAGGGCCTGTTGGGGATGGAGGTGACCGTCTGGGAGGCTGCCGTGTGCTAGGTCCTGCCTAGAGGTCAGCAGGTACCTGGCCTCTCCTCCTCCCCAGGGACCGTAGGCACTTTTCCCACCAGTAGTTATTTCCAGTTCCTTGGAATAGTCCTGTCAGGTGACTGTTGACCATGGAGGTATTTTCCAGTGTCCCGAGCAGTGACTCTCTGCCTGTGTGATATGTTCAGTGCTGGGGGCGGGGGGTGAGGTGGGAGGGGAGGTCCACGCCCTCAGGATGTCCTGCTCCTACTAGAGGGGCCTCGGCTGCCTGTCTCCTCTGGGTTTGAAGCTGGTAGAGCCTGGCCCCTCTATCCTGTGAGTCTGGGACAGATTGGGGGGGCGCTGCGGCTCTGGCTTCTGGTCCCAGCCTTGCCTCTCCAGTGGCTCCCGAGGGTGACTTCTCTTCTTCTTGCCCCAGGTCATCGACCCGGCCGGAGGTGGCCAGCATCGAGCCGCTGGGCCTGGATGAGCAGCAGTGCTCCCGGAAGGCAGTGGTGCAGGCCCGCCTGTCCCAGCCCGCCCGCCTGACGAGCATCATCTTCGCGGAGGACATCAGTAAGGCCCCCAAGTGCCCCGCGTGGCCCCCGGTGGGGATGGGGGCTCAGGGGCTGGAAACACCCTGCTGAGACCTTGGGCCACAGGGACTGAAGAGCCCATGGCCACGCTTTCCCTTCTCTTGTTGGGTCTGAGGACGCCCATGGAGCTGGGGGGACACTGAGCAAGCAGCATGAACCCTGGTACCTCCTGCCAGCACCTTGTCCTGCCTTCCCTCCCGTGGAGGCTGGCTTTCATTTCTAAGTTATTAGTTGTTACCAAAATAACTCTTAATGGGCGTTGATTCAAAATGAAGAAAGTTGTGCAATGTTTCACTTCCCCATATTTAATTTGCCACATTATGGTCATAAGATGCTTAGAAAACAATGAATTTTCTGTCATGCTTTTCCCCCACCTAACATGGTATGAAAAGTTTCCCACTTTATTATAGAATTGTTTTTAATGGCCGAGTAATATTCTTAACCAGAGGTTGTGCTATAAGCATTCCCTTATATGAGGCATTCAGATTGTTTTCAGATGTTTATTTCAGTGTTATATAGGAAAATAAATAGTTTCATTCAGGGAACAATTTTGGGTTCTTTCAGGTTATTTCCTGCCAAGGATAGATTCCCAGCTTTGCTGGGTCACAGCCTATGAATATTTTTAAGGTTTTTGATAAATGGGGCTGAATGGCTTTCTCACAAAGTTAAGGGTGTACAAGTAGTTATATGGTGCCCGGAGAATGGTCAGAATGATTTTGTGTCACAAGCTGTTATTTTTTACATTAGAGGATTCTCCAGGTAATGCCATTTATGTGTCTTATTGATGGAGCAAGTAAAAAATCCGTGCAGATGTGCACGCTCTTTTTTTATACTATAGTGTAGTTGATAGTCTTATGCAAAAACTGCAGTGTAAACAGAGACACACACAAATGCACAAATTCCGGGTGTAATTGCTAATTTCAGGGTAGGGACAGGCATTCAGAACAGCATCGTCCTTTTGGATGCTAACTTATCATACCAGAACCCTTGTCGTTCAGCTCAGTGGTTACACTCTGAACAAAACTAGGAATTCTAGGAAGTGTTTTGCACACAGCTTTAAACGCTGGTGCTCGTGGTGGAAAAGTACAAGATGGGCAATGAAAATGTCTGGAAGGCCCTTACTTCCTGGATGTCCATGCTGACTCTTGGGCCTCGTGGGTCTCCTGCGGGTTGACTCGGTTCTTCCAGCCCCGTTTTTTTGGGGGTATTGTTGGTTTTCCTTGTGTTTGCCAAAGAATAAGACCACCCAACCTATGAGGCGCTGGAGGTGGGGTGGCTGCCCTCCGGCTGACCCTGTGTTCCTGCCCCTGCAGCCACCGGCCAGGTCCTGCGCTGCGACGCCATCGTGGACCTCATCCATGGCATTCAGATCGTCTCCACCACCCGCGAGCTCTACCTGGAGGACTCCCCGCTGGAGCTTAAGATCCAGGCCCTGGACTCGGAAGGTGAGGCCACTGGCCTGGCGGGCTCTGTTTCTTCCTCTCCTCGTGTGCGGCCTGCTCTCCCCCAAGGCGGGCTGCTCCGGCCAGGGGGGCAACGTGGAAGAGGTCAGGACCATCTCAAAGTGGACGCCAGGCCCACGGTGGCAGCGAGGCCACGGCCACTTCTCCACAGGGCCTGGAGGCCAGCTCCGTGCCTGTGCACAGCTGGGAGGGGCTCATGGGGTCACTGCTGTGAACAGCAGAGGCTGTGGGGTCTGGGCCTGGCTTCCTGATCCAGACTGCAGCCTACGCATGCGCGCGCGTGTGCTTATGGGTGTGGAAGAGAGCACGTCTATGCTGCCGGCCCCACGTACCATCCTTCACTTCATAGCAGAACATTGGCTTGTTCTGGGCTGGGATTCTTTGTAGAAGGTCTGTTCTGCTGGTTGGCAGACTGTCTTGGCTGTAGCCTGACCTCCTGGTCAAGGAGCAAAGGGAAAATTTGTAGGTTAAGGTTCTTGTTGAAGAAAGTAGGTCAGGCAAAAGGCATCTTCCAGACGAAAGATCTTCTAAAACTTCAAGTCCAGGCCAGGACTCACCTTGTCTTTGAAATCTCCCCTGACCACTCTAGCCCCCACTGCCCCGGCTTTTTAAAAACATTGTTATAGATCAGGGTTTCTCAGTCTAGGCAGGATTGACATTTGGGGTAGATAATTCTTTGTGGTGGGGACTGTCCAGTACATTTCAGGGTGTCTGGCAGCATCCCTGGCCTCTATGCACTGGATGCCAGTAGCACCCACTGAGTTGTGACAACCAAAAATCTCTCCAGCCATCGCCAAATGTCCCTTGGGGGCAGAATCAGTATTCCGAAGCATCTGTCCGAGCCTTCCTTCCGCTCTGTATTCATTCATCGGATAAGCTGCCCAGCTTCTCTGAACCCCCCTCTGATTGGTGAAACTGACATAATGATGCTTACCTGGTCACGAGGACCTGGTGAGTGAGTGTGAAGGGTCAGCCCCGCCTGGTGTGTGGTGGGTGCTCAGTGCGCTGGGTGGCCATGGAGTGTGTTCTGCCTTCCGGGTCTGCCAGGTCCTGGGGTACTGCTGTGGTGGGGCGGGCGCACTGGGCCTCTGCCCCTAGCATCTCAGGCCAGGGGGTCCACATGTAGATCAGGCCCCACATGCATCCTGGCAGCTGAGGTTTGTAATCACGTTGGGTGCAAAGTGTGAAGGGACCACTGGGTGGGGGAGCAACTCCAGGGGGCTTGGAGGTGGGGCGTGGAGGTCAGGGGTCAGAACAGTTTCTTAGAAGGCAGGATGTTTGACTGAGCCTCGAGGGATGTGGGGTCTGCCAGGCGGGGACCCCGTTTCATCCTTGAGACTGAAATTGGAGAGGCCAAGGGACGCAGGATATAAAGGGGCCTTGTGTCAGGTGTGGGATTTGCGCCTGGTCTTGAGGCAGAGGGCACCGAGGAGGGGTTTGTGCAGCGAGCTGACGGGAGCTCACCTGCCCGACGCGGTGGCGGGGGTCCTATGCCTCACCTGTCCTGACGCGTTTCACTTCCAGGAGCGGAGACTGAGAGAGAACACACGTGCACACACAGATGCACACAGACCAGGCACACACACATGCTAGTCCTTCGTACGCAGCAGAGCCAGAATCTGAGCTCCGGCCTGGTTGGGTCCCGAGTTCACTCTCAGCCAGGAGTCAGCACGTGTTTTCCGTGACAGGCTGGGTAGGAATTGTTTTAGGCTTTGCCGGCCAGACCGTCTCTGCAGCAACTACTCAGTTGTGTCAGCGTGGCTCTAAAACAGTCACAGACTGTGGAATGAATGGGCGTAGCTGTTGTAATAAAATTTTATTCACAAACACTGGTGGGCGCTAGATCTGGCCCAAGGGCCGTAGTGTGGCAAACCCTGCTCTTAACCTCTCTGGTCTATTTCCTGTCTTGTCACTTAAAAAAGAAAGCTTTGTTTATTAAAAAAATTTTAATTTTATATTGGAGCATAGTTGATTTACAATGCTGTGTTAGGTTCAGGTGCACAGCAGAGTGGTTCAGTTATACATGTATCTATTCTTTTTCAAATTCTTGCCCCATATAGGTTATTAGAGAGTATTGAGCAGAATTCCCTGTGCTGTACAGTAGGTCCTTGTTGATTATCTATTTTATATATAGAAGTGTGTCCATGTCACACTATCCCAAATCCCAAATATCCACACAAATCCCAAACTCCCAATCTATCCCTCCCCACGACCCAAGTTTTGTTTATTTTTATCGAGATTTATATACCATGAAATTGACCCATCTACAGTGTACAGTTCAGTGGTTTATTTTAAAAGTGTATTCACAGAGTTGCACAGCCGTCACCACTGTCTAATTTCAGAACATTTTCATCACTGCACAATGAAGCCCCACACCCATTAGCAGTCAGTTCTCGTGCTTTCCTCTTTCTGGCCCCTGGCAGCCACTCATCTACTCTCTGTGTGTATAGATTTGCCTATTCTGGACATTTCATATGAATGAATCATACAGTATGTGGTCTTTGGTGTCTGCCATCTTTCACTGAGCATATTGTCAGGGTTCACCCATGTTGTAGCCCGTGGCGGCGCTTCGTTCCTTTTCATGGCTGAGTGATGTTCCATTGGATGGATGGACCACATTTGTTTATCCATCCGTCAGTTGATGGACAGTTGGGTTGCTGCCACCTTTGGGCTGTTGTGAGTAGTGCTGCTGTGAACATGGGTTCGAGTCATTGTGTGGACATAGGCTTTCATTTCCCCTGGGTCTACACCCAGGAGTGGAATTGCTGAGTCAAAGGGCAACTCTATATGTACCTTTCTGAGGAACAGCTGGAGCATGTTTCCACAGTGGCTGTGCCATTTCACATCCCCACCAGCGGTGCATGAGTGTTCCTGTTTCTCCAAATCCTCACCAACACTAGTTATTCTCTGTCTTTTTTTTTTTTTTTATAGTTTATTCATTTTTAAGTCACTTTGGTTTTTCCCCTTGGGCAGCTGGTGGATGTGTCAGGAATGGAAGGTGGCTGCCCGGCCTTCCTGTGTGGGACAGGTGCCCTGTGGCCCTGGGGGATCACATTTCACAGTCCTCCCACTCCTAAGGTTTTGGTGGTACATGTGGCCGCTTCCGGGGGGAACCCTGGCTCACCCAGGCCTGCATAAACTGGCCTTTCAGGAAGAGCCCAGATCAAGGCCCACCTCTGTGGCACCAGGTGGTTCACTCCCTGCCTCCCTGTTCACTATGAGGGTGTCCCCACCCAGAAGCACTTGGACTAGTTCCTTAGAAAAATCCCCTCTTCCTTCGTCCTGAGCCTGTATCCTCCCTCCTGGTCAGTCTCCTTTGTAAGGACGAACTTGACCTTCATAACCTCGGAGGGCCCCACAGTCTCAGAAGGGATGTACCTTATCTAGGTCGGTGCCTGTTTGGTTTTTACCCGCTTGTGGCTCAGCAGACATTGTTAGGTGCCCAGCCCTAAGTGTAGTCTCTTACCCCACGAGGGTGGATGGTAATTATACATTAGCCCATTGTACAGACAAGGAAGCTGAGGCCTAGAGAGCTTCAGTGACTCACCCAGGGTCATGCAGCTCGTGGGCGGCAGAGCAGGCGCTGGAACTCTTGTCCACTAGGCCACGCTGCCTGTCTCCAACTGCTGCATTTTTCCTGGGCACCGTGGTCTGTACCAGGGGCTGGGGTCTACTTTATTGGCCTGAGGCCATTTGCAGGGTTCCTGCCTCGAGTTAATGTTTTCAGAGTTCTCTCCCAGCCCACATGTACCTGGTGCCCGGGCAGTGCTGGGCGGCTCCGGTCCCCCAAATGCCCCGCCTCACCTCCCACTCAGAGCACCTTCCACTCCCACTTCCGGATCTCTGCTTTCCGAAGCCCAGGCCCTCTGGGCATCCCCTCTAATATTTTCTCCTCCAGGGCTCTCCCAAGGTGGAGTTTGTCCCTCCTTGAAATCCCTCAGTGATTCGCAGGCCCAGCCTTGGGGCACGGGGCATTTTTTACTCGTTGTTAGGCTCCGCACTTGGGCAGAATTTAGATCACTTCATTCTTTGTTTGACACTGGACTTTGGGCCCAGCGGGCATCCAGCAAATGTTTGTTAAGTTGAATTGCTTAGTGTTTTCCGGCTGCCCTCCTGGGACCAGGACAGGGGGTGCAGCCTCCGGAGACTGGGCCCTGGGATTTCCTTGTTAATATGAGCACTTGGCACACAGTAGGTCTAATAGCTGCTTTAAAAATTTTTTTTATTTTATATTGGAATATAGTTGATTAACAATGTGTTAGTTTCAGGAGTACATAATAGCTGCTTTTCAAACAGACAAGGCAAAACTCTAGGCAGAAGCTTCTTGAACCGCCCCTACCTCCAAGCCTGCAAATTCCTGCTGAATGTGTGGGTCTTGGAGCCTGTTTTGCTGGAAGGTGCCCTTGCTCACTGTCCACTCTGGGAAGTTGTAGTCAGGTCACATGCCATCTCCTGGGGTTTTATTTTGTCACCCAGACGTCAGGGCCAGCTTCACACAGGGTCTCGTGCTACGAAGGTCCCCAGGCTTGGTTTAATGCTCCACTGTTGCCGTCTTGAAATTTTAATAAATTTATTTTTGTACTCGTGTTTTGTGAGTGGGGCCTGATGGGACTTGGAGCCTCAGTGATTTGAGATCCTGCTTCCCTGCCACCTCTGTGCCTCCTGGGCTGGGTTCCTGGCCACCTGTGCCCTGTCCCCTGGTGTCCTGGGTCCTGCCTGTCCTCTCCCTCCCCAGCCTTGTCCTGTGACTACGGCCACCTTCCATCCCCAGCGGGGGCCTGGGATAGGCACCTGTCCCCAGGGTATGTTGGGGTGGAGCGTGGCAGAGGCCATCCCTGTCCCAGGGCACGTCCATTCTAGAGGCTGCATTTTGGCCGGAGTGAGCCTCTCACCCACCCTCATCTGGTTTCCTAGCATATCCATGTACAGGCTACAGAGGCTTAGTGTGGGCATCAGCAGGGCGGGAAGGAGAGATGCCTGACTCAGTTTCCACAGAGCCTGCTCAGCTAGGACACAGTGTGCTGGTCCAGTGGCTGGCAGGAGGGGACCCCTGTAACTGCCACATCCATGTGTACCCCAAATTGCAGGGCAGGGCCTCTGGGTACCTCTAAGGGTCTGCACTCACCCTAGAGTGTCCCTACCCGCCCAAGGGAGCACTCCCTCGGCCAGCCCCATGCCTGGGGCTTTCTCTGTCTCCTTCCAACTCTCCCAAGTCTGACCTGCCTCCTTCTGGTGCTTTCCCTGCCTTTGGAATGAGGAGCCCCAAGTTTTCATTGGCATAGAGCCCTGCAAATTAGGCAGCTGGTCCTGCATGCGCACCTTCCCATGTGGGTAAAACTTCTGGAAGCCCAAGGATGCTTTCTGCTCCAGGAATGATCCCACATTCATCCCTCCCCTCACATCCGAAGATGACAGAGATGCGGAGATTCTGACTCTGAAAAACAGAGCTCCAGGCGTAACCACTGAAATGGATGAACACAGGGTTTCTTGTCTCCATTTTCCAGGTTAAGAGACCCAAGGAGGCCTCCCCCAGCCTCGGGCTCCTCGTCCTCAGGAGGCCGTGGTGAACTGTACTTGGCCCTGAGCTGACTGGCACCCACCAGGCACCTCGCTGGGGGGCACTTTCTCCTTCCGATCTTCTCAACAGCCCTGAGACCTCAGAGGTGGGGTGGGGCCTGACTCTAAATGCTCTGTGCTTTGCAGTGAAGGAAGAGCTTTCCTAGGCCCCAGATGCTCTGTATTGGGGGCTGGCCAGGCAGGAATGTAGATGATGGAGGTGGAGTGGGTGTGGGCGACAGGGTGTGGTGGGGAGTGGGGCAAACCAGCTGGAGAGGCTGAGGCAGCCTCTCCTCACCACAGGGAGCGAGCAGGGCCCAGGCAGCGGGGTCTTCAGACTTTTGAACTTGGAAGTTGGATATGTAGTATACTGCATTTCTTAATTTGAAATGATGGAAGCCAATTAAAAAACGTAATCAACATCACTTGGGGAAAAAGCAAACCATAGTTCCCAGCAGATCAGCCCTTTGAGCCCCCAGTTTTCATCTCCAGCCCTGTTCCCGGCTGTCTGCATAGAACCAGGTGTTGCAGTTACCCTGAGAAGGTGTTTACGGAGGGTTTCAGACCCACCCTGAGTCCTGCTCCTCGGGGAACGGTCGCCCAGTCACGGGCCAGGCTCCACGTGTTCTGGCGTCTGGTCCAAGGCATGCGGACGGCAGCCAGGGCTTCAGAGCCGAGGCCGGCTGTGCGAGCGTCCACATCCTCCACCCGGGACTTGGGGTCTCAGCATCTCGGCCGAGGGGCAAGGATGGGCACATGAAACCAGACAGCCTGGGTTTCTTTCCCAGCACAGGAAGGTGGTGAGGGGGGAGTGAGTGACAGTCTCAGGAACCACCATCTAAACTGTAAAGCACTTACCCACGTGAGGGGTGATGGGTGCGCATAGGCAGGAGGTACAGCGGGAAGGACACGGCTCCCCCCGAGAGGCCAGGGCTCACTCACGCGGCTCAGCCCTCACGGTCACGTGACCCTGATCCTTTCAGCCTCGTTTCCCCTCCCTCCCTCCCTGCTGAATGGAGGCTGGAGGCTGCAGGCAGTGCCGCCTGCTCTGCAGGGGCTAGTGCATCTCCCCTGCCCCTGGCCCCGGGGGGGTAACACGGGTGCACCCCTTTGCTCCTGCTCCTACAGGAAACACGTTCAGCACCCTGGCTGGGCTGGTCTTTGACTGGATGATCGTGAAGGACACAGAGGCCGACGGGTACTCAGACACCCACAACGCGCTCCGGTAAGAGGCCTTGGAGGGGAGGCGGGAAGGGGGTTGTCGCCCGGCTCCGTGTGGGCTGGGGGCTTCCATCATCATCATCCCCCTCGGCTCACACGGTTGTGCAGGAATGGGCGTGTGTTCTGTGGGACATCGTCGAGGAGGCTGGGCTGTCCAGCTGCAGGGGAGAAAGCTTGTCCCAGACGATGGGAGCTGTCCCGGGGTGCAGGCGAGGGTGGGGTGCGGCTCCACTGGGGGTGAGCTAACGGGGAGACAGTTCCGGCTGGGGTGACCTTCCTGCAATGACCTCTTCCAGGCGCAGGAGGCTTCCTTCCCCGGCACGGGGGTGGAGGTGAGCCTGTAGGCAGACTCCTTGTGAGACGGACTCGTTAGCCACCTTTTTTTTTTTTTGTACGGTACGCGGGTCTCTCACTGTTGTGGCCTCTCCCGCTGTGGAGCACAGGCTCCGGACGCACAGGCTCAGCAGCCATGGCTCACGGGCCCAGCCGCTCTGTGGCATGTGGGATCTTCCCAGACCAGGGCACGAACCCATGTCCCCTGCATCGGCAGGCGGACTCTCAACCACTGCGCCACCAGGGAAGCCCTCGTTACCCATCTTGACTCAGCCAGTCCTCCCAACAGCCATGTGGCTTCCGTACCACTGTCCACGTGCCTTAGGTTGCTAAGGGGCGGAGCTAGAGCTTGAACTCAGATGTGTATAGATTCTCACAGTGCAGTGTGGTGGCCATGAACCCTATCCTGGCTGTTTAAATTTAAACTAGGTACAGTGGAAAATTCAGATCCTTGATGCACTGGCCACATGTCAAGGGCTCGTTAGCTGTGTGGCTGGTGTTACCACACACTGGACAGGGCAAACGTGGAGCGTTTCCATCACAGAAGGTTCTGCTGGCCAGTGCTGGTGCAGACCCAAGATCTGGGCTAGTATCCCCTGCTATGCTGCATTGCCTCATGCTGTATTGTAAAAATGTTAAAAAGAGTATAGTCCCTTTTGGGGGAGGAAGACTTATTTTTTAAAAAATTTTGCAGCAAATTTTAGCCTACAGAAAAGTTGCAAGTGTAGTACAGAAAGTGGATTCCCCGAACCATCTGAGAGCAAGCTGCCACCCTGGTGCCCGTGACCCCCAGTTATTTCAATGTGCATTTACTACCTCTGAGGACGTTTTCCTGCACATCCACAAGACGGTCATCACAATTAGGGAATTAACACTGATGCCTGCAGTCACAAGACCTTGTTCAAGTTTTACCAGTTTATCCCAGTTGTATCCTTTGTAGCAGAACATGCCCCCCCAGGGTCACCTGCCGCGTGTTGTCCTGTCTCTCCTAGTCTCCGTCAGCGTGGAAGGGTTTCTCGGTCCTTCTTCGACTTTTGGGACGTTGCACTCATGAAGACTGTAGTCCAGTTACTTACAGACCCTCCCCCATTTCGGGTTTATCTGACGTTCCTCCTGATTAGACCCAGAGTTCTGCACCTTTGCAGGAACGTCACAGAGGCGAGATTCCGTATTCTCCTTGCGTCGTGTCGTGATTTTGTTGGTCCATCAGTGATTTTCTTCGCTGTCATCACTTGGGTAGGGTGGGGTCTGCCAGGTGCCCTGCTCTGAAGTCACTTTCTTACTCCCTTGCAATTGGTAAGTATTTTGTGGGGAGTCACAAGTCTGGCCTTTTGTTTACACCTTCAGAAGTCCAGCTCAGGGTTCCAGGACACATCCAGGCTCAGCTCACGGCCATTTCCACGGCGGGCACCCTCATGCCCTGACGCTGTGCAAGCCAGGTTGCCCTCTTGGGTCAGAGCTCTTTGGGGGCTGGGCTGTCAGCCTCTGTCTCTGGTTGAGCACTGGAATTTCTGGGGTCTCCGTAAGCCAGGAATGTGGGCTTTAGGTCCCAGAGACGTGCATTCCGGTCCTGGCTTTGTGATGTCCTGCCTGTGGCCGTCATCAAGGACTGACCACCTGAGCACCAGCTTCCTCCTCCAGCAGATGGAGGTGTCACTGTGCCCACCTCGGAGGGTGGCAGGGTGGGCGAGCACGTTGACGGGGGTGAGAGCCCCTCTCTGGGCCCGGCACATACTAGATGTTCAGGGGACGCTGGTTGCCTGCCCCGCTTCGCGCCACCAGGCTTGTTTCCTGCCCTGACGGCCCCCGGAGCTTCCCAGCACCCGGTATGTAAGTCGAATGCTGACCAAAGTCCAGGGTGCTAAGGGGTGCTAGAACCAGAGTGTCCTGGATTTTCATTAAATTCAGTGTGTGACACCTCGTAAAACTGGACCAGGAAATAAATCACTGCATAGTATAGGGCCCGGCAGATCTTGGGGAGAATGAAAGCGTGTCCAACTGACTGCTCTCATTCGGGTGGAACTGGGGGGCTTATCTGTAAATCGCAGGCTGCCAGGGAGAGACTCAGGCTGGCCCCGCTTACCAGCCTGTGCTCTGGGGGTTCCACCCCATCCCGAATTCTCCCTCCCTTCTCCCCACAGCCTAACCCCAGGGAAGGTAGGATTCGATGTGATTCCCTGTTCCTAACACTGGAGGGCGTGGTCGTTGAACCATTTACCAGATGCAGGAGCTGGCCAAGGAGGGGGGCTGGGACGCGTGGGGAGCCCTGAAGGGCCCTGGCTGGGCCTGCGGTCCTGGGCCTGCTCTCAGCTTCCGTGAGCCTCACGTTTCACGTCTGTGAGACCAAAACATTGCAACTAAGCGGGCGGTCTTCAAATTTCAGTGCCTGCCTTTTATCATAATCACATTGGGATTTTTATAAAATGCAGATGCCCAGGCTTCGTGCAGACCAAGGGCCGGGCCGGGGCCGAGAATCTGCATGTTTCACAGGGACGTTGGCAGTTCTGATGTAGGACATTTCAGGGACAGGTTTCTAGGCAGCACCGACTAGGTCAGCAGCACTTACACGGGGTCTGGCACCCCGCAGAGGTGCTTCGGAGAGTGAGTGTGTGAGGCTCCTGGGTTCCACGCATCAGTTCTGACCTCACGTTCCTTTTCCAGCATCCTGACTTTTTTGGAGTCCACGTACATCCCTCCCTCCTACATCTCAGAGATGGAGAAGGCGGCCAAGCAGGGAGACACAATCTTGGTGTCTGGGATGAAGACGGGGAGCTCCAGGCTGAAGGCACGCATCCAGGAGGCCGTGTACAAGGTGGGTGCAGGGGGGCACCTGCTCTCCGGGGCGAGATCTGGACGACTGGTTCCCTCACGTATTTAGCAGCAGAGAGGAGATGCCCTACCGGGAACGGTGTCTGGTGTGAGCCACGGCTTAGGAACAGGTGGCCGGGGCACCAGAGCCGCCACCTGTGCAGTCACAAGGCATCTTCTCTCCTCAATTTCCAGGGAGGTCCGGGAGCAGTGGGGTTGGCATCAACTAGCTTATCTTCAGTGAGCTCCCCTGTCCTGCTGTAGAGACACATCCGAGCCTTTGGAACTGCCAGGGTCCACCAGCCATTTCACCCTGTGCCCCACCTTGAGCCCTGACACTGGTTACCTGGTCCCACGTGTGGAGGGCTCGGACTCCGACCCCCGCTCCCCCTGTCGTCTGGCCTCACCAGCACCTGCTTCTCCATCAAGGCCCCATTGTGGGAGTGGAGGTGGGTCAGGGGCAGAAAGGGCAGTGAGAAGTGGGTTCAACCAAGGCCTGGTTCCTCCCTGGTTCTTGTGGGCTCAGGTCTGCCCTGCCTGGGCCTCCTTTTGAGCTGCAGACCTGGGGTCTTCCTCTTGTTTGCCTGGTTCCTGGAGCCCAAGCAGGAAGTTTGCGGTACATCTGCTGATTAATTTCTGAAGTGACAGATGAGAATTCACTCTCTTCAGCGGTTTAGCCGTAGTTTGGGAATCCTGGAGGGTTTTGGAAACGTGAGGCAGCCACGTCCGGCGCAGTCCTGCAGCACACCTGGGATTGCAGTTAGTATTTGGGAAGTTTGTCTCCTTGTGTCCTGGGCCCCATGGGGGCACAGGGCTGGGCTGGGACTGGGCCCCCGCTGAGCTGCCAAGGCGGCCTTGTCCTGCCTGTGGAAAGCACCCACCTCAGAGCCTGGCCCAAGGTGGGTGCTCTGTGTGGTTGTTTTTTCTTTTTAATGTATCAAAGATACTACTTATTGGTTTTTTTCTATTGAGGTATAGTTGACATACAACATTATAGTAGTTTCAGGTGTACAATATAATGATTCAATATTTGTACATATTGCAAAATGATCATAATAAGTCTGGTTAACATTTGTTACTATATGTAGTTACAGAGTATATTTTTCGTGTGATGGCAACTTTTAAGATCTATGCCGTTAGCAACTTTCAGATATGCTGTACAGTATTGTTAATTATAGTCCCCATGCTATACAGGACATCCCAGGGCTTATTTATTTTATAACTGGAAGTTGGTACTTTTTGACCCTCTTCACCCATTTTGCCCACCCCCTTTTTGCCAACCACTAATCTGTTCTCTGTGTCTGTGAGCTTGGGTGTTTTGTTGTGTTTTTTAGATTCCACATGTAAGTGAGACCATATGTTATTTGTCTTTCTCTGTCCCTAAGGGGAGGATCTCAGTCAGCACCTAGATCCAGATCCAGACTGGTTAGAAGCCAGACCCTCAGACAACAGCTTTTTTTTTTTTTCTAATTAATTTTTTTTTTTTTTAGATTTTAACTTATTATTTATTTATTTATTTTTGGGCCGTGTCGGGTCTTAGTTGCAGCTCACAGGCTTCTGTCTCGTTGTGGCGTGTGGGTTTTCTATTCTCTAGTTGTGGCGCATGGGTTCCAGAGCACGTGGGCTTTGTACTTTGGGCACACAGGCTCTCTAGTTGAGGCACACGGGCTTAGTTGCCCTGTGGCATGTGGGATCTTAGTTCCCTGAGCAGGGATTGAACCCACATCCCCTGCATTGGAAGGCAGATTCTTTACCACTGGACCACCAGGGAAGTCCCCAGACAACAGCTTTTAAAGGACACACATATGTACAGTCCTCTGGGGTTGCGAGCAGAGCCTCCCTGGCCCCCAGAGCCAGGGGATCTGGAGGTGTCTCCTGGGCGGCAGTCACAAGAATCGGGGCTCCAGACAAGGGTGCAGGCTCCTTTCTGGGAGATGCCATGAGCTGTAGTGAGGCAATGGGGGTACAAAGATAATGTCCCCAGCCTACGTTCCCCGAGAGCCCCTCTGTAAACCCTACACGTGACAACCCTGAAGCCTGCCCTCCAGGCCAAAGCCCCTTTCCTGCAGGTAGGCCTCTTCCACCTAATGGCTGGGGTGTTGTCAGTCAGCTGTGTGTGCAGTGTCGGGGGTCGTAGCCCAAGCACTGTCTCTGATTTACAGTCCTGTGGGGCCCAAGGGCCCCCAGGGCCAGGGGATCCAGGGGCCTCCCCTGGGCGGCAGCCGCAAAACCCAGGGCACCAGGTATAAGAGCTGGGGTCCTAGACACGTATAAGAGCCCCCCTCCTAGAGATGCCAGTGCTCTGGAGTGGGGCAGAGAGAGGGCATGAAGGTATGTCCCCCCCAACCCCCAAGGCCTCAGGAAGGGTTTACTGTCAGCCCTTAGATGTGTGTTTAATTAGAAGCCGCCCCTCAGGTGCAGCCGTGATGATTAGCTAATGGGCCTCTTTCCAGAAAGATCGGGTTTCTCTGCTGTGCCCTGGGGCTGGTAGCTGATTAAGAACTCTTTCTCCATCGGTTCCGGTCCTGTGGGACCCCAGACCCCATGGCTGGGCACCAGAGACAGGCATGGAGACACGTTCTCTGGCAGCAGCTGCCAGAGTCAGGGCACCAGAGCGGGGTATATACTCCTTTCTGTAAGAAACAGGCGCGCTCAAATGAGGAGAGGGGCTGTGACGGTGCCCTCCCCGCCCCCGTCCCTGAGAGCCCTCTGTGGGCCCTTCTGCGCAGGCAGATAAGCCTCTTTCTCAGAAAGCCCGGCGTGTGTCGCTCTGCTGTCTGTGCAGTGCCCTAGGTGTGGTGTCCTGCCAAGAACAGTCTCTCCAATCGTCAGGGTCCTGTGGGACGCAGGAGTACGGCCCCCAGCACCGGCCTTTGGGGCTTTTGTGGGTGGAGCGCCTGGGCCCCTAGTGGCCTCTGTATCCATCACTCCTGGCTCGGTGTACATTGGCAATGACCTCTAAATGGCTGTCTGCTGTACCACAGGGCTCCCCTGGGGTTCTGGGGTGTTCAAAGGTGCTGCCTTGTGTTCTCACCCTAACCTCCCTGTGCCCACGTGAACAGACTGAAAAGTTCTAAAGACGCTTTCTCTTGCTCACACGGACCCCTGCTCCGGGCTCACCTCGCCTCTTCTCTCTTCCTCATGCTAAGAATGTCCGCCCCGCGGAGGTCAGGCTGCTGATTTTGGAGAACATCCTTCTGAACCCAGCTTATGACGTCTACCTCATGGTGGGGACATCCATCCGCTACAAGGTGCAGAAGATCAGGCAAGGAAAGATTACAGGTGGGGACCAGCTCAGCTTGGGACTCATGGCAACGGCGCCCTTTTGTTACCATGGTGAAGTAGGCATAACATAAAATTTACCATTTTAACTTTTTTTGTTTTGTTTTGTTTTGTTTTTTTGTGGTACGCGGGCCTCTCACTGTTGTGGCCTCTCCCATTGTGGAGCACAGGCTCCGGACGCACAGGCTCAGCGGCCACGGCTCACGGGCCCAGCCGCTCCGCGGCACGTGGGATCCATCCGGACCGGGGCACAAACCCGTGTCCCCCACATCGGCAGGCAGACTCTCAACGACTGCGCCACCAGGGAAGCCCCCATTTTAACTATTTTTAAGTGTTCATTTTAGTGACGTTGATTACATTCACATTTTGTGCAACCATCACCACCATCCATCGCCAGAATTTTCTCGTGTTCCCAGACTGGAACCCTGTGCCCATTAAACACTGACTCCCCAACCCCCTTCCCTAGACCCTGACAACCACCCTTGGACTTTCTGTTCCTATGAATCTGACTGTTCTCAGGACCTCGTATAAGTGGAATCATGTAGTATTTGTCCTTTTGTGTCTGGCTTATTTCACTGAACTGAATGTCCTCGAGGTTCAACCGTGTTGTAGCAGGTGTCAGAATCTCCTTCCTTTTCATGGCCAGATAACATTCCATTGTCTGTATAGACCACGTTTTAGACACTCAGCCACTGATGGACACTTGCTTTGCTTCCACCTCTTGGCTGTTGTAAATAGTGCTACTATGAACATAGGTGTACAAATATCTCTTCGAGACCCTGCTTTCCATCTTTTTGGGTTTATATCCCTTTGTTTTAAGAATGTCCGAAGCCATGAGCTTCACGCTGGACTGGGTTTTGCCCGTGGGTCTACCACTGACTGCTGGGCAGCCTTGGCAAGACACCGCTACCTTTTGGGCCTCAGTTTCTCTCTTGGAGCCCTCAAAGCCTTTCTGCCTGTGCTGAGGGCAGAATGAATTAATGGACATGGATTTTTTCTGGAAATTCTAAAGTGCCGTGTACATGTGATGCATTTTCAGTGATGAGTGTTCTTAATGCAGCACCAAGCCTCCTAAGAATTATTATCATTATCATCTTTTTGTTTAGTTTACACACATTTCTTGGTCAGAGCACAGGTCATCTAGTATCTCGGGTACAAGAGTGTTCCATTCTAGGCCCGAGCACTTGGACACATGTCTGGGCAGGTGCTTTCCCCAGGTTGCTGGCTGCTCTGTCTGTAATACAGGGCATCAGTTAAGAAGCGTGTAGATGCTTCAGCATCCGAGCAGCCTGGGCTTGGTCTATAGTTGGGTCTGAAAGTCTGAGGGCAGTGGGTCTGGTCAGTCATTACTGTGTGGCAGGGCGCTGCAGCCCTGGGGAGGCCTCAGAGCCGAGGACAGGCCCCTCCTGCCCCGAGGCCCGGTTCTCTCCCACACGGGGTGCCCTGCTGAAGGACAGTAGACTGGGGGTCCCAAGCGTCTCCGTGTGCCGGGCGTGGAGCGTCCGGCTCTTTAGCACCTGTCAACGTGCAGGCGGGTTGTGTACGAAGCTGGGCTGGGGGTCCTGGCCAGAGCCTGGCGTGCACCACAGACTTTAGGGAAGCAGAGTCTAAAAGCAAAGGGACGGACCTGGGTGTGGCTTTCTGAGACTCTTAAAAGGGGAGATGGCTCAGCAGTGGAGTTCTCAGGACCCTGCCCCTGCGTCCTCAGGGGGAACGCAGTGGAGACAAGTTAAAGGCCAGAGGGCACCCACAGGGGCTTCTCAGAAATACCGTCTCCACCGGAGCACTGTCTCGAACACACTGTGGCCTGATGGAGACAGTCTGGAACATCTGACCATCATGAGAGTTTCCTAGCTGTTGTGCTTTTCACATTATGACCCAACAGCTCTGTGAGGTGGGTTTCATTAATACCCTGTTTTACGGACGAAGAAACCGAGACACAGAATGCCTGATAGTCACCAAGCTGTCGGGTCCTTGGCCTTAATCACTCCTGCAGGGTCGAGTGGTGCTGGGCCCCAGAGGAGCCCAAGAAGGGCTTTCTGTTCTCCCAGGGCAGGGCGGGTGGCCCCTTTGTGAGGGCAGATGAGGGCGGGGAGCTGTGCCCCCACCAGGGAGGTTAGAGGGCATTTAATAAAGAGGGGTTCAGAGCTTACCCTTTGGTGCATGGCCCAGATGGACAGCACATCCCAAGACACCCAGAGAACTTTGGGGTTTGCTCAATGACCTACGGTAGAAGTCAAAGAACGGGGCACATGAAAGATATCCCCAGACAGGAAGTAGTTAAGCTGCCTCTCTTGCATCTGTGTGGTAATGAGATGGAAAACGCCTCCAAAAATAAACACACCTACGTGACGGGTGCCGCAGGGCTGGAGTGGATTCCAGACTGATGCTCTAGGGGAACAGATGGGGGAGGGGCCTGCAAAGGTCCACCAAGAACAAGACATCCGGGTGGAAGCTCACTGTCCATTCGTTTTGATGGGTTGTGTTGTTTTGTTTTTTAATTGAGATACAATTCACATCACTGTCATTTTTAACTGGCTGCTAGACAGGAAAGTCAGGGGATGACATCATGACAGGGAACATGAGTTTTGGCAAGCCCCTGTCTTGCACGGCATCCGCAGAAGGTTCAGAGAGTTACAGGTGAGAGGGCAGTTACCCCAAATTCGTTCTTCATATTTTCTTTCAGTCTTTCTTCCTTAAACATGTAATGTTCCTTCTTGCCTTCCGTATTTTTATTTCCCGACGTCTGCCTGCCTGCCTTTCTCTCGGGCCCGTTTTCGGAGTCCCTACCCTGTACTGCGGGCACTGCTGTGGGGCTGCAGTGGTCAGGGGGCTGCCCGGATTCCTCCCGCCTGGAGTTCTAGCGATGACCTGCAGACACCCCCGCCCGTGGGGCAGGGGAGGGAAGAGAGGGGCCTGGAGGAGGAGTGTCTGTGAGGCCATGGGCAGCGTTCCCAGCACGGAGAAGGGACACAGACTTCTCCCCTTGCTGCTCAGTGCCTGGTGCTGGCGTTGCTGATGTGCCCAGCCCAGTAACCAACCTATTAGACAGAACAAGATGTGGGGAGGACAAGCTGGCTGAGGGAGTCGATGTCTGAAAAGAACTCGGGTGACGGGAATGCTGGAAATTACTGGGATAAATTGTGCTGAGGTTGGAAGAAGGACGGATGTGGGACGGGTTCCTGTGTCCAAGACTCAGCTGGTAAAGGACCCATCGCACCCTGAGCCGTGGCCTCGCAGAGTGAGTGCGTGCTGGGCTGCCTGATGGGCTGGGCTCGGAGGCAGGGCAGTGGGCTGCTTGTCATTCTGGGCTCGGACCCACCGCCCCCGGAGCTCCATGGTCCTCCCCGGACCCTGCATGGGGTGGGAATGGGGGGTTCTGACAGAAGCACATCTGGGGGGTCAGCCAGGGTCGGGAGGGGTCAGAGACCGGGTCTCCTAGGAGAACGTGGGCCTCCTGGCCATGGAAGGGCAGCCTACAGGATGACCCGTCACCCTCAGCGGGTGGTAGCAGGGCTGCGTTGGGGCCCCAGGAGCAGGCTTCCTCTGCCTGTGGACAGACGGGGACCTTTCACATCCGCAAAGGCTTCATTGTTCAGTGCCTCTGAGAAGTAGTGAGGTCTTGCAATACAGGAGGTGTTGAAGGGCTTCCCTGGTGGCGCAGTGGTTGAGAGTCCGCCTGCCTATGCAGGGGACACGGGTTCGTGCCCCGGTCCGGGAGGATCCCACATGCCGCGGAGCGGCTGGGCCCGTGAGCCATGGCCGCTGAGCCTGCGCGTCCAGAGCCTGTGTTCCGCAACGGGAGAGGCCACAACAGTGAGAGACCCGTGTACCGCAAAAAAAAAGAGGTGTTGAAGGGGTCCGCTAGACAAGCCCTCCTCTTCATCACCTTCGGGCTTTGTAAATAGGATTACATCATGTGGTGCAAGATCGTCCAGAGTCGGTCTATTTACTTCCTAAAAGGGCCCTTTTCATTTGCAGAATGTTAAACAAGGGAGGACACTAGTGATTCCTGAAGCAGCGCCGAGTAATGCTGCTCTCTGAGCAGTGGCATTACCTTATTCTTTTATTATGACGTGTATCCTTGATGCACTGCTGCTGAGTTCTGATCACTGGGTACGTCGTCTATAAGAGTCTCAGCCCAGCATGGCTGGGCTTCCCCATTGGAGACCTGGAAGTGGGTTGTGTGGACTGGAAGGGCTTCTCAGTTCCAGCAAGTGTCAGAATCCCCTGCAGGGCCTGTGCAAATACAAAGTGCTGGCTGCCCCCACTACACCCCTCCTCCCCCATCCACCGAGTTTGCTTCAGCAGGTCTGGGATGGGGCCAGTTATTTGCGGTTTCCCAGGTGATGCTGATGGTCCAGGGAACACACTTTGAGAACCCTCTGTTCCAGGGCAAATTCTTGGGGACTCACTGGAACACACAACAGATACCCTAGCACAAGAGGTGGGCAAGTTGCCCCCCTTTCAGAATTCCTGGGAGTTTTGAAGGATGTTCTAGCTGAAACTCCTCCAGGATCTTTGTCCTGGGCGCCTCCCATGGCAGCCCCTGCCTGGGACCCAGTGGTGAGCAGGGAAGCTGTGTGTGGTCCCTGCATCCTGTCCCTCTCTCATGCAAGAGGGCTGGAATGGGGCCACAAACGCAGGCAGAGTGAGTGGGTTATTTGGAAACCCCCAAAGGACCCCTAGGTCCAGTGAGCCCCACCCTGGGCCCCTCGATGCAGAAGCAGAGTTCACTTGCTTCTGTGACGAACAGAAAAGGGTCTGATGTTGGTATCCTGCCAGCAGCTGGCAGTTTGAGTCACAGGCTGTGCTTAATTTTTTTAAAAAAAAGCTGCTCATGGCATCCACAAAAAAGTGATTGCCTCTGAAAATTCATGGAGAGTGTCAGCTTTGTCCACAGGCATGGAGAATAATATTAAAATTTAAAGCACTGAAAAAAATTAAGCAAAAAAAAAAAAAAAAAAATCAAGCAGCTGTACTGACAGCAAGGTCCAGGGACTGGGGTGGGGGAAGGAGGTGACATTGATGTTTAACATCTCCTGTCTTTGCTCTCTCTCCTCTCTTTGTTCTCCTTTGTTTCTGGGTGGCCAGAACTCTCAATGCCCTCCGATCAGTACGAGCTACAGCTTCAGAACAACGTCTGGGGCCCCGAGGGAGACCCGGGCCGGCCCGTGGCAGTCTTGGCCCAGGACACATCGTTGGTCACTGCAGTGCAGCTGGGACAGAGCAGCCTGGTCCTCGGTCACAGGAGTATCCTTTCCCTGGGCAGCGCGCACGCATCTGCGTGCCTTGCACAGGAGATGTGCTGTTTGGAAGTCAAGTCACTTTTCTCCCTGAAAGCTTGGCGAGGCTAAAAATAGCCCCGTTTTCTCTCAAGGTCTGAAAATCAGAAAGGACCAAAATCGTACCCCAGCTGAGTGGAATCGCTCACCTCTGGGGAGACTTGCTGGAGAGGTTTTGAGGTGAGGGGTGGTGGCTGGAGAGGAGCCCCAACCTCGCCTCCGGAACCTTCTCTGGTCTCATCTGAGGGGCCTGGCCGAGGCTGTTTCCACACCAGCGTGTGGGTTGTCATGTGTCCCCAACTTGTTTGCATGCCCTGGGTGGTCTCCAGGGTCCTTGCAGAGGGCCCCCTTTTGGAGTGGAGGAAGTGCCCTGTGGCCGCTGATTCTGGAAACGGCCTGTGCTGTGCGTGACCTCGGGCTGGGACCTTCCCATCCCCTCTTCTCCCCACGTGATGTTGATGATAACGAAGCCGACGCCTGCCAGCTAGTTTATTTGTTCCTTAATTCAGAATCCAGGTATCCGCATGCAGGGCGCTTCCCGGTTACCCAATAGCACCATCTACGTGGTGGAACCCGGGTACCTGGGTGAGTGTGGGCATCCTGGGTCGTTTGTGATTACGGGAGTTAAAAAGTCAAATAAAAGTAACAGCCCCCCAGGAAACGCTTCCCTCTGGCCAGCTCTGCCAGCGGGGAGGCCCGGGACGTCAGTGCCACCCTGCCCTTCCCGGGGCTGCCCCCCCAGCCCTTCCCCTGTCTGTGCACAGAATAAGCGGAGGGTAGACCACGGTCGGCTGGTGGCCAGCTCTGCAGGGAGAGAAACAGGATAGGGTAGAGTGGGGGAGGGCTCTGTCTTCTGGTTTTATACCAGGGCTCTGCCCAGACCTCACCATGGCTATGGACGTTTGGAAGATGCCTTGGCGGAAGAGAGGGGGAGGCTTGAGGCCGAGAGAGGAGGGGAGGAGTCCACAGCCATGGAGGACCCGGACGGGCACAGCCAGGGCCCAGGAGCTGCTGTAGAGACGACCCCTGGAAAGACGTCTGGACACACGTGTTCCCTGGGCCTGAGCCGCCTCTCCCGTTGGGCGCCCTGAGGTGGTTCGGGTGAGAGAGCTGTTGGCTGGGGCCCAGCAGCCCCCTGGTCCTCCTGTTGGCTGCTGAGTGAGACTGCTGTTGGGGGAGACCCACGCTGACGTGTAGTGGCCTCGGGCGGGGTGGCCCTGTGTGTCTTGGGAGCGCCATCTGCTCAGAACCCTTGGTACCTTCCGTCTGCCTGGCACGTGTGGGGCACTGGAGTCCGGAGGAGGGAAGTGGGGGCCTTGTGCTTGGTTTTGCAGGGAGAGACCACTGCAAACAGGTGACAGGACAGTGGTAAAGAGTTAGTAAACGTGAGTGCAGCAGAAGGGCTTCTGGGAGATGGTGCTCGAGGCCGGCGTTTTCTCAGAAGCTGCTCTTGTGCGGGTTCGTCATCCTGGCAGAGGCACAGCTCAGGCGATGGTGTGGAGGTGGGAAGCACGTGGCGTTGCAGGGGTCAGCCAACAGCTGGCGGCATCGTGTGTGGGAACAGAGCTGGAGGCCTGGGAGGGCAGGGCCAGCTCACAGGGAGAGCGCTCAGAGTGTAGACCTACGGTGGATTCAGGGGGTAGACTCTCTGTGGATTCAGAGTATAGATTCACTGTGGATTCAGGGTGTAGGCTCACGGTGGATTCAGGGTGTAGACCTACTGTGCACTCAGAGCGTAGACCTACTGTGGGTTCAGCATGCAGACTCACTGTGGATTCAGAGCATAGATCTACTATAGATTCAGAGCACAGACTCACAATGGACTCAGAGTGTAGACCTACTGTGGGTTCAGAGTGTAGGCTCACTGTGGGTCACAGCCACCGTGGATAGGGTCAAGTTTGAATGGGCCCTGGAGCAGCCGGTGGGGAATGTTTGGTCCTTGTGCATCTGAGGTCAGCTCAGGTTCTGAGGGCTCAGGCCTGACATGGGCATTAGGTCTCACCGTCACGCACAGCTGGTTCCTCCCCGGAGGAGTGCGGAGGAACGGCCTTGGGGCCTCGGCGCTGACCAGGCCTGGTGCCATCCTCTCCCTCAGCCACAGGCCCCTGTGGCCTCAACGCTGAGGCTCTGTGCCTGCCTGTTTTGTAGGGTTCACAGTCCACCCTGGTGGCAGGTGGGTGCTCGAGACCGGCCGCCTGTACGAAATCACTGTTGAAGTGCTTGACAAGTCCGGCAACAAGGTCTACCTGTCGGATGTGAGTCCCCCTCGGGCCTGATGGAGTTGGGGGGTGGGGTGCCTCTCCTGGAGCAGCTGCCCAACGAGCAGCCCCCAAACACAGGGGGCCCTGAGCAGGCAGGCTGAGTTGGGGTGCTTCCTAGTGGTGCGGCTGGGTCCATGGAAGACACTGTCGTGGGACCCCTCGGGCGTCTCAAGAGCCTGTAAGCCTGTGAGTCTGCACCAGGGGCCCCGCTTCCTACAGGGCGTCCTACAGGGCTTCCTGCCCTCCTCATTAGCCCGGGGACCTCACAGCACTGAGAATCCATCCTTCCCTGCCCTGCAGAGCCTCAGGGCCAGGAATACCTGCAACCTGTCCAGAAGGCCCCTTGACTGAGGCCAAGCTCAGTAGCTTCCTGGCTCTGGAAAGAGCATCACAAATGGGCAGGTGGAGAGAAGTCTCGGCCGTGTTTGGTCCTTTGTGAGAAATTCCCAGGATCATGAGAATCTCCAGACCTTCCTTGTGGGGTCTGAGGTTTCAAGGAGGGGGCGAGGTTCCCCTTCAGCCTCTCTGCAGAAGCCACTGCCTTCCTTGCATTACTAGACAAAGGCTCGGTCGATCACCATTTTGGGTGAAATTAGCTCTAAGGGCTTTTGATGTCCTTTTTTTTATTTGGTGGTTTTCTTGTTGGGACCGCAGGGTCTGAGAGCCGACAGTAGCCTTCGGGCTCGCGAGCGCCAGGTCCTCGGGTCACAAGGGGAGGGCAGCCTGGGAGGGGTCAGAGGTCAGAGCACTCAGAGCTCAGATCCAGGGCTTCGTGTAGTTCATCCCCCTGGCCTGGCTGCTGTTTTGGGGCCACACGGCTTCTTTCCTGCGTCCCAACGTCCCTGAGTTGTCCCGGAAGCTCCTCTCACCTTCCTGCCTCACCTTCCAGAACATCCAGATCGAAACCATGCTCCCTGCGGAGTTCTTTGAGGTTCTGGCTTCTTCCCAGAACGGGTCGTACCATCATGTCAGGGCGACAAAGAGGGGCCAGACGGCCATCGAGGCCGCCCTCACCTCCGTGGTGGACCAGGCAAGTTGGCACCTCCCTCGGCCCTCCCCAACCCCCCCCACCCCCGGGACCTTCGCAGATGGAAATGTCAAACCAGGCTGGACATGAACCCGGGGCAGTTGGGACCCCAAGAGTGCACTGCTGTCGTGGGCACCACGGGGTTCCCTCCTGCTCTGGGCTCACAGTGGTGGTGTCTGGGGGTAGGGGGTTTGGCCTTTCCCTGTCCCCTGTCCCTGTGTTGGGCCAGAGCCCCTCTTCCTCTGCCCTTTGCTGGCCCCTGTAGAAGTGAGCCTGCATCTCTGGGGCTGGGGGTAGAATCCCTTGCTGGGAGCAGTGTTGGGCCCGTGTGTCCAGCCGTGCACTGACCAGGACCCATGAGCATCTCTTTGGCTGTTTTGGCTGCTTGGATCCTTCAAAGTTTTTAAATTTCCCCCTGTATTTAAAAGGCCATTCGGTTTCGGTGGGAGCCGATTTTACTGATTGGAAGCTTGGCGCGGGTGTTCTTATCTTCCTACCGCACGCACACCTCTCCCAGACCTGGCAGCGGCAGAAATGGCCTGTGAACCAGGCAGAGATTCCTACCAAAGTGACCACTTCTGTGCTGGGGGTTTTGGGCGAGTTGCTTTCATGCCCCATGACTAGATTTCCCCATCCGTAGAGTGGGGATAAACCACATGCATCCTGTCAGGGGTGCTGTGAGGATGCAGTCAAGCAGCATTTATTTCAGCAGCTGTTGCAGAGCCACCAAAAGCCATCTCCATGGAGATGGAGAAGGCCGCAGGGTACCTGGCATCTTCCTTCCCACTCCCCCACAACTGAAAAATCTACCCTGGAGACCAGTCCCCAGGGAGGGGCGGGGGCCTGCTTGAGTGCTGACCTGGTTGTCATGGTGGCATACGGCACCCTCACCCCCTTGCAGGACGGAGGGGTCCACACGTTGCGGGTGCCTGTGTGGAACCAGCAGGAGGTGGAAATCCATGTCCCCATCACCCTCTATCCAAGCATCTTGACGTTTCCCTGGCAACCAAAGACGGGCGCCTATCAGTACACGATAAAGGTAACCGCGAGACCCCATCTGGGTGCATTCCTTTGGGTGTTTCCATGGGGTTGGGGCTTTACGTCCGTTCTGTTTCTGTTATAATTACCTTCTAGTGGTCAGGAGAGAATTAAAAATCAGAGTCTTTATGCTTTCTGTATTTTCTGAGGTTTCTATCACAGCAGTGTATTTTGGTAATTAGGAAAAAACCTTGAAAAATAGTAAAGAAAGCATGATAAAGAAAGTCCTGAACACGGATTTAACTTCCACATGTGTTTCTTTTTGTAAAAAATTATTGTTTTCTGGAAACAGCGTAAAGATCTTTAGAGAAAAATTTGGAATTCGAGGGGAAGGTGTCTCCAACTCTGTCACATATAAGGTGTTCTTGGTCTTTGATGTTCATGTGCCCACCTGGCGTTAGTGGCGGGGCCTGATGCCCGTCGGGGCTAGAGCCCATGTGGCCTGCCCCGTCCCATCAGTCCTTACTGTCTCATGGCAGTGAGGACAGGTGTCCTGTGTGTGTACTGGGACCCACTGCCTCTTCACTCAGGTGTGTCACCTTCTTGGCCCCTCTAGGGTCCTGGGATGGTGGCCCCTGGTCTGGAAGCCTCTGGGCTGTCCTTGACTTCACGGCAGATGACTCGGAGCGGGCAGGGGTCTATGTCAGGAGGGGGCAGGGAAGCCGAGTCCTGCACCCAGCTCTGGGGCGCGGGTCTTCCCATTCCAGCCTGAGCTCAGGAGGTGCCCCTGGGTCCGGGGGCCACTGTCATGGGCATATGCATACGCTTGTGTCAGCCACAAGGTCCCCAGAATATGAGGACCAGAAAGAGACAGGGTGGGGAGAGCGAGGGGCAGAGGCAGTGCCAGCCAGACGTTGGCTGATGCCACATGTCACCATGTGGTGGCACGATGGCGACTGCGTGTGAGAGAGAGAGGGACCAAGGGACGGGCAGGTGCGCTGACCTGATCATGACTTCCCTCTCCAGGCCCACGGTGGGAGTGGGAACTTCAGCTGGTCTTCCTCGAGCTCTGTGGTTGCCACAGTCACCGTCAAGGGCGTGATGGCCACAGGCAGTGACACTGGCCTCAGTGTGATCCAGGCACATGATGTGCAGAACCCGCTACATTTCGGTGAGATGAAGGTGAGACCTTTGGCCAGGACGGCCGCGGGGAGGCTCGGGTGGTGGGCTGCAGCCACCGTCTTAACCAGCCTGAGGCTTAATTCAGAAACACCCTTTTGCCCTCGGTCTTGCACTTGGCTTTGGTGGTGGTGGTGAGAGCATCTAGTGTCAGGTCCAGCCCTGCCCCTGAGCTCACGGCCAATTCAGGGAGATGGTCGTCCCATCCCACACCAGGCAGGGATGGAAACAGCCGGGTTTCTGGAAGGGAGACCAGAGGACACAGAGACACGAGGTATTCAAAGGAGTCATTCTTGAAGATTCCCCCAACCTGAAAGCTATGAATCTCCCAAGTTGGAAGGGCCACTGGGCGTGGGTTGTAAATTCACAGTGAAGGGAAAGCCCCCAGACTCCAAGAGACTGGCCCCATTCCTTTCCTCTGACTCCGGTTCAGGTCCAAGTCGGGAGTCCCTGCACGGGGACCCTACACCTTGTGTTCGTCCCAAGTGACGTGGGACCGACTCAGCAAAGGCCGAAGGTGGGAGTGGCCACCTGCAGCCGAGCGTCTGCCAGCCCCACCTGGTGGCCTCCGGACCCCAACTCTTTCCTGAACGCCTGACCCTGATCTCAGCCTGTTTTATTACCTCATTTAGGGCTGAAATGAAAGCTCCATATGTAGTGCGTCCATCCCCAACCTTCTCCTACACTGTTTGGGACATTGACGTACACATTTTTCTCCTCTTTTTATTTCGATCCACACACACCTACCTAAAGGTCCATCTAACTCGTGTAAGGAGGGTTGTAACTGAGACCCCTTAACTGCAGCACAACTGTCAAGTATTTGGATAATCTGTGACCAGGTCGCCCCCTCCCTTACCCCCAAGCTTCTTTATCGTAGTAAATGTGCCCCTCTCACCTGGCTGCTCAGCCCAGAGCCTGAGGACAGTTCCTGAGCGTGTGTAGTGGTCAGAACCTGGCTTCCAGGGCCGCCTGCCTGGTCCAGACACCACCGTGCTCCAGCCGGGCAGGCTCTTAACCTCCCGTGCCAGGTTCCTCATCAAGCAGACAGGTTGATAATAGAACCTTCTTAACAAGGAGGCTGAGAGGATGGGATGAGTTCATTCTGTTCTTGGAACAGAGCCTGGCGTGTGAGAAGTTTTGTGTGGTGTAAGTATTAGTGTTGTTGCTGGTGATGCCTCTCTCACCCTGCACACTCACCTTCTTTATGTCCCTCCAACGCGCTGAGCCGTATGTGCCTCAGGACCTTTGCGCAGCCCGTCTCATCTTCCCAGACCTTTGTCTGGCTGCCTCTGACATGGCTCCCAGGTCTGAGCTTCTACAGCACCTTCCCAGGGAGGCCTTCCCTGACGGCTCTGTCCTGAAGGTCTCCCCGCCCCCAGTACACACCATCGTGTCCCCCAAGCTCAGGCTTCTCACCGATGGGTCCTCAGTGCTCCTACACAGGGTATCAGGAAAGCTGAGCAGCGGCTGTTCCTCCTGTGAGGAACGTGCCGACCGTGCGCGCCCCTGTCCTCCAGGTGTACGTGATCGAGCCCAGCGGCATGGCGTTCGCCCCGTGCCCAGTGGAGGCCAGCATGGGCCAGAGCCTGGAGCTGCCCCTGAGGATCCACGGCCTCATGCCCGGTGGGGCTGACGAGGTGGTCACGCTGAGCGACTGCTCCCACTTCGACTTGGCGGTGGAGATGGAGAACCGGGGTGTGTTCCAGCTGCTCCCAGGTAAAGCAGCACTGTGAGCGGCCGCCGGACGGCAGGGTCGGGGCCGATGGCCTGGGTTCTCAGCGTGGGCTGCCCGATATTCCTAATTCAGGGGCTGAACCAGCAGCAGGGTCATAGCCTGAGAAATGGCATTTGTCCCCTTGTCCAGCATCAGCAGTGGTCCGGTCTGGATCTTACTGCCACGTGATTGCATGTCACTTGGCTTTCTGAGCCTCAGTTTCCACATCTCTAAAATGGGTGTCATCCGAAGTAGAGGCTCATGTCACCCTGCTCGTTGCAGTGCCTGGAATGTGACAGGTGCTCAGAATACACTGTCAGTAGGGGTTCTGACGGGTTACAGAATTATAACACCTTAGTGACTGCACGGTCCATCCCTCCAGGGCCATCGAAGCGAGGCACCCACTGCAGGGCCAGGCAGTGATATTGGTGTTGATGGTGGCAGCTATGCTCAGCCACCGTCTTATGGGGTGTCAACCCTGCTGGGCGTGGCATGTGCACTTGGCATGTGCGACCTCACCAGGCGTCACAGCCACCGTGGGAGGAGGGGCTGTGGTTGGGTCACATGTCAGTCGAAGAGACTGAGGCTGCGTCGCGCTGCCCAAGGTCCCATGAGGTTCCTGGGCCATGAGGGATATGGAGCTGGGTGTGTCTGACACTGACCCTGGAGTCTTAGTCCCCTGGGAAGCAGGGCCTCCCAGGGGAGTCAACCCAGGGAGTGCCCTCCGATTGCAGATGACGAAAACCAAGGACTGGCAGGGCTCTGGACAGGGTTAGAGTGGGCGGGGAGAAGCGTTCGCGGGCACGCCCGTGGGATGTGTGTGTACACAGTGGCGTGGCGTGGCGGAACCTGTGGAATCTGGAATCACGGGGGGCTTCGGGGGGCGTGGACCTCAGGGGCCAGAAGTGGGGCCACCGCTGGTTTCGGAGCAGAGCAGTGACCACGTGGTGTGGCAGAGTTCAGGAGGCTGACGGCAGAGGGGTTCGCAGGCTCGCCTGTGGGGCCGAGCGGCTTTCCACGCCGCCACCGTGGGTGTCGGCACTCACGGAGCCATTTGAGCGTGAAGCTGTCGGACGACACAGAACGTCCCTGGACATCATCGCATTCACATCCTTCCCTGGAGGTGCTGCTGCATCCTCTCTGACTGTCCAGGAGAAACCGGGCTTTAAGGACTGTGTCCACAGTGACGCCACCATTTAGGGTGGAAGCAAACGTCAGTGTGGGGAGAGGCCCACCAATGGCAGGAGATGCCCCTGGAGGGGCGTCCACAGGCTGCAGCCAGGAGGTCCCAGGAATAAAGGATAGTGGACGGGGTTTGGGTTCCACAGTCCCAGATCCCAGCTCTGCCTTTGTCAGAATTCCTGGCGTGCCTGCTCCAGATGTGTGTGTTTCTCCTGTGTATTTGACCTTAAGAGAAAAAGAACCCTAAAGAAATACTGACCTGCAGATAATTATGTGTGCGCGAAAGCGTTTAGGATGAAGTGTACTGATGCCTGCGGCTCATTCTTTGGTTTTTTCTTTAAGATTTTTTTGATGTGGACCATTTTTTAAAGTCTTTATTCAATTTGTTACAATATTGCTTCTGTTTTATGTTTTGGTTTTTTGCCCATGTGGCACGTGAGATCTTAGCTCCCCGACCAAGGATCGAACCCGCACCCCCTGAATTGGAAGGCGAAGTCTCAACCACTGGACTGCCAGGGAAGTCCCACGGCTCACTTTTCGAGGCGTAAGAAAGTGGGATGGACTGATGGATGGGAAGGTGGTGGATAGATATGCAGCAGAGAAACAGAGACAAATGTTAGCTGCAGAATCTAGGGGACAGGCTTGTGGAGCTTCACAGCATGATTTCTTTCTAAATGTTTGGAAAGAAAACTATAAAATTCCACCAGAATGCCATTTTTTAAACAGGTGGAAAATACCAAGTATTGGCAGGGATATAGTGCAGCTGTGAGTAGCAGTGTGACTCGACACAGCCATTTGGGGAAGGAGAGTTGGCAAAAGTGACAAAAGCTGAACATAGGTGCTAAGGACCCGAGGTGAAATCCTGCACTCCTTGGGACACACCCGACAAAAATGCTGAAATATGCCCCCCAAAGAAACGCCACACGTGCTCAGAATAGCACGATGTATCCCTCATGGCCCCACGTGGCCCCAGGAGTGTCGCCAGGCTCCTGGCTCCGCGTCCTCTTGCTCTGCATTTAAATGCAGGGAGTGCGGTCTGCCCTTCCTCGGCCGTCCAAAAGGGATCATGCTGGGCTCACTTTGCTGTGACGCTTCTTGCCCGGCAGCCTGAAACGTAGATGCTTTCTGATAAAGTTCGAGAATCTCCCAGCCACCCGCTGCCGGTTCTGGCTGCCAGAGGGCGAGGCTGGGGTCCCAGCGTCAGGGTGCCCAGGAGGGTCCCGCCCTGGGGGCGCGTGGCTTTCTCTGAGGCTCCAGTGTGGCAGCTGGTGCTGTGGGTGGAGGGGAGGCCCCGGGCCCCGCCGCAGGGCTGGGCTGGAGGTGGTGGTCCTCGCCTCCAGGCTGGCTGGGGGACTGGCGGGCTCTCTGGCCTCTGCCCTGACTCCTGGTCCTCCTCAGGCCACCCACTTTGTTCCCGTACAGCCGCATGGGGACGCAAGGCTCCTCTGCCCGTGAACTCACGCTGGGGCCCAAGTCTGCAGCTGTTGTGTCCATCTCATCCTCAGACAGGAGGTATCCTGGCTCAGGTCCCAGTCTCGATCCCCTCCTGGTGGCCATGCTGCAGGGCGGAAACCAGCTGCCCATGTGCCCCGGGTCTCCGTCTGTCCTGCGGCTGTGGTCCTGTAAATGGTCCAACAGGCCTCCTCCGGTCAGTGACCTCGGATAACTTTATGATGTTGGGTGATTTAAAACCTTCATGCTGTGGACTTCATGGAAAAGTGCCTGGAGGCTGGAGGAGCTCTGCTGAGTTTCCTTAACGACCCTGATGGCCATCTGGGCCAATGTCACCTTGGCGAAGTTACCTCGGCGAGTGGTCCTGAGGAGCCTGGAACAGTCCATACGAGCCTCCTTGTCAGCAGGGAGGCCTCAGTGAGCCCCTGCACTAACTATACTGACAATGCTAGCAATGCTAACTAGTACTAACTAGTGATACTAACAAAGCTATGCTTACTAACTATGGTAATAAATAGTAATTACACTAACTATGCTAGCTATACCAACAATTCTAACTATACTAAAATACTAAGAAAAAAAATTTAAGATAAAATGAGAAAAAGAACAAAGAAAATTTTTAAAAAAGAAAATAAAGAAAAATAAAAGAGTAGAGGAAAAATGAAAAAAATAAACAAAATGGGGGGGTGAGTGGAACAAGCCAACTCTGGGTCCAAGGCCATCAGGTCACCAAAGGCAGCTTCCTGGACTATAAGGACCAAAAACCTGGGTCTATCAGGGACGTCTATAGGTTTTCTGTAAATACATTACAGTGGCACCTTATGAGGTCAGAGCAAGAAACGGACCCGTCACAGATGGAGATAAACTACAGTGGTTTTCTCACTGATTGGTCTCAAGACCCCTTTACTCTTAAAATAAAAGGACGTAAAGAGCTTTTTGTTTATGTGGGTTATTAGAGATTGATATATACTTTATTCGAAATTAAAACTAGAATAATTCAGTGCCTTTTCATTTCTAGTTTGAAAATGTGTAATAATTTTGGCTTTTAAAGACCTTATAATGTCAACACTTGAAATGTTGAATTCCTTTTCCTTAAACTCTGGTCTCAAAATAATACTACAACTCAACTGACATCATGACACTATAGGAAAATGCTCTGTTGCATAAGACATGATAAGTATCTTTATTATTTTTGTTATTCTGTCGAATACATAGCATTTGAAAACCTGGGATGTTTAGAGGTGATTCCAGACTTCCCCTTGTGGAGCTCACAATCCAACTAACCCACACAGAGGAAACAATTAGAATAGAATTTAAATAGGAATTCATTGGCCCCAAATTTTCCTTTGTGCTATGTATTTTTTTGAAAAAGCCTTACTGGCACAAGGATAGAGGCAAGAAAATAACAGGAGGAATATTTAGCCTCTTTGGGAGTTAAAGGAAGCTACTATTAAAGGGCTTTTAAAACAACACAAAGACACCTACTTACCTACAAAGAATTGATGTTCTAATTACAAATGATTATTACCTATTCCAGCGGCTAACCAAGCAGTCCAATAAGATAAAGTGAACCATTTTGCGGAAAATGGTCCGGAAAATACTGGAGTCTGGAAACAATTGATCTAGGGATTAAAAGAGGAAAACACAAATGCCTTCTGTTTGCCTAGCTCTCTGGGATGATTCCTATAACAAGTAACTCAGCAAGGACCGCTTGGCTTGAGCAAAGCTAGACCTGGAATCCAGGTGTTCTCTGTGTGGTCCTTCCTGCTACACCTGTGGGCCATCCCTGTGCAATTAAAGAGCGATACTTCACACACACACAAAAAAGGGGAATGCATTTACTATCAATTCGAAGAACTGTTGGCTCCAGGAAGTAATGCATATGAAGAAACTGCATGGAAGATGAGTAGAGACCTGGCCTGGGTGTGAAGGTACATTGTTAGCATCTGTAGAGCTGAGAGGAAGTTAGTTTTCATCTGATTTTCTCCAGTAAGATCAGGAGATTTCTCATTAGAAACCTTGGAGTCAAGTGTGGGCTTGATGTATTCGAAGTGTTGAAGGAAAAAAGCTGTCAACCAAGAATCCTATATCTGACAAAACTGTCCTTCAAAACTGAGGGAGAAATTTAGGCTTTCCCAGATCAACCAAAGCTGAGCAACCTTTACCACCAGACCTGGCTGCAGCAAGGGGCATCCTTCAGGTTGAAATGAAGGACAAAGCCCCATGAAGAAATTAAGTAAATACACAGATGATTAGAAAAGCTGGTGCTACTGTAACTTCAGTTGGTAGCTCCACTTTTTGTTTTCTACTTGATTTAAGAGACTAATGTATTTTTAAAAAACAGTCTGTTTTTGGACACACGATGCATAAAGGTGTAATTCTGTGACATCAGTAACTGAAAGGGGGTGGGGTCAGAGCTGTACAGGAGCAGAGTTTTTATATGTTATTGAAGTTAAGCTGGTGTAAATTGGCATTAGACCATTATAACTTCAGGATGTTAAATGTAGTCCTATGGTAACCAGAAAGAAAATAGCCATAGAATATACACAATAGGCAATGAGAAGGGCAGTAAAATGATTCACTACAAAAAATCAGCTAAGAGCAAAAGAAGATGGCCATGCAGGAAATGAGGGACAAAAGAGCCAAAAGGCATACAGAAAACAAACACCAGAGTAAAAGAAATGTCTTTAGTAATTATTTTAACTGTAAATGGATTAAATTCTCCGAACAAAAGGCAGATTAGTAGAATGGATAAAAATGTATGATCCCGCCATGCTATCTATAAGAGACTCATTTTAGTCCCAAAGACACAAAAAAGTTGGGACTTCCCTGGTGGTGCAGTGGTTAAGAATCTGCCTGCCAGTGCCGGGGACACGGGTTCCAGTCCTGGTCCGGGAAGATCCCACACGCCGCGGAGCAACTAAGCCTGTGTGCCACAACTAGTGAGCCTGTGCTCTACAGCTCGCGAGCCACAACTACTGAAGCCTGTGTGCCTAGAGCCTGTGCTCCTCAACAAGAGAAACCACCGCAGTGAGAAGCTTGCGCACTGCAACGAAGAGTAGCCCTGCTCGCCACAACTAGAGGAACCCCGCGCACAGCAACAAACGCCCAATGCAGCCAAAAATAAAAAATAAATTTAAAAAAAGACACAAAATTTGAACATGAAAGGATTGAAAAAGACAGTCCATGCCATGCAAACAGTAACCGTAAGAGAGCATGGTGGTTATACTAACATCACACAAATAGACTTTAAATCAGAAATTGTTACAAGAGACAAAGAAAACACTGTATATTCAGTACAGCTGGAAAATAAAACTGTAAACATTTTCACCCCTAATGACAGATCATCAAGATATATGAAGCAAAAATGGGCATAGCTGAGGGAGAGATAGTCGGTTCTACATAAGAGTTGGAGCCTTCAATACCCCAGTCTCAGGGGTGGATAGAACAACCACAGAGGACAAGTGAGGAAGTAGAGGACTTGAACAACACAGTGAACCAACCAGATCTAAGACACACATGACCCTACCCACCAACACAACACACAAGTGCACGTGGGGCCTTCTCCAGGACAGAGCACGTGTGAGAGTACAACTTACGTCTTAGCAGATTTTCAAAGATAGATGTCATACAAGGTATCTTCTCCAACCACAATGGGAGGACGTTAGAAATCAGTAACAGAGGAAAAGTGGGAAATAAATTTGTGGAAATTACACAACACACTCAAAAGAACCTTGTACCAAAGAATAAATCACAAGGGAAAGGAGAAAATACTTAGAGATGAAGGCAAATGAAACAGGACATACCAAACTTAGCAGTGCTAAGAGGGTAATTTATAGTTATAAATGCTTACACTAAAAAACAAGATCACAGATCAATAACCTAACTTTATACAACTTGGGGAACTAAAAAATAAGAACAAATTAAACCCAAAGCTAGCAGAAGGAAGCTGACAATAAAGATTAGAGCAGAGATAAAATAGAGAATAGGAAAGCAATAGAGAAAATCAACAAAACCCAAAGTAGGTGCTTTGGAAAGATTAGCAAAGTTGGCAGACTGTTAGCTAGACTGACTAAGAAAAAAAGGGAGACAAATTATTAAAATAGAAGTGAACACGGAGACGTTATCACTGACTGTGGAGAAATAGAAAGGATTATGAGCAATTGTACCCTAACGAATTGGATAACCTGGATAAAACGACAAATTCCTAGAAATACAAAACCTGCCTAGATCGAGTCACAAATAGAAAATCTGGATAGACTCATTACTAGCAAGGTAACTGGATCAGTAATCAAAAGCTTCCTGATAAAGAAAATCCTTGGACCTGATGGCTTCACAGGTGAATTAAAGAACTAACACTTATCCTTCTTCTAAAAAATTAGAGGGAACGCTTCCTAACTCGTTCTGTGAAGCTAGCGTTATCCTGATACCAAAGCCAGACAAAGATACTACAAGAAAAGTACAGACCAATATCCCTTATGCACATGGATGGACAAATTCTCAACAAAATACTAGCAAACTGCATTCAGCAGCGTATTTAAAGGATTAAACACCATGTACAGGTGGTATTTATTCCTGGAATGCATTCTTTCAGTAGTCTAAAACTGATGTGATACACCACATTAACAGAATGTAGGAAGAAAACTGCATGATTATCTCAATTGATGCAGAAAAATCAGTTGACCAATCTCAAAACATTTTTATGGTAAAATCATCCTACAAACTGGGAATAGAAGGAAACTACATGAACATAATAAAAGCCATATAAGAAAAACCCACAGCTAACATCATGCTCCACGGTGAATGGCTGAAAGCTTTTATTTACCCTAAGATCAGGAACAAGACAAGGTTGCCTGCTATCACCACTTCAACATAATACTGGAAGTCTAGCCAGAGCTATTAAGCAAGAAAAGGAAATGAAAGACCCAAAATTGGAAAGGAAGATGTAAACTTATCTGTTTGCAAATAACATGATCTTATATGTGAAAACCCTCAAGATTCCACCAAAAAAACTCTTAGGTGTAAAATGAATTCAGAAAAATAGCATTCATATGGAATCTCAAAGGATCCGGAATAGCAAAAACAATGCTGAAAAAAGAACAAACTTGGAGATCTCACTCTTCCCATTTTCAGGACTTAATACAAGTTACAGTAATCAAAACAGAGTGGCATTTGCACAGACTTACAGTCCGATGGAATAGAATAGAGAGCCCAGAAAATACTCCGTGTGATACTATAATGACAGATATATGTCCTCACACATTTGTGAAAACCCACAGTATGCACACCACCAAGAGGGAGCCCTAATATGAACTGTGGACTTCCGGTGACTGGTGTGTCAGTGTAGGAGCGTCAGTCGTAACAAGTGTACCACTTTGGGAGAAGATGTTGATAATGGGGGAGGCTGTGTATATATGAGGGTAGGGAGTACGTAGGACATCTCTATGCCTTTCTCTTAATTTTTCTGTGAACCGAAAACTGCTCTAAAAAAGTCTTAAAAATAAAAGGCAACCTATGGAATGGAGAAAATATTTGCAAATCATATGTCTGATATGGGGTTCATACCTAGAAAATATGGGACTTCCTTGGTGGCTCAGTGGTTAACAATCTGCCTGCGAATGCAGGGAACATGGGTTCGATCCCTGGTCTGGGAAGATCCCACATGCCATGGAGCAGCTAAGCCCATGCGTCACAACTCCTGAGCCTGCAGTCTAGAGCCCACGAGCCACAACTCCTGAGCCCGTGTTCCACAACTACTGAAGCCCAGGCATCTAGAGCTGGTGCTTCGCAACAAGAGAAGCCACCGCAAGAAGCCCGCACACCACAACGAAGAGTAGCCCCCACTCGCCGCAACTAGAGAAAGCCCGTGCTCAGCAACGAAGACCCAATGCAGCCATAAATAAATAAATAAATCGATTTATAGAATATATAAAGAACTCCTACAAGTTGACAATAATAAAACAAATAACCTAATGAAAAAAATGGATGAAGGACTTGAATAGACATTGCTCTAAAGATGATATACAAATGGCCAACCAGTATATGAAAAGATCATCTCTAATCATGATATAAATTCAGCATCTCTAATCATGATATAAATTCAGATTAACACCACAGTGAGATACCACCTAAACCCCTTTAGGATGGCTCCTACCAAAAAGACAGAAAAAAAAACAAGTGTTGGTGAGGATGTGGAGATATTAAAACCCTTGTGCTCTGTTGGTGGGAATGTAAAATGGTGCAGTCACTGTAGAAAACAGTATGGAGGGTCATAAAAAAATTAAACATGGGGGACTTCCCTGGTGGTCCAGTGATAAAGAATCCGCCTTCCAACACAGGCAACGCGAGTTCGATCCCTGGTCGGGGAACTAAGATCCCACATGCCCTGGGGCAACTAAGCCTGCGTGCAATGACTACTGAGCTTGCGGGCCTCTATGAGAGAGCGCGCATGCCACAAACTACAGAGCCCATGTGCCCTGGAGCCTGGTGCCACAACTAGAGAGAGAAAACCCACGTGCCACAACTAGAGAGAAGCCTGCATGCCGCAATGAAAGATCCCACGTGCCTCAACGAAGATCCCGTGTGCCAAAACTAAGACCTGATGCAGCCAAGAAAATAAAGAAAAAAACAGTAAACATGGAACCACTATATGATCCAGCAATCCCATTTCTGGGCATATACCCAAAATAATTGCAAGCAGAATCTTGATGAAATACTTGTATGTCCATGTTTATAGCAGCATTAATTCATATAGACAGAGAGTTGAATGGTGGTTGCCAGGGGCTGGAGGGGGTGAGGGATGGGAAGTTATATTTAATGGGTTCAGAGTTTCAGTTTTGCGAGATGAGGAGTGGTCTAGAGATGGGTGGTGGTTCACAACAGTGTGAATGTACCTAATGCCACTGAACTGGAAACGTTGTTGTTACCATGGTAAAAGTTTATGTTAATGTGTATTTTACCAGATTTTTTTTGTGTGTGTGGTACGCGGGCCTCTCACTGTTGTGGCCTCTCCCGTTGCGGAGCACAGGCTCTGGACGCGCAGGCTCAGCGGCCATGGCTCACAGGCCCAGCCGCTCCATGGCATGTGGGATCTTCCTGGACCGGGGCACAAACCTGTGTCCCTTGCATCGGCAGGTGGACTCTCAACCACTGCGCCACCAGGGAAGCCCCAGAATTTTTTTTAATTAATAAAAGATGGAAAATATTTACCAAGGATTGGCAGGGATGATTCACAGCCACTAGAGGCAGCGTAAGTCCATCAGCCATTTTGGGAAAGGTAATTGGCGATAATGAGGGAAGCTGAGCACACACTCCTATTATCTGCACTCCCACTCCTCGGGGTGCACCCCTCCGAAGAGGTGAATACGTCCGCAAAGAAACACGCACACATGCACAGCAGTGCGACTCGTTGCAGCCCTGCGTGGTCCCTGTAGCGTGGAGAAACCGCTGTCTGTTCACATAGCAGCATAACGCACAAATGGGAATGGAAGATCTACAGCGTGCGAAACATAAGGTGGAATCTCACCGCCAGTGTTGAGTTGAAGAGGGTAGGTACCAAGGCGGTTCCCTTCGTATGAGTCCAGAGCCAGCAGAATTCAGCTGTGCTCTTAGAAGTCAGTGAACAGTGGTTTTCCTCTGGGGCAGGGCTCCTGACCAGAAGGGTCCACAGGAGATTCCAGGGGTCGTGTGCAGGTCACACTGTTTCTTGATCCTGGTCCTGGAAACAGAGCGTGTTCAGCTTGTGGGGGAAAAATTGTGAGTTGTGTGCTTACCATGTGTCATGTGCTCTTTGGTATGGGAATTATACTTAAAATGGTAAGTTAAAAAGATTCGTTTCAAGCCCAGAATGGAAGAGGGCCGTCAGCCTGTCCTGTCTTTCCTGAGGCAAGGTCTCAGTGACCTCGTGGTTCTCTTCTTGCAGGGAGGCTGCGGCCGGGGCCTGAGCACTGCAGCGGTGTCACGGTGAGGGCAGAGGCCCAGGGCTATACCGCACTCCTCGTGAGCTACAAGCACGGCCACATCCACCTGAGCGCCCGCATCACCATTGCCGCCTACCTGCCCCTCAAGGTGAGCCCCAGGCCCTGCCCTCCCCACCTTCCCTGATGCAAATTATCCATCTGCTCTGGTGAATGTGTGTTAAAACACTGATTGTTCAGAATAGCTTTTGGGACAGCTACAGAGGTGATTGTCAAGCTGAAATCAGGAGTACGGAGCAGGGGCAGGGCCTCCCTGGTGGCAGACAGTGAGTGCCGACAGCCTTGTGGATGAAATGATTCCCACAGGGATCCGCACAGAGGGGCTCCTGGTCCAGTAGACTCACCCTGCAGGGTCTCCACAGAACCCTGGGGTGGGGACATTGGCCCTGGCACGTGGTGCAGATTCTGGGGCCTGGGTCAGGTCTGGATGTGCCACTCACCTGATGCCAGGTAACCATCAGCGTCTGGGTCCCCCGTGCGTATCCGTGCAGAAGGCATTTAGCGTGTTCCTACTCAGAGCATGCTGCCTTTGTTTGACACCAACTCCCGAGTTCTAATCCAGGTCCAACACCAACTCTGTGACTTTGGCTGATGTAATTTCCCTGGGCCTCAGTTTCCCTGCCTGTAAATGGGGTTAATAGAGCACCTGCCTCCCAGGGTTGAGCTGAGCTAATGAACCAAGTGGGCTGAGAACCGTCCCTAGGAGGTATTGAGCGCTCAGGAAGGGTTAGCTGTTACTGTGTGAACAAAGAAGACCTGGCCCTTCCTCCAGGGTGCGGCCAGGCAGCCTCCCTCGGGAGGCCCGGGGAGCGTGGGCCTGCCCCTCCTGTGGGGTGGGCCTCCCAGGCTGGGCCAGTCAGCACTTGCATTTCCCGGGCACCAGTCCCAGCCGCTAGGATAGCTCTGGTCCCCTTGATTTAGGATGCATTTTCTTCTCCCCCTCAGCCATTAGAAGCAAGCTCAGTGACATAAGAATTCTTCATCGCTGCACCCCTAGCCCTGGGCATACTGCCTGATACAGAGCAGACCACAACCAAGGGTTGTTTTGGATTTTTTATTGAGATATAATTGATATATAACCTTGTGTTAGTTTCCTTAGTACAACAGAGTGATTCAATATTTGTATCTATTGTGAAATGACCACCACAGTAAGTCTAGTTAACATCCATCACCACGCATTGTTACAAATTGTGTGTGTGTGATGAGAACTTTTAAGATCTACCCTCTTAGCTTTCAAATATGCAGCACAGTGTTATTAGCTATAGTCACCGTGCTGTACCTCACATCCCCAGGACTTACTTATTTTGTAATTGGAAGTTTGTACTTTTTGACCACTTTCACCTGTTTTGCCCCCAATTCCTGCCTCTGGCAGCCACCAGTCTGTTCTCTGTTTCTATGAGTTTGTGGTTTTTGTTTTTTTTATTTCTAGATTCCATTTATAAGTGAGATCATAAGGTATTTGTCTTTGTCTTGGTTTATTTCACTTAGTGTGATACCCTCAAGGTCCATCCATGTTGTTGCAAATTTCCTTCTTTTTATGGGTGAATAATATTCTATTATATCTATATATGTATATCTATATATATATATATGTCACATCTTCTTTATTCATTCATCCATTAATGGGCATTTAAGTTGTTTCCATATCTTGGCTATTGTAAATCACGCTGCTATGAACATGGGGTACAGATTTCCTTTAAAGTAATTGTTTTTCTTTCCTTTGGATAAATGCCTGTAAGTATTTATGGGAATTGCTGGGTCATATGGTAGTTCTGGTTTTAATTTTTTGAGAAGAGTTGTTTAATTTAGAAGGAATGAGTGGGGAAATGTGTCCAGGGTTACCTAGTTAGGGCTGAATCCAAGGTCTCCTGATCCCCCAAACCAAAATATATATGAATACCTACTCATAGGTGCCGGTCCCTGCTCTAAACGTTAGGGGTACAACAGTGCAAAAAACCACACAGAGATCCTTTTCCTCATGAGCTGACATTGTAGCAGAGACAGAGGTAGAGACAGACAGTAAGTAAACTAATAAGTAATGTATTTTGTATATGCATGCCACGGAAAAAGTAAAGGTTGAAGGGGTGATAGGGAGGGCAGAGGAAGGAAACATGGCAGCGTAAACTTGAAAGGTCAAGATCGTGTCACTGACCAGGACCCTGGAGGTGAGAGGGCTCGGGGAGCAAGGCTGAGAGAAAACTGAAGTCCCTAAGATGGTAGCAGTCATCCTGGGGAGGCCCTGCCACAGCCAGCCGTGTGATGCAGCCTGGGTAGGAGGTTCTTCAGGACCCCTCCTGGGTGCTTGTCCAGATGACCACATGGTCTGATTATCTGGGTGTGTGGTGGAGCATCAGGGGCCAACCCCTGAGCTCACTGTCCCAAGCTGGGATGTAAGGATGAAGATAAAGTGGACATGTCCCCAATAAAGGTGGCTTCCTGACTGGAGGAATTATAGGGAAAAGAACAGGATATATGTCTTTCTCTCATCTTTCTTGTGCCTTGATATCTGTTAAGAGTAGGTGTATTTGCAAGTAACAAAACACAAAATAACAGTGGCTTAGTGAATAGAGAGTTTATTCCTCTTTCACATGAGGGGTTTCACACAGGTCTAGTGTGGCAGCTCTGTAGTCATCAGGGACCCAGGTTTCTGTCTTTCTACTTCATCATCCTAATGTGTGGATTTCATCCTCAAAGTTGCCTCATGCTCTAAAGTGGCTGCTGGAGCTGCAGCTATCACATCTGCATTCCATATAGCCAGAAGGGGAAAGAGCTCATCTCTCAGCCGAGTTAGTTTCCTGTAGTAGCCTTGTCAGAAGTCTAAAAGAGCAGCTTCCACCTGCACCTCATTGGCCGGAACTTAATCTGCTGGCCACAGCTAGCTGTAAGAGACTGGGGAATCATTTCAGCTGGGCAATTTACCACCCTAATAGAATGGAAGTTCTTTCTCTGAGGAAGAGAGGAGTGTGGAAACTGGAAAGGCAGCTAACAGTTCTTGTCCAGCCTGTGCTTGCCAGTTCACTCTGCAGACAGTCCCTGGTGCTTTGTTAGTACAAGGCTCAGGGTGGGGAGACAGATCTAAGGAAATATCTCACCCTCTGTGCCCTGGGAGGCTGCCCGTCTGTGAGGAATGCAGATGTGCAGACAAACACAGTGAGTGTAGTAGAGGTAACGAAGAGTCCCGTGGGCACGGGTCACCTATGAACGCAGAAGCAGAAGGAGAGTGTGAAGGCAGGAAGCTCGGCTGGTGGGGCACCGGAAGGAGTGTGTGTATCCCGGGGTGAGGCATGAGACTGTGGAGGCTCCCTGGGTCAGGTCGAGCGAGGGTTTAGATGCGTTAGGAGCTGGATATTCTCCTGCAGCAGTGGGCAGCGCATGCGGTCAGGGAAGGACAGTCACACCCATGAGACCCCTGCTGCTGGCGGGGAGGGTGAGTGGCCGTGTCTTGGAAGCACATTGTAAGGACGCCCCCCACTGGCAGAAGAAAGACCCTCCCCAGATCTTTCAGGTGCCACTCGCCAGCCCCCCACCCCACCCCCCCGGCCTGACTTACCTGTAACCTCTTCTGTCCAATTGGCCCGCAGACAGAGGGGGGCTGTCTTGCCGGTTCTCTAACTCCCTTCACGGCCAACACACCACTTCCTCTTCGGCCTGGTTGGCTGCAGCAGTTTGGGGTACATTGTCACCCTACCTGCAGGTTACCCTTTGGGGACCTGGAGTGCCAGGGTCTGGGGTCCTCGCCTGGCTCCTTCATCCCGGTGATGTCAGCGTGGACTGTGCAGCCTGGAGCCTCTGGGTCAGCCAGGTGCCGGGGTGGCAGGGGGGACTGTCACCTCTCACTGCCCCTCCCCTCCCCTCCCCTTTTCTCTGGATCCTGGACCGAGGCAGGTAGTCCATCTCCTGGAAACGCAGACTGCTGGTGCTAAGGGCCTCTTGATGACCAGATGCCCTCCTGTTTTGCAAACCAGGAAATTGAGTCCCTGAGAGAGAAGGTCTCGACTGCGATACGGGGCCCCTCCTCTCCTGCTTGGCCTGTTCTGGTATCTGCGTGTTGACACCCCCAGTACGATTTATCAGTGTCCTTCATTAGCCATGCTGATTATTAACCTACCTCCCTGGCATACGGTTCGGTGACACTTGTATGCCTGGATGGGAAGAGAATTACACAGCCAGGTGATAATTGATCATCCTCCAGCTTTAATTATAGGACATGTGGTACTTTTGCACAGTCTTTCCTATTGGGCTGATCAGGAAAAAATCCTCCTGCAAGGTTTACAGTGACCTGCTTTGTCCATAGCAGAGCTGTTCTGGTTGTGGTGACGAGACGGGTGAGAGCAGGGCATCTGGAGTCGGAACAGACCCGGGCCCGCCGTCTGGGTGAGCTTGGACGAGTTGCTTCTGCTTGCTGGGCTTCACTCTTTCCGTCTGCAAAATGAGGGTGACAGTTGACAGTAGTGGGGGCCATTTACTGAGCATATGCTACATGTGTGTTCAGGGCTTCCATTCATGCCCCCTTGAATCTGCGAGAACCCATGAGGCAGGGTTCTCATTGTACCCATTTTATAGGACGGGAGACTGAGCCTTATAGACATTAACCTGCTTAAGGTCACACAGCTGAGTGACAGCTTCATTGTAGCTTTGGGGACAGAGAAGCAAATGCACTTAAGAACACACAGGAAGTGATGGCAGGTAGTGAGAAGGGCGGTCCAGCTGGGAAGGGAGGTAACAGGTGACAGGAGGTCCTGCCTTGGACGGGGGAGCCAAGAAGGCCTCCCTGAGGAGGAGGTTTGCGCAGAGGCCTGAGTGAAGGACGGGAGCAGGCCGTGCAGCTGTCTCGAGGAGGGAGGGGTGGTCCAGGGAGGAAGGGCCAAAGGCCCTCATCACGTGCAGGAAAAGGGCCCTGTTGATGGTTTCTTTGGTGGGCATGTAGCAAGATAGAGTCTGGGGGGGGCTCCTTGGAATTGTGTGTGTGTACACACCTGTGCACACGTGTTCAGGGAGGGATGCCTGGAGAGCTAACTGACAGCAAATTCAGAAAATTATTCATATTGAAAAAAAAAAGTCAAAAGGACAGAATTCTCACTGACAAGTGATGCCCTTTCTTTACTAAGGGTTTAGCACCCAACCAAGGGGACCTGAGCCCCACAGGCCTCGGCAGATCATCACCTTGCCCCGACCTGCCTCCATCCTCAAGGGTATGTGACAGCTTAAGGCTGTCACGCAGTGACATTCCCTCTCCATACGGAGGTGCATCTGGCTGGGGCACTGCTCCAGGTCCAGGACTGTGGTGACAGCTGAGTGGCTATCAGTCTGTACCTGCGAGGGCTTCAGGCTGTTGGCAGTTGGGGGAAGCAGCCCCCATGGGGGTGAGAGCATGGAAAGAGCTGAGCGGAGCATCAGGGGTCTGATGAGCAGGTCAGCAGAGATGACCACAGCAGCGGGCTGGCAAACACAGTGGGCCAAAATGGAGGGAACAGGGGAGGATGGCACTGGCTGGGTAGGGGAGGCTTTGGCTCAGCCCAGGCTCATGACATCCCCACAGGGTCTCTGCTGCAGAGGGTCTGAGATGGGTCGTTGTGCCCTGATCTGCACGAACACTCACAGGGCTTTAAGGGGTCCAGGTGAGTAGGGCTTGGAGCCGGGCCTGGAGGTAACTGTCAAGTATTCTGTGTGTTGTGGGCATTAAGCTGTCAAGGACTCCCTTGATGTGGGTTCCTGGTAACGTCCACGTGCCTAGGACACTGGCGATTCTGAACGAGAAGTCACTCTGCCTTTGTGGACTCTGGTCTAATGCAGGCACAGCTTTTGTGTGTGCCCGTCTGTGCCCACTGCAGACATTGCTAATCAATCCTGGCTGCCTTTATTGCCAAGCACTGATTCAGCCTCAGGAGCACAGATCCCCACCCCCATAGCCATTACCAGCCAATCAGAGTTGGACCTTGGAGCTAACAGGTGTTTGCAACTCTTGGCCTAGAAGATACTGGGAATCACAAGAGGTTAAGGTCAGTTAGTCCAGGAAGAGGGGATTGATGCAGGTTTGGTCTTCTCAGCATTGAGATGATCAACCTGTCACAGGTAGAATCATTTGTTTCCATTTCTTCTCAGTTTTAGGGTTTGCTTTTTTTTTTTTTTTTCAGTACACGGGCCTCTCACTGTTGTGGCCTCTCCCTTTGCGGAGCACAGGCTCCGGACGCGCAGGCTCAGCGGCCATGGCTCACGGGCCCAGCTGCTCCGTGGCACGTGGGATCTTCCCGGACCGGGGCACGAACCCGTGTCCCCTGCATCGGCAGGTGGACTCTCAACCACTGTGCCACCAGGGAAGCCCTAGGGTTTGCTTTTTTTAACCTTATTTTTTGTCTGAGTTGTTTATGTGGTTCCCAAGTTAAACCTGTATTCAAAGTACACCCAGAAGCCTCACTTCCATCCCTTTCCTGCCTCTTGTCAAAAACTATTTTGATTAGTTTCCATTTTACAGTTCCAGTGTCTCTTTTTGCAAAAGTCAGCAAGAACGGTTATATGTTCTTATGCCCTGCCCGTTCCTCTCTTACTCAAAGGTAGTATGCTAGATATCCTGTTCGGTGCCTTGCTTCTTTGCTTGGAAAATAAAGAAAATAACCTGTAAATCTCTCCACATCCACATGGGAAGATCTTTGTTTGACATTCCATCCTATGGATAGACCACAGTTTACCTAACTAGGCCCCTGCTGATGGGTGTTTGTGCTGTTTCCAAGCTTTTACTCTTAAAGATAATACTGTAATGCGTAGCTCTGTGTGTATATTTTATATATTCGTGGAGGCATATCTTCGGAGTCCATTCCTAGAAGGAATGTTGCTTGGACAAGGGATAAATATGACTGTCATTTTAGTAGATATTGCTAAATTTCCCTCTGTTGGGGTTGTGCCATTTTCCTGCGGGATAGAACCCGTTTCTCAATAGTACTGTTTTTGAAAATTGCTGAGAGAATAGATCTTAAAAGTTCTCATCGCAAGAAGAAAAAATTGTAACTTTGTGTGGTGACAGATGTTGACTAGACTTATCGTGGTGGTCATTTTGCAATATACACCAATATCAAAACACTATGTTGTACTAATGAAACTAATATAATGTTATATGTCAATTATATCTCAAAAAACAAGTTAATTAATTTTATAAAAGAGTACGTGTTTCCCTGCAGACTCACCAGTAGTGTGTGTGCTCAGACTTTTGGATTTTTGCTAATCAGATGACAGAGAACTAGTATCACAGTGTAGTTGTAATTTACTCTTTTAAAAATATTTCAGTTTGTCTGTAAGGTCTTTCATTTCTCATGTGGTTGAGATCGCGCTGCAGATACAAAAGGAAACAGACATGCCTTTCCTTTAATGAACCTGTAGGCCAGTTGGGGAGACAGATGCCCAAACAGATCATTTCCTGGCAGGACAACGAGCACCAAGTAAAGCAAGGACCAGAGAGTGAGCCACCCCAGCCCTGGCAGGCTCGCCTCTCCCAGGGAAACGTTGACTCTTCCCCTCTTTTCTCCCACAGGCTGTGGACCCCTCCTCTGTCGCCTTGGTGACCCTCGGCTCCTCAAAAGAGATGCTTTTCGAGGGGGGTCCCAGACCCTGGGTCCTGGAGCCTTCCAAGTTCTTCCGCAACGTCACCTCTGAGGACATGGACAGCGTCAGTCTGGCTCTCTTTGGGCCCCCTGCCTCCCGGAGTCACCAGCAGCACTGGATCCTTGTGACCTGCCAGGTCTTGGGCGAGCAGGTGAGCGGGCGGCCACTCCCAGACCCACCTTGCCCAGAGCGAGGGATGGAAAGTCACGTCCCCCAAGCACCCCGCTGTGCCTCGCAGCATTATTTTATCTAACTCCTCGAGGCAACCCTGAGAGACAGCCGTGGCTGTTGTACCCATTTCACAGACAGGCAGACTGAGGATCAGGTTGGTGGGGTGATTGAGTGAGCACCATCTGGGCCTAGTGGGGTGCGGCAGTTGGGACCGCGCTACACACTGGCCAGTCCTGCCTCTCTTTCCACACCTGGGGCGATCTCTTGCTCCAGGGCGTCAGCACTCCCCACTGTCAAGTCCGGGTGGGATGAGATCGGGCTGGCAAAGTCGGAGGCCTCCAGGGTCAGGCAAGTATCAATATTATAAATGAGTGAGACTGCAGACCCAGGGTGGGCAGATCTTTTCGGTGTTTCAGGATGAGCCGAGAATCCCAATATTTTTTTCTGTGAAATCTTTTTTTTAGATTGAAATATAGTTGATTTACAATAGTATATTAACTTCAGGTGTATGAAGCATCTTGATTTTTTTTTTTTTAAAGCTGAAAACCAAAAAAATTAGCCTGGGTGGACTGAGCACAATGCACCTGTGATCCCTGCAGGGCCGGCATCGGCTGGATAGGGCAGCAGCTCGCCCCTCCGTTCCCCTGTGCCTGGCAGTCCCGGGCTCAGTCCCAGGGTGTAACCCTCCATTCCCAGGGTGCCAGGAAACAGAAAGCAAGGGGTGAGGAGGCCAGCGTGAATCAAGAAAGATAGGAGAGAGCCCATTTCTTGGGGGAAGTGAAGAACACCTTTCTGTGTTTGTTTACTAGTACAAAGCATGTCAGTTGATGTTAACACACACACACACACACACACACACACGCACGCACGCACGCACGCACGCACCCTCATGAAGCCGGCCACACCGAGACTGGCTTGGTGTGAGCAGAAAAGATGCACAGTGAGAGGCCCAGTTCCACTGGCTTCATTGTTTTTTTTTTTTTACAAAATCAATTGAAGAATAAGAAAAATAAAGACATAATAATAAATACCACAACGAGAATAAACTTAGTCAAAAATTAACGTAGAGAACTTTCTTATCCCTGGCTTGGCTCAGTCATCGGTATCCCCCTCGGACGGTAGGGGTTGGACCCTCAGCAGGGTTGCCCTGAGAGCCCCCTACCCTGGTGCTCTGGGGTTGCTTCCTGGGGTGTTTGGGGTCGCCAAGGACACTGCCCTCTGTCCTGCCTCGTGGTCAGGAGGCTGAGGGGCTTCTGGACCGGACTGTTCTGGCGTGTGAAAGTGAGTGTCACTGAGGGGCCGGGGGCCGCTCCCTCAGGACCGGCCGTGAGCCGTGTTGCTCTTAAAACGCGGCCCGGGCTTGACTTCTGAGGTCCCAGCTCTGAAAGCAAACATAAATCTCCGTGTCTTTTCTTGCACCTTTAATTTCCGTCTTTGCAGCCTCCAACTGAGCTTCTCTAAGAGCCGAAAGGAGGGCAGGGCTGTGGCTCCAGCACCTGCTCACCAGCCCCGCCCTCCGTACCCCTTAGCTGGTCCCTCCCCAAGGGGCTCAGTCCATCAGACACACTCTCCAGCGCCTGCACCTCGATGTGATGGGTGTCTTCAAGTCACTATGGATTCCTCATTCAAAACGCACAAGCTTGTCAAGTTGCTCATCAGCCTTGGGGTCTTCGTAGGGTTCCGGGAAGCTGCGTGGTGTTCCCCCGACCCACCTCTTCCTCGGGCCCAGGAGCAGGCAGTGGTTCTGTTCTGTTAGTAGAGGTCGCCAGGGCCCCTGTCGGAAGGTCTCTTGCGTGTTGAGGGAGCTCTCTCCTGGGCGTGTGTCGCTGGACCGTTGTAACCCGCTTGGGATGTGGGCATCACCACCATCCCAGTTCTGCAGAAGAGCACACTGAGGCCCGGGGGCTCCCAGTGGAGCAGGGACTCAGACTTGGGGTGTTTGACAGCTGCTTCTGCTCCTCCAGGTCATCGCCCTCACGGTGGGGAACAGGCCCAGCATCACGAACCCCTTCCCGGCGCTGGAGCCCGCTGTGGTGAAGTTCGTGTGTGCGCCGCCCTCCAGGCTCACCCTGGTGCCCGTCTACGCCAGCCCCCAGCTGGACCTGTCCTGCCCGCTGCTGCAGCAGAACAAGCAGGTGGTGAGTGGCCTTCTGGGGGGGCGGCGTGGGTAGGCCAGGTGACGCCCGGTGCTGCCCCCTCAGCCCTACACTCTCCTTGTCCCGTGGGCACTTGTCTGCGTGCGACACGTGGGGCCCGGGACCTGGAGGGGTGGGGCATCCCCTGCGTCACAGCTGCTGGTGGCAGCGCCCGGACTCTGCCGCCTCTCTGCGCGGGCACTTGGCGGTCTGTACAGATCTCGTCGCTTTCCTCTGTGGCTCGAGGCTGTTAAGGTGGGGTTCTTGTCTCAAGGCGGGAGTTGCAGAGGGAGTGGCTGGCTGTAGCCTTCTCCACAGTGCGGGGGCTGGCGCTGTGTTTCCAAGGTCACTGCGAGCAGAGGGAAGAAAGTCACTGGGGTCCCTGAGAGCAGGGATGTGAGGTGACAGCAGTCCAGCCTCCACCCCTGAGACCCTCGAGACCGGACGGCTGGACGTGGAGGATTTGGAAGCCCCCTGGTCAGGGTCAGGCATGCACACGCCCTGCTGGCCGGCTGCGGCCCTTCTCGGAAGGGAGCCAGGCTTGTTTCTTCTCATCTCTCAGCATACGTTTGTTGGATCTCACCCCCTGTGCCGGGCACACGTCAGGTTCTGGAACGCAGAGTAGCCAGGGCAGGCGAGGCTTGGGCCTCGGAGCCGACAGGAGGCCCACAGCAGACGTGGTGGATGGGCGGGTGGGAAGCCCTGTGGAGACAGGGGACCTCAGACTATAGGGAAAGGCCCCTGTGAGGAGGGCACACAGGCTCACGCCCGTGCTCGGGGTGCCAGCCAAGAGGGGCTAAGCTCAGGGTGCCCCAGGCAGGTGGAACAGCAAGTGCAAAGGCCCTGGGGCCAGCCCAGGGTCTCTGCATCCCTGCTGCCCACACAGTGATCAGAGCCACTGTGTGTGTCTTGTTCCTCGTCCCTGAGGGCTGGACCCACAGGCAGAACCTACGTCTGTCCAGCTCCAAGTCCGGTGCCTCCTCGGCAGCCCTGCAGATGCTTCTCTCCCAGCCCTAGCCTGCAGTCAGCCCTGGGGCGTGTCCAGCTGCCTGCCTGGGGCAGCGAGATTGGGAGTCGGTTCCTGCTGCTGTTTGGTCAAGTTGCATCCCTTTGAAGCTCTAGGGGAGGCGCCAGACTCCAGGGCCTGGGACCATCTGGCCCGTGCCTCTGGGCCTCCTGTCCTTGTGAGCTTAGTTCAGCTTTTCTCCCGCTGCTCTGGCGATCGTAGGGGGCTTCACTGACCCCTCAGCTCTGAGGCATGTGAGCCCCTCCGCTGGTCCCGTGAGGACTGGGGCCTCGATGGCACTGGTTAAAGTGAGGAGTCTGTGTGTGCGGCTCAGGGCCCTCTCCCCTGCCCCACGGACCTGCAGGGAGCATCCTCCTGCGGGAGGAGACCCGGGCTCAGAGCCCAGGGCCCCTCCGCAGGCTCGTTGCCATGGTGCCACATGCTTCCCGTCCCAGGCCTGGGTGTGCATGTCATGGAGCAGCTGATTGTCTTCCCTAAGGTGAAAATCTGTGTGTGTTCAGGAAAAGACGTTGGGGGCTATTGAGATGAATGTCCTGAAAGTTTTACATTTTAAATCACTTTTATGTACTCAACAAATTAGCCCTTGTGGAAAGAAAGACATCATGTAAGTCTGGGTGCTTGGAAGACCCGGCTTGCTGGGTCCACCGTGCGTGTGCCGGGGAGCCGGATTCAGGCCCGGCCTGAATCCCACCCGCTGTGCAGCTGCCTCCTTTGAGCGATGACAGTGACATCCAGAGTTACTGTGGGGGATAGCGGGACTGGACGTAGGGAGTCAGAGCGGGACCTGCAGGCCCTGAGACCACCCGTCACCTTCCCCCCACGATCAGTGCTCGGATGCTGGGACAGTCCCGCGTTCTGGCTTGCTGTCCTCTGGCTGGAATTGTTTCCCTCCCGAACCCGCAGCTCTTTATTCACACGTTACTTTCTCGGGGTGGGGGGCCTCCCTCAGCCTTAGGCCTTATCTGAAGGTCCCCACTCAGCATTTCCTACACGGTTCCCTTCTCCCCCTCCCTGCCCCCAAGCACCTCACATCAACTAATAATGTAGAATTTACGCACAGGCAGACCTCGGAGACAGCGTGGGTTCGGTTCCAGACCCTGCAGTACAGTGCGAATATCGCAATAAAACAAGTCTCAGGAACTTTTTGGTTTCCCAGGGCATACAAAAGCTACATTTATATTATCCTATAGTCTATTAAGTGTGCAATAGTGTTATGGCTCAAGAAACAACGTACAGACCTTAATTAAAAAGGACTTTATAGCTAAAATACGCTAACCGACCTCTGAGCCTTCAGTGAGTCATGGCAGTAACTTCAAAGGTCCCCGATCACAGACACCCTAACAAGTACATGTAATGATGATGAAAACGTCTGAACTATTGCGAGAATTACCAGAACGTGACCCAGAGACATGAAGTGAACAAATGCTGTTGGGAAAATGGCACTGACCGAATCTCTCGACACACGGTTGCCACGAACCTTCAGGTTGTAAAAACGAGGGATCTGCGAAGCGCAACATCTCTGAGCTGTGCCTGTACTCATTTTCATCTTCGTGAGTCTCTCTCTCTCAGGGCCCAGCTCGTGGTGGGAGCTCAGTGCATGGTGGATGGATGAGTGATCCAGGGACCCCTCCCCAGTCCCCCGCCCCCTGCCCTTATTCTGTAGACTCATGTGCCTGGTGCTGAGGACAGGGCTAGGGGGATGGTCAGGTCTGAACAGCGGCTGCTCCTCCAAAGCCCCCTCAGCTCCAGCCTGTTCAACCCCAGGCTGGCCAAACCTTCTCAGTTTCAAAGGAAAAAACAGTCAGATCCACGTGCCTCTTTCCTGTACTTAAACATGGGCTACTGGCTGAAGGAGCGGAGTCTGGCCGTCTGTCGGCTGTGACCTTGGGGTCGGCCCAGGGTTGTCTCTTGGCTGAAAGATGTCGGTCCGGCATTGAGTGCAGCTCTGCATTGGCTCTCGTGTGTCGTAGATCTTTGCTCAAACACAGAACTGCCTTGTGATCCATCCGTGCTGGGATTCCAGAGCCGCAAGCCAGTCAGGCGTGGCCCCTGAGATTTATGGTCTCACCAGGGGACCCTGAGGAAGATATATCTTTGCCACACATCCTGGTGCAAATCAGTTTCACTTTATATGTCTCCAAAGTCAGAGGCTGCCCAGGACATGTTTGCAGAGTCGGTCACTAGCGAGGCCAGGCACTAAAACGGGGCTGACCTGTCGGAGTGACAAAGTGGGACTGCACTCCGGCCTGACCCCAGTCCTCTGAGCTGGGCATCAGCCGTGCAGCTCACGGCCAGAAGGTGACAGGCTGGGGTTTGAATGGAGCTGCCTCCTGACTCGTGTGCTGGGGAGAGGCTGCACAGCGTCTGACGAGGCCAGTGGGCTTTAAAATCAGACCAGAGAGTTCCACCCCTAAACCTGTTTGACCTTGGGCAAGCAACTTAACATCTCTGAGCCTCAGCCTCCCCGTTTGGGGATGATGCTCTTGCCATTGGCAGGACCAGTGAACCTGCGAGCATGATTGATGCTTTGTTCATCATGCCCCGCCCCGGGGAGGAGGAGGAAGGGAAGAACGTTAGTTTTCCGCCCCGGGTCGCATCTGGGGGACACAGTGGGGCCTCTAGAATGCGCACCTTGTTCTCCCCGGCCACAGTCACAGCTCCCGGCTCGCCTCCACAGTGGTTGTAAACTCCTTTGCATCCCCAGGTGATTATGCTGACCTGCATTTAGAATTTGGGACCTGCTTTGGTCCAGAGTTCTCCGGGGGCGAGGGAGGTGGGAGTTTGCTGACTGCATCGGGTGGGCCAGGTGGGCTCGGCGGCAGTACCGACAGCCCTGCACAGTAAGGGCTCACATCTTGCTCACGCGGTGTGTGCATCGCAGGGGGCTGGGGGCCCCACTTTGTCATTATCTTCCTTCCAAGACTTGGGCGGTGGAGCGGCCCCCAAGTTGAATGCGGGCGGAGAAGCAGAGCTGGCAGATCACGTTCTGACCATTCAAGCTTCTGCCCCCGAACTGTCATGAGTCACTTGTCACATTTCACTGGCCAAAGCAAGTGATGCCCTCACTCCTGACTGCAAGGGCCAGAGAAGCCCAGTCCTTCCTCCTGGACCCATGCCTGGTGAAGTATGGATACTGCTGAGCTCAGGTTCCTGCCTGAGTGACACGAGCCAGGCCCCTTAAAATGCTCTCACGTGACCCTTATTTAAAACAGAGCCCTGGAAGGAGGATCTCGTACAATTCCCACTTCACGTGGAGAAACTCCAGAAAGTGGGTGGCTTGCCTGGGCGGAGGTGGGCTTGAGTCCGAGCTGTGGGAGCCGGGCGTCCATTCGGGCCGGGAGGGTGGGGTGAGCCACGGTCTGGGGGAATGAGGCCGCTCCCCCACGGGCCCTGGGGAGCAGAGGTGCTCAGGTGCGCGCAGCAGGAGGGGGCGTTTGGAGTGGAACCCTAGGGGCCTGCCGCTCAGCCGCCGAGGACCTCCGTCCCTTCCCGCCCCCGGGCCCGTCCTCACCCTCAGTGGGTGGGTGGCAGCCCCCATCCCCAGGCTGGTCAAGGCCAGCTGATAACTCGGCTCCGAAAGCTTTGCCATCCCAGCGGCTCTGGGACAGTTTAGGGTGTAATTGGCGTTCCTGTTGAACCACGAGGGGGGCGTCCTGGGGGGGCTGAGGTGGGCATGGGACGGGGGGAGGTGGCAGGGTCTGGAGAGGGGAGGCCTCGGAAAGTGCCCCCGCCTCGGCACTGCTGACGTTTGGGGCCAGGTCCTCCCTTCTTGGGGGGCTGCCCAGTGCACCCTGGGGTGTTCAGCAGCACCCCAACCTCTACGCACTAGATGCCAGTTGCGCCCCCTGCAGTGTGACAACCAAAAATGCTTCCAGACCCCGCCAAGGCCCCCGTTGAGGACCACGGACTGGAGCAGGAGGCCAGGTTGCATAGGGCTGGGGGGCACCTTGCTGGCTGGTAGTAGTGACCATCCGTTCGCGACTTGCCCCCCGCTGGCTCACCGGGACCCCTACGAGCTTACAAGGCAGCCGGCAGGTCCGCTGCACCGTGTGGTCAGGGGCGGCCCCGCCCAGGCCGAGGTGCAGCATAGCAGGTGACCTCGGCTTCTTGCAGGTTCCGGTCTCCAGCCATCGCAACCCCCTGCTGGACCTGGCCGCCTATGACCAGCAGGGTCGCAGGTTCGACAATTTCAGCTCGCTGAGCGTCCAGTGGGAGTCCACCAGGCCATCGCTGGCCAGCATCGAGCTGGACCCGCCCTTACAGCTGGTGTCCCGGGACGATGGGAGCGGCCAAAAGAAGTTGCACGGTGAGCCGGGTGGTGAGCGGTGGCCCCAGACAGACGAGCCGCATGCCGAGAGGGGCCGGCAGCTGTGGGTGGAGGGCTGGGACCCCCTCTGTCCGGAACTAAAGCTCAGGGAGCTTCGGGACTCTCCTTTAATCCTCACACGTCTGTGACGTAGGAATGGCCTCTCTGTGTGGGAGATGGGGAAACAGCTCGGGGCACACGGCAGCTGAGTCTCAAACCCCAGGTTGTGCACAGACCGGCCTGGCGCCAAGGCCCTGTGACGCTGCCATCACAGACCCCTCGACGGCCAGGAGCTGAGCCGTCTCCTCCAGCTCCTCTAAGCTGCCCCGGGAACCTTGCTCAGGGCCCGTTAACTCTTATGGTGCACACAGTGTAAACGAAGCCCATCACCTATTTTTAGGGCTGTGGGAGATTTAAAGCTACAAATTAGACAGAGGGAAGGAGGGGCCGCCTCACAGATGCAGCAATGGGGCCCAAACCCGACGCCGCTTTCTCTCCCGCACTCAGGTTTGCAGGCCATTTCAGTTCACCAGGCCTCGGGCACCACGGCCATCTCTGCCACTGCCACTGGCTACCAGCAGTCCCACCTGGACGTGGCCAGAGTGAAGCAGCCGGTACTGACCAGGGCCCTGGGGGGGCGGGGGGCCCTCCTGCTTCTCTTGTGCTGTGCCCGGCGTCCCAGCGTCCTGAGCCCCTCGCTGGGCTGCACCCTGGTCACCCACCACTCCCTGATCAGGGGTGCCTCCTCATCGGGCTTCCTGCCTCAGTCTCCCCCGCTGCACACCCTGCACGCAGGCAACAGGGGGATCCAGCTGAAAGGCAGAGGGGCCTCGCCACATGCCGTCTCTGGCGCACGCCTCGGGGGCCCTCAGGCCTTCGGGCCACAGCCTCTTCCCTGCCGCGGCCCAACTTACGGCCCCAGCTGAGTGTGCCCAGCTGGTTCAGCCCCATCCCCTAAGCCCGCAGCTCCCACTGCCTGCAACGCCATCCCGCTTTCCTGGGGTGCGTGTGAGTCGTCCACCCCGGGAGCCTGGAAGGTGGGATGGGGCGCCCACCTGGGCATGACTCCGGGAGGCCTCGCAGGGCTGTGGTCTCAAAGCACGATGGGTGTTACTGGGCTCGTGTCCCCGCCATAACGAGGTCCCGGATGGGGGGGTGTGCCAGCCCCTGGGGCCACTCGTCCTGCTCTTCTGGGGGAGGCCGTGGGCTGGCCTGAGGTGGCCCCCAGCCCCCCTGGATCTGACAGTGCTGGCTTTGCCCCTTCAGCACCATCCCCTCATGCCCGTGTCGGCCTCCATCGAACTCATGCTGGTGGAGGACGTGAGGGTCAGTCCAGAAGAGGTGGCCATCTACAACCACCCGGGCGTGCAGGTACAGCCTCCCCCCTGCTCCAGTAGCTGGGTGTGACCCCTGGGGGACCCCATGCCTCTGACACCAACCTGGCCCCTCCTAACAGGCAGAGCTGCATGTCCGAGAAGGCTCTGGCTACTTCTTCCTCAACACCAGCAGCGCAGATGTGGTCAAGGTGGCCTATCAGGAAGCCCTGGGCATTGCCACGGTGAGTGTGGGCCCTGCCCCTGCCTTCCTCTTCGTTTTAGTGAACAGATTGTTGTAGAAGCTGGCACTTAATCTCGGCTGGTGTGTTGAGCAGAGTCTTCAGATTCTCTGATTCACTGTTTGTGAAACTCACGAGCTACCTTTGTGGTTTGTATTCCATCTCCACAAACTACCCACACTGTAGTTACCTAATAATTATTATTATTTAATTTAATAATTTAATTTAATGATTAATTAATTTAAATAATTATATAATTATTATTATTACCTAGTAACAATATTTTCATCTTAATTGGTTTCCTTTCAATTAAGATGAAAATATTATTACATAAGTGCCAGTATAAGAACCATAAGGAAATTGCCTTAAAAGATGTATCAGCTTTTTCTGTTTCTCCATGTTCCTTTCCTGACCCTCTCCCTAGCTGGGCCCATGGTGTGGAAGAATTGAGCATTCTGCTCTTTTCAGTGCTTTTATTCTAAGGTTTTTTTTCTCCGTGTTGCTATGTAGGCTGGCTGATTATTTTCTCACAGTCATTTGTACTCAGCCATTCTCTCCTTGTAGAGCATTTAGGGTGTTTAATTTTTTTTATTTTTAACGAATCGCCCTATAATTATGACAAAGAGTAAAGGCAAACAGACACCAACGTCCTAAATGTCTGCATATTGGCTCAGTGAGTTATTATTCTGTCGTGAAAACTGAACTTTCTTTAAAAGGAAACTCTGACCACTGAGTGTGAGTGTCAAACCACTGCTGTGAGTCGCAATTGCAGGCAGCCAAGAACCAAGAGACCGTGACACCCATGCGGTGTCCTGAAATTGCAGCTCTGCTGTGGCCTTTGGGTTGCTCAGAGCCTAAGACCTGCTTTCCCCTGGTGAAGGCTGGTTGCCAGGTGTTGGAGGAGTTTTCCAGTCATCCCAGCACCAAGCGAGACTTTGTCCTGGACTCGAGAGAGGCGGGGGCACTCCGTGCTTGACGCATGGTGGGGGTTCCTGTGGTGCAGCCAGGGAAGCCAGGGGAGAGCCATCTTGCCATCCTGCCGCCCGCACTTGCTTTCAGCACTGCCCGTCTGTGCGGGGGAGCCCTCACCACTGGCGAGAGCACAAAACACGCATTCCAGGGACTTAGCCTTCGCAGAGACCTGGTTCCATAGTCTCCTTTCAGAAATACAGCCCGGCTGCCTTGCCCATGGTTGTGCAATAAATGTGTGTCCTAGCCGGGAATCAGGAGTATGTCACCTCACTCTCTGCAGGGTTTCCAGCCATAACTCCCCGCTGGTCCCTTTCTCTGACTTTTTTTTTTGCATCTGTTGACTGTCTGGATACAGTGGCCACAACATGAGGTGTCTCTGAAGTGCGACAGGTGTAGAGTACGTGAGGCAAGTGAGCGGGGTGTGAGGAACATACTGGGAAGAGCTGGGCTAACCGGCACCAGATGCTTAGCTTCAGCGTCGGAGGCTAATAGGGCGCGGTGGGGGCTGCGGTAAACTAGACGGCAGAGACTGTAGCTAAGGGACAGCTGCCCCGCACCCTCGCCACCTTTTACTATTTTTAATATCAGTTTTATTGAGGTATCTTTCACGTACCATACAATTCACCCATTTAATGTCACAATTCAGTGGTGTTTAGTGTATTCATGGATGCAGGCAACCATCACCACAGTTAGTTTTAGGTTTTTTTTCACCTCGAAAAACCCCCAGATACCTCAGTAATCACCTCCCTATTCTTACACACACACATATAGGAAAGGGTATTGGATTTTGTCAAATGCTTTTTCTGTGTCTCTTAAAATATTTTTTTGTTTGTTTTTTATTCTATTGATATGATGTGTTACATTAATTGGCTTTCAGATATTAAACTAACTTTGCATTCTGGGATAAACCCTGCTTGCTCATGATATATAATTCTTTTTACGTGTAACTGGTTAAAGTTTGCTGGTGTTTTGTTGAGTTTATGTTCAAATTCCTGAGAGATTTTGGTTTGTGATTTTCTTTTTTGTGATGTCTTTGTCTGGTTTGGGTATCAGGGTGATAGCACCCTCATAGAATGACTTAGAAATGTTCCGTCTTCTAATTTTTGGAAGAGTCTGGGTAGAATTGGTAACAGTAACTCTTGAAAGTTTGGTAGAATTAACCAGTGGAGCCACCTGGTCACGGGCTTTCCTCATAGGTAGTTTTTTTTTTGTTTTTTTGTTTTTTGTTTTTTGTTTTGTTTTGTTTTTGCGATATGTGGGCCTTTCACTGTTGCGGCCTCTCCCGTTGCGGAGCACAAGCTCTGGAGGCGCAGGCTCAGCGGCCATGGCTCACGGGCCCAGCCGCTCCGCGGCATGTGGGATCTTCCTGGACTGGGGAACGAACCCGTGTTCCCTGCATCGGCAGGCGGATTCTCAACCACTGCGCCACCAGGGAAGCCCCTCATGGGTAGTTTTTGATATGAATTGAAACACTTCACTTCTTACATGTCTATCCAGATTGTTTATTTCTTTTTGAGTCAGTTTTGTAGCATGTGTCTTTCTAGGATGATCTAGTTTTTTTGTTATTTTGTTTTCCTAACATTTTCTTACCTTCTTCCAGTGGGCGACTTTGGTCTTTAGCTGTCTTGTTGGAAGGATGCTTTCTCACAGTGCAGCCCCTCGGTGAAGGGCGAGGAAGCACGTCATAACGTTCCTGTTTTTCTCAGAGGCAGATGTTTGCCCAGAAGGTATCCTGGAGGCGCCTTGGCCGCCAGGGTCTCTGCTTCCCCCCACCTCAGGCCTGTGTAAAGACCACTGAGGCTCCAGGTGGAATCGGGTTCTGGTTCCCTTTGCCTCTTCTGTAAAGTGCGGGAGGGATTTTTCATGGAGTGTTGACAGCCGATGACAGCTCCTCGCAGCTTCTCGGAGGGCTGTTTCTGAAGGACGTTTACACGTTTCTATGGCATTTTCCAGCTGCTAATTAGCAGCATTCTCATTTCCCTTAATCACAGAGACAAGGAAGCCCACAACATTTCTTCAGTTAGCTCAGAGAGAATTGTTTCTTTCTTTCCTATGGATACCCGTTTGGAGGCAGGAATGGCTGGTGGGTGTGTGTCGGCTTCCAAGCGTCTCTGGAAGGCAGTCTGGCGCTCACGCACCGCACCGGGGCTGTGGTGGGGTGATTATGCCCACACCACGCACCCAGGGCTGTGCAGGCTCACACAGACCCAAACCCTCTGCAAGGCACCTCTCTTCCCTTCTTGGCTAGTTTACACATGATTTAAACTCAGGGTTTCTTTCTTCTCACCAGTTCTTTACATTTCAAAATAAGCCCTCCACGCAGAAGCTGGGTGATTATAAGGTCGGCGGCTGGGAAGTAACCTAGCGTGTGCTGAGCCCTCACTCCTTTCATTAACGCATTCACCCTGCAAAGGTGGGTGCCCATCACGTGCCAGGCCTGGTCCAGGCTCCAGGGATTCAGCGGGGAGCAGTCAGACAGGGCCTCTCTGGGTCCTGGGATGTGCGGCTGGTCACAGTGACGTTGTACCTCTGAGGAGGTGCATCAGAAGGGGGTCCTTCCTTGGGTCGGGGCAGGTGGTAAGTGGTAGCAGTGGGGCGTGAACTCGGGTGCGTCCCGTCTGTGGTGTGTTCGCCTGCGGGAAGCCTCCGGGCTGGCTGGGGCCCTTGGATGAAGTTTCTCATCTCAGTGTGACCCTGGTCATCCCCCACCAGCCTCAAGGGCATCCATGTCTGCCGGGGGCATGGATCCCCACCCTCTCGCATGGCACGGCCTGGCCACCACGAGACGTCGACGGGCACGCATGGGAAACGGAAGCGGGTGGTGCCAGCAATGTTCAGAAGTATCCTCAGGGTCCTTGCTCTTCTGTAGATGCCACCTGTCAAGGGACAAGTGTGAAGTGTGATGGACCCTGGGAAGCGGGGGGCCGTGGTGACGTGGCAGCCCCTCGGGGTCTGGCGGGCACAGGTGGACGGCGCGAGCAGAGCGGCCCCTGACGCCACACATAGCATCTTAATGCACAGTAACACCTTCCCGTCTCCAAAGAGATGACAGGACTTCTCCTGGGCTCTCAGTGGGAACCTTTACCCCTTGGGAACAAGAATTCATGCTGGGCGTGGGTTTACCCACCTCCCCTCCTGCACATGCGTCCCCCACACGTCCATCAGGAAGCAGGTGGGTCTGGAGCCTGGAGAAGGGGGTGGTGACACATACACGGTTGGGGGGGAACAGGATCCCTCCCCCGCCACCCCCACCCCTGTGCCATCTGCTGGCCGGCACGTCCCCTCCCTTCCTCCAGTGGTTTGTCTCTGGAGTCACAGGTCAGCACGCCCTTAAAGCGCTGTTCATCGTTCAGTGGGCTGGCAGGAGCTGATGAGCGGACGGGCCACACGGCCCTTTGGTGGGTGGCAGCCTGACGCCGTCTTCCGCTCCATCATCCAGAAGGCGCCTGGACGTCCAGCTGCTGGGAAATCAAGCGGAAAAGGAATCGATTTCCCCACCATCATTTATGTCTTCGTTTAAAATGCGCAAAGTGGCTCTTTCGAAGGAGAGAAAAAGAGAAAGAAAGAACGCCTCCGTGTGCCCCCTGTGCGGGTCTGGCCCCGTTGGTACAGCGAGCGCGTCATTTCTCTGCATCATGAAGGACGTGCCGCTCCTGACAGCGGCAACTTTTGCAGGAGGATCAGATTAGAGCTCTCGCTTCTCCCTGTGATTTTTAAATGGGTTCTCTCTGGGGGATGTGTAATAAGCCAAGTGAATCGTCCTCCGCAAAACTGGAGCCCTGTGGCCTCCAGCCCCCAGTCCTCAGCGTATTTGATACCAGACTAGCGTGGACCTGGGTCAAACTACCCAGCCGTTGTTCGGAGCACCAGCGTGATTTCCACTCTGGAATCTTTATTAAGCGACTTGAGTCCTTGTGTGAAATACCCTGGGCCCCCTTCATCTGTGGATGTGCCTGTGAGCCCAGTGCTGCTGGCAGAGTTCTCAAGCTGCCAGCCCCTGCCACCTCCCCTGCCCGACGGTTCCTTTCTGGCTGCTGGTGGCATCCAGCTCTGGGAAGTGGCTGAGTGTGGGAGAAGAAGCCGTAAACTGGGGGCTCAGGCACCGTGTTCCCTCCCCAGTGCCGCCCCTTCAAAGCTGGGTTCCCACCCTGGGTGGGCCTGTCTCCCCATGTGTTCACTGAAGGATGTGGACCAGAATCAGCACTTCCCAAATAGATGACAGTACCTGGGGTTTACAGACCCCTTTTTTCAAAAATTCCCAAGTGTTGACAAAGCCAGGACTGAAGCTGAGCTGGTGGAAGTGCAGGACTCCTTACGTTAACCAGCGACTTGGAGCTGTGACTCTGGATCTCAGTATACTCGACATGCTGGGCGGGGGTCTCGGCCAGGTGTGAGGCTCGGTCCTGAGGCTGCGTTAGGGGAGAAGACAGCCTGGGGGGAGGATGCACAGGGAAGTCTACATCGAGTTGGAGTGAAGAGTGGTATAGCTGCAGCAGGAGAAGAGAGCAGAGGGGCAAAGGTCCCGACCTTCCGGATCAGGGGAGACTTTACCAAGGAGGGACACTTGAATGGGACTGAGGGTGAGTGGGAGCCAGCAGGTGGACACAGGGGGAGGACAAGCCCCCAGACCTCAAAGGTGGACTATGCAGCCCTGAGGCGGGTAGACAGGCGCCAGCTGGCTGGAGTGTGATGGCCATGGGGGAGGGTGTTTTGCAGTGAAACCAGAGCCCTGGGCAGGGGCCAGATCGTGCCAGGTTGTTATAGGATGTGTTAAGGATGTGGGTTTACTCTGGTCAGCCTTTGAAGGCTTCTAACCTGGGTGCAGTGGGATAGTATTTGGTTGTCTCCTGACATTTTTCCCCCACAGGTTCTTGACATTGAAAGTGTAGCTTTGCCAACACTGAGCAGTTCACTGTACCCACCGCCCATCTCCCACCCCCAGTGAATATAAGACCACAAATCTCAGGCAGCAAACCCAGGGCCAGGTAGAGATGGGAGGCAGCCGTGGGGCCCACCCACTAGCTCTATGACATGCGTCCACCTGCCCAGCCCCCAAGACCACTCAGTTGAGATGCAAGCCTAAGCAACATGACAAATTACTGCGAGTCCATCCCCAACATGAGAGAGTGGTGATGATGCAGTTTGTCTGGGGAGAGACTCTTCTGAAGGTGGGATCCCTGGAAGGAAGTAGAGAAGAAGACTTAAAGGGGGCCTTTGGCAGTGAAAGCGTGGAAAACAGGAGCTTGGATGAATTCCTGCACTCCAAACATTTTATGAGGGCTCTACTGCAAACACAGCAGAGGTAGAGGTGAATGTGGGGATGGGCAAGATTCAGAGAGCTCGCACTGAAGACTTGATGGCCTCCTCGGCCCATTCCCAGGTTCTGAGAGTCTGTGGGTTCAGATTAGGATTTCCCAGTGAGAGCTTCATTTGGAAAGCAGTGGTCTCACACTCTACCAGCCCCTGACTTGCAGTTTCACAGGAGACCCCATGGGATGCTCTTCTCTTATGGGAGCTGCAGGGGCAGGTGGCCTGGACAGGAGGTACGGAACCCTGGGTGTGAGTCCTCACTCTGCCAAGCTCTGACCACCCCCACCTTGAAGCAGCTTCCATTTTCTTCTCTGTAAATTGTGCAAAGTTAAAATAAATGCTCTCTGAAATCTATCCTGGCACTAACATTTTACATCCCAAGCCCCTCCCCTGGCTGGCAGTGGGTGCTCATGCTGAGGGGTGGGGTTTTCCAAGCCCTGGTCCACAGTCTCTGGGAGACAGTGTCCCACGGGCGATAGGCTGCTGCCGTGAGCAGCTGTGTAACCACACCCACCTCTGACCTTGCAGGTGCACCCTTTGCTCCCGGGCACCTCAACCATCATGATCCACGACTTGTGCTTAGCCTTCCCAGCCCCGGCAAAGGCTGACGTTTATGTCTCGGACATTCAGGAGCTGTACATCCGCGTGGTGGACAAGGTCAGTGTCAACTTCCTGTTATGGCTCCCTCCCTGCGGAGGCCTGGAGAGCAATGGGGGTTCAGGGGGTGCTTTCCTCCTGTCCACCTGCAGCTCGCAGTACTGTTTCACGTAGCATTCTGGGCTCAGTGCAGAGCGGCCTCCAAGGGTATCCGTCTTCATCTCAGTTGACACCTGTAAAACCTGGCTGTAAATCCCGGTGGAAGTTGTCCCCACGTTAGCTGCAGCTTGGGAATTCCTGTCCTCTGACTGGTGCAAGTTACTAACCAGCCCGGTACATGCACTGCTGAATGTGAATTTTCTCCCCAGTATGTACATTTTGGATTCTCAGAAATTTCAGTGGCAATTGAATAAGATGTACTAATGCCAAGTGCTTTTGCAAAATGAATACATAATAGATCTAGGCTTTTCTTTAATGTGAAGAGGGATTTTATATTACTCCAAATACCTGAAGTAACTGCAGTGATACTTAAAGAGGGATGCTGTCAGAGTCCTATCTTCCTGGGGGGAGAGAATAGTTGGTAATTAAAGGGGGACATTCAAGCAACTTGGACTCCTTAAGAGTCAGTATTCTCTTAGCCTCAGGTAGTCCTCCTCTGATCTCATTTCCTCTGGTGATTTGCTTCCAGACTTGAGTTCTTTCACTAAACATTTCTGACTCATGTTTCCCAGAGTTTTCACCATGTGTATTATGTGCCAGGTATGAACTCTTGGGTCAATGAGCACTTATTAAACCCCCACTGTATGCCTGTTGCTATTCTAAGCTATGGATTATCTCTCTAATTAGATTGTTAATTCTTTCTTTTTATTGGAGTATAGTTGATTTACAATGTTGTGTTAGTTTCTGGTGTACAGCAAAGTGATTCAGTTATACATATATATATTCTTTTTCAGATTCTTTTCCATTATAGGTTATTATAAGATATTGAATATAGCCCCTGTGCTATACAGTAAATCCAGTTATCTACTTTATACATAGTAGTGTGTATCTGTTAATCCCATACTTCTAATTTATCCCCCCCAAGATTGTTAGTTCTCCAGAATGGGATGTGTCATTTATTCATCGAAGTATCCCCGAGGCCCCTTGACTACAGAAAGCACGTAACCGATTTTCATTTGTTGATGGGCTGATAGTCTGAAGGTCATCTTGGGTCTGTAGGTTTGAAGTTGTTGATGCTTTTGCAGAGAGCCATAGGGTACCACAGGTGGTGGCATTGGTCACTCGAAGGCCACCCCTGAGTCTCTGTCCCCCTTGATGTAGGTGGAGATTGGGAAGACGGTCAAGGCATATGTTCGCGTGCTGGACTTCCACAAGAAGCCTTTCCTGGCCAAGTACTTGGCCTTCATGGACCTGAAGCTCCGGGCAGCCTCCCAGATCGTTACGTTGGTGTGAGTCCTTGCAGGATCAGGGCTCAGAGGAGGGCATCTCAGGGCATTGCCGACAGGCCTGTTGGGGGAAGAAGTCCCAGCTTCTCCCTCTGTTCCAGGGCCCTCGACGAGGCCCCAGACGACTACACCGCAGTGTTCCGCGTCCACGGCGTGGCCATTGGCCAGACCAGTCTCACTGCAACCGTGACCGATAAGGCTGGACAGAGAATCAACTCAGCCCCACAGCAGATTGAGGTAAAGCTGTTCCCCTAATGCTTCATGGCCTCGGCCCAGTCCCTGTTGCATGTTGGGGCTTTTTTGTGATAGGCTGGGCGTTTTAGGGGCAGCCCAGGAAGCCACGTGGAGGGGCCGTATTAAACTGCCCTACTGTGTCCTCTGATGAAAACGGGGCCTTCACTGGTCCCGGGGACCTGGGGCCACAGGAGGGAGGGGGCTGGGTTACTTCACTGTCTCCGGAACGGAGGGGGCGTGGCGTGGCTCAGGGGAGGGGAGCTACTGCCGCACAGCAAGGGGGTAGCTGGGGAGGCGTGCGGACAGGTCTGGGCTTGTGTGCAGAGGTGCCCATTGACAGTCGGGGCCTTAGAGGCGGTGCGCTCCTCGGGGGAACTCCGGGAGCAGCAGTTCTGGGTGAGGGAGCTCCAGGGCCCCGACACCGTCTCAGCTGTGACAGGAGCCCCACAGCCGCCAGGGCCAGGAAGTCGTGTCCAAGTTTATTCTTTGGCAGCACTAAACCGGTCCTGCCTCCTCCTCCACCGTCTCGGCCACATAGGGCCGGTGGGCTTGGTGTCGGCGGATGCGGTTGGTGCTTCTAGATGGCAGTGCACCTTTCTTCTCCTGCTGAGAAGAAAGTCCTGTCTGCCTACAAATGACGCAGCCACACGGAGACCACTCCTCACGCACAAAGCAGCCCCGGGCCGACTGGCACAGCTTATGGCAAAGCAGGGGTTGTAGGGGTACAGGAGGAGGACCTGGGGGCTTTGCCCTGCTGCAGAGACGGGGGCATCCTCGTCCCTGCCCCTCGAGTCCTGCTTTCCTCCTCTGGCAAATGTTGAGGACGTCGAAGTAGAGCGCTCTTCTAAGGGCATTAGTCAGTAGAAATCTGGAGACATTTAGTGGAAGAGACACCTTCCAAAGAGGAGTTGGCGAAATCTCGAAAGCAGTGGGTTGGAAACTTGGACATGTGTCAGATCTCGTGGGGACTTGTTGAAACACAGTGCAGGACCCCACCTCTGACTGGCAGGTCTGGGGCAGGCCGGGGAGCGGGCATTCCTACAGCTCCCAGGTGGCTTCCACAGGAGCAGAACACGGCCCCGAGAACCGCAGATGCTCGGGCCCAGGAGTGGGATGAGGTCTCGTGGGGACTGCTCGGGTCGGGCTCCCCCAGGGTTGGCCGGGACCCCAGGCGCTCGCCGGCGCCCCCTGCAGAGGAGTGACGTCTGTGCACCGTGCTTCTCTGGGATTGAATGGGACTGTGTCCGGCCACAGGAGCTTGGAACACAACGGGCCCCTTTCTCCCTTGTGTCTCCACACCCAGGTCTTTCCCCCGTTTAGGTTGATACCCAGGAAGGTGACGCTGATTATCGGGGCCACGATGCAGGTAGGAACCAAAGGCCACGCCCCCACCCCACCCCAACCCGCGACCGGGCTCTGGCTGTGTCCCCTGCCTGGGGCTTCAGGACGGGCTGTGGAGAGTGCTGGGGTGTTGGCACCCTTGCCCCGAGGGTGAGGCACGGGCCGCCAGGGGACGGGCTGACGGGCGCAGCTCTTCTCCCTCCAGATCACGTCCGAGGGCGGCCCCCAGCCTCAGTCCAACATCCTCTTCTCCATCAGCAATGAGACCGTGGCGCTGGTGGGCGGTGCCGGGCTTGTGCGAGGCCTCGCCGTGGGCCACGGCACTGTGTCGGGGGTCGTGCAGGCCGTGGATGCCGAGAGCGGCAGGCTCGTCGTCGTGTCACAGGTAAGGGCGTGGGCTGCACCGCGGCGGGCACCTTCCGAATCCGCCCTGCACACAGCCTCTGGGGTGAGGCTCACCACTCCCCAGGCAGCTGGCGGGGCTGGTGACCCGGGCTGGGAGGAAGCCCTGCTGCTGGGCTGGGGCTCTTGCCAAGGGCCGCCCTCTCCCAGGGTCTTGCTTCTGCCCTCTGAGCCCAAGCCCCTGCCTGTCACCTACCCCCACCAGGGCCAGCCCTGCACTCGTACCCCTGAGGTTGCCCTCTTCCAGACTGAGGCTCCCTGGCTGCTCCTTAAGGGGCAGGGTCCCCAAGCCCCATGCCCTGGGGACATTCCAGTGCAGGCTGACAGTAGCCGTTGTGACAGCAGACTCTGCTTTACGTGCCTCCCCAAGTCCTCTCCGGACCCTCTGCTCTGCCTGTGTGCAGGTGATGGGCCCGAGGGACAAGCTAGTGACCCACGGCCACCACACGGCTGCTCTAGGACCTGACCTAGTATTGCCAGCATCAGAGCCCTCCCGCCTTCAGGTCTTCTTTTCCAGCTGGGCTTGGAGATGTTCTCCTAGCAGAGTTGGGCTGCTCTAGGCTCTGACACACTTGCTGGGTTATGGTGTATGTTTTTGGAGGCATGTGCTGACTTGGCTGCTGTACACGAGGGTAACTGGACACCAGTAGTGTTTCAGACCTGGATTTATATTTCCAGGAGAAAAAGAAAGCCTGAGTCATCCGCCAGTGTCTTTGCTCAGCTAGAAGTAAAGTCATCTCCCCCGCCTCCTCGCTGGAGTGGGGGACATTTCCTGACCAGTTTCCTGGGTCAGCAGAGATGCTGGAGGCCGACTCAGGGGAAGCCTCACCCAGGAGGGTCCCCCTGTCCCATATCGGTGGCACTGACTCCAAGCAGGTGAAAGCGGGTGTCTATAAGTCTGATCGTTTCTGTCTTTCCCAGGGGCAGGCACTTCCGTGGGCCTCTGGGAAGGACAGGGCAGAGCATGTCCCCCTCCTGAGAAGAGCTCAGGGTGCTTGGTTTCTGCCCCGTGTCCTTGGCCTGCTGTGACCCGCAGGAGCGTCGGCTTGGTGGTCAGGCCACGCTGGAACCCCGGCTCGAAGAGGGCGTTTTGTCCTGGGTGGTGTGGCTGTGGACAGGAACTGGGCTCCTGACAGCGGTCCAGGAACACCGCTGAGTTAGGAGCACCTGAACACACAGCTCTGGGTGCTGGGACCCCCTGGAGGGGGTGGGGCTGACTTTGACCCGACACTGAGTGCATCGATTTACTCCTTTCCCAGCAGTTCCACTCTCTCTCCAAGTATCCCGCTTACGCCGCAGTCCTTTTGAATCACTGGGTGGATACTCCAAGTTTACCTATCTATTTTATAAAGACGAGAAACCACTGGGCATGTGAGAGTAAAATTAAGGACCAAGGAGGCCCTGCTTTGTTTCTCTCTAAAGAAAGGGTTGCAGCCTCAAGAACAGGCTTGTTTTTCTCCTCCTGGGGGCCCGCGTGGCTGACACAGCAACTGGCTGGAGATTGGTCCAGAGGACACAAGGCCATGCAGTCCCTCCTGGCCACCCTCCTCTCTAGGCTGACCTCACTGGGCCACCTCTCTGCGTCTCCCATCTGGCAGGCTGGGGGAGGGGCTGGGGGAAGGCCCCGGTGCCCCTTGGTAGATGGAAAGGCTGCACCACCAGCTCCATCTGAAAGGCGTCTCCTTGAGCCCAGGCAGGTGGGGGCTCAGCCTGAGGCCCTGAGGTCCACGTGTCCCAGAAGGGTATGCGACTCTGGTCAGAAGCTCACGGTTCCATCTGTGCAATTCAGGTCACCCTAAGAATCAGCTCCCAAAGCCGAGGAATAGTCCAGGACTAGCAGGGGAAGACAGCAGTGAGAAGGATGAAGGGAAGGAAGGGAAGGGATGCTAGCTGGGCACCTACTATGTGCTGGGAGTTAGCCCAGATCACAAGGCACAGGAGATGGGCTCACGTGAGTGTATGTAAAAAGGGCTTAAGGGTTTTAGTAGCCTGGGTTCAGCATGTGTCAGCAGCACTACAAAGAAGCCAGTAAAGTTAGTCTTTGGCCAAATTAACAGGAGTATAGAATTCAGAATGAAGGAGGATATAGTCTATTCTAATCACACTCTGCCTGTGGCTCCTGCATTTGTCCCGGTACTCTGCTCAGAGACAGACAGGCTGGATTTGGGGTTGGGAGGTCTGGAGACCTGTCCTGTGAGGGCTGCCTGGCCTAGAGAGGAACAGTCCCTGGTCAGTGTCCCCAGGTCTCTGCGGTGCTGACCTGGAACATCTGGATTGGACAGGTCTGTAGGCTCAGAGGACCAGGCTGGCACCCCCAGGGGCAGGGAAGAGGCAGCAGCCAGGTCCACGTGGGGCGAGCCACCCACAAAGCCAGGCCTCCTAGGGAAGAGGAACATCATGGGTACCTTCTGGCCACATGGCTCTGAGCTGGCCTTGGCAGGAGCCTCCTTCCTTGGGGAGGGTGTCCCTTCCTGAAATTTCCGTCATTAGCACACAGCGCCTACGCACAGTCAGCCTGAGCCCCAAAACCCTTTTCCTAGGATCTCGTGGAGGTGGAGGTGTTGCTGCTCCAGGCTGTGAGGATCCGTGCCCCCATCACTCGGATGAGGACGGGGACCCAGGTGAGGCGGGAACCTCTCCAGGCCCTCCTGTCGGAGCTCTCGGAGCGGCCTCTTGGCCAGGGTCAGGCCCTGAGCTCTGCTTCAGGATGAGCTTGGGGCTGCTGGCCGGACGCCGTTCCCTCTGCTGGGACAGTTCTCCATGCCCTTCACCTGCTGGACCCTGTTTACCCGGGGGTCCAGCTTCACTCCCCTGGCCTTTCCTGCTGCAGCCCAAGGGCTCGCTGCCATTGTCCCCAATGGTGCCATCTCCTCACACACGGCGCTTATGCCTGTCGCCCCGTGTGGGTGCCGTCAGCAGGTGGTGCCTGTGTCTCCACCAGTCTGTTGCCCTCCCACACCTAGAATAGCACCTGGCACCTCGCAGGAGCCGGTGTTTGCACGGTGCATACCTTTCTCGGTGCCTTCTGTGTATTAGTCCACATGGTGCACATAACAGCCCCGAGAGGTAGCTCCGGGGTCATGTCCGTGTCACAGAGGAGGAGGTGCGCACGTGGTAGGCTTAGGGTGTCTGCGCAGCTGGTAGGCGGCGGGACGGGGCGCCGACCCACATCCTGGCTCAGGTCCGTCCCCGCCTTTTGTTGCATCACCTCCACGTGCTCCCTCTGGTCGGCGCTCGGTCAATTCAGATTGTCGGAGACTGAGTCCACCCCTTGTAAGCAGGGACCCCCGCTAGACTGAGAAAGAGGGGAGCAGTGTAAGCTGTGTGGCAGGGGCTGGGGGCGCTGCAGGTGTCCCAGGGCTAGAGGCGGTCGTTTAGGAATGGGGTCTCCCGGCCGAGCTGCGACAGCCCGCGGCCCAAGAAGGACGGGAGGGGCGGGGCTGGCGCTGTGTTCCGCTCGGTCCTTTGCTGTTTCCTCAGGCCTCCCGGGACCTATGCTGCACCTGCCACTGCTTAGGGAGGAATTGGGTGCGGCTCCCGTTGCCCCGCAGAGACGGGGAAGTGCCCCAAGTGTCCGGGGGGTGGGGCTGCGGCCGCTGGACCCTGGCGGTCATGGGCCTGGCTTCTCCCCGCAGATGCCTGTCTACGTCACCGGGATCACCAACAACCAGAACCCTTTCTCCTTCGGCAATGCCGTGCCGGGCCTGACCTTCCACTGGTCTGTCACCAAGCGAGACATCTTGGACGTCCGGGGGCGGCACCACGAGGTACCTGCCCCCCGCAAAGTCCCCCGACTCCATCCCGGACAGTGTTGGGGTGGGAGGGTTCTCACCACGTGTCTTGCGCTTCACGCCCTCTCGCGGCTCCCCGACTCCTTCTCCCAAGGCTGCGGCCACACTGTCCCTCCCCGGTGTCCCTGCCGGCCTCTCAGTCTTGCTCATGTCCAGGATCCCGGCCGCCCAGCTCCCCCCTCGCGGTTCCCAGGACAGTCGCAGCCTTTTCATTTTAAGCCCATTCTTGCCGACCACTGCGCTGCACAGGGGCTTAGTGACCTGTTAGCGGAAGGCGGCAAAAACGATAGCCTGGTGGGGACGTCACAGAAGTTCCAGAACATCTCGGGGTCCTTGTTGGGGTCCCCAGTCTGTAGCTTCTGACCCCCTTTCCGAGATGACGCCTGGCAGCCCTGGGGTTTTCTCCAGGTTTATCCCAGGATCCCACCCCTGTCCCCTTAGGCCTCCCTAGGGGGTCCCCGGCCCCTCCCTAAGTCTCAGCTGGAGAGAACGTGCTGCCCCCGTTTGTATGAGCTGGAGCCCATGCGTGAGGAGGGGGGACGCGCCCAGGGTCGCCCAGCCAGTGGGCTATGGGCCGGGTGCCGGCCCTGGTGACTACAGGCTGCCACCCCGGGTGGGCCTTGGTCACCCAGGACCCGAGTGGGGTTGGTGCCGGGGGTTTCTTCTTGTCTTATCTGTGGACGGGGGGGGAGGGGGCCAGGCATGGGATGGGGGTCTCCTGGAGGCTGCCTGAAGCTCATCTAGTGCAGGACGAGGGCCTCCCCCCGACCCTATGGGACCAGAGTCCTGTCCCCAGACTGTTCCCGTGGTACCCGGACGTGTGACTTTTTCACAGATAGCCCACGACGGGGGCTCTAGGGGGGAACACCCCAAGTCTAACATCTTCTCGGTGATTCGCCTGACCTCCCGCACAGTCGAGGCCTTGAGAAGTCCTGTGTGAGAACGCTGGTTGGCCTAGCCTCTTCCACAGGCTGCTGTGAACAACGTGCATCGCAGCATGGGGTGCCCCGCACTCGTGCTGGGGTGGGTGGCCACGGGCTGCAGCCCCCAGTTAGCAGGCCCTGACGGGGCTGGAAGGCAGCAGGATGAGAGCAGGCAGGCAGTGCGGGGAGTCTGGGGCTCCTGTCCGGCTCTGCCCTTTGGGGACACCTTTGACATCTGTCGCAGGCATCGCTCCGGTTGCCGTCGCAGTACAACTTTGCCATGAACGTGCACGGCCGGGTGAAGGGCCGCACCGGGCTGAGGGTGGTGGTCAAGGCCCTGGACCCCACAGCCGGGCAGCTGCTGGGCCTCGCCAAAGAGCTGTCTGACGAGATCCAAATCCAGGTAAAGGACAGGTGGGCAGAAGCCACCGTCAGCGGGAGAGCAAAGGCCAACCCAGCAGCCCTGGTCCTCCCAGGGGCCGTGTGGGCACGTGTCGGGGCTGGGGGTTGGGGCTGGGGGTATGAGGTGCTGTGGGAACCCAGAGATGGGGTGACCCAGGGCTTCACGGATGGGGGACGTTTCAGGCTTGGGGGGCCTGGCATGTGCACAGGGCTGAAGGTCTGAAGTAGCTTGATGTGCTCCCAGAATAGCAGATAATTCTGAGCTCAGAGTCTGGGGTGCCTTCTTGGGGGAAAAGCCTGGAAAATTGTCTGAGCCAGGCATTCATTTAGTTGTCTGTATATTTCACAAACATGTGGCGCACTTAGCAGAAGCAGACACACTCTCCCCACTTCCCAGGCCGGCTCCTACAGAGCCTGCGGGGCAGGAGCTGCAGGTGTGGCTGCCCTAGATGAGCCCACAGCCCCGGGGGTGAAGTGCCCCTGCGGGTCCCAGGGAGCGGGCAGCAGAGGGTCCTGAACGGCCTCGAGGGATGTGCCCTGGAAGACAGAGGGTGCGACCCATCGTTCACTGATGGAAACCGAGCCTCAGGACGGGAGGTGGCCTGCACAGAGCCCCTCGAGGGGGCACCCAGCAGGACTCGGACCAGGCAGGACCGGAGCCCAGCCACCCCTGTCCAGCCCAGGGCTCAACCCACGTCTCTCTCTACCACCCCTGCCCGCTCTGGGCCCCTCTGTAAAAACAACGAAGAGCATTTTTAGCTTCAGGGACCCCATTCTGCTAATCTGGGACTCAGTAATGTCTGGGTTCCCCTAAATTGAAAAGAAAAACTGATAGCAGCCCCTAAGTATCATGAGAAAAGAAATGGGTTCAAGCCCCCTCTTCAGGAAGGAGCAAACCGTTTCTAAACCAGGCACGTACCTCATTAGGGGCAACGAAGCAGATTTCAAAGAGAGAAACGCCTGTCTGCCAACCCCTGCCTGCACAGGCACACAGGCACACACACAGATACACAGACACGCACACATACACAGGCACACAGACACACAAACACAGACACGCACACATACACACACAAACAAATACACACACAGAAACACACAAATACATGCTCTTCCTAGCTGAAAACAAAACGAAGCAAGTTCTGATACCTATCCTGAAATTAAAGACAGGGCTTTGCAGCTGCCAAATTCTGTGACCTCAGTCAGGTCATCTAACCTCTCTGCGCCTCGGTGTCCCTGGCTGACGGCAGATGGGTTTTGAGTACATCAGAAACTTAGAGACGCTGCGTCCAGCCCACAGAGGTGTTAAATTTGGCTCATTCAGTGCTTTGAAACAATTTTTATTTGTTGCCAACATTTAAAAATAGGAAGATTTTGGGCTTCCCTGGTGGCGCAGTGGTTGAGAGTCCACCTGCCGATGCAGGGGACACGGGTTCGTGCCCCGGTCCGGGAGGATCCCACATGCCGCGGAGCGGCTGGGCCCGTGAGCCATGGCCGCTGAGCCTGCGCGTCCAGAGCCTGTGCTCTGCAACGGGAGAGGCCACAACAGTGAGAGGCCCGCGTACCGCAAAAAAAAAAAAAAAAAAAAAAAAAAAATAGGAAGATTTTGTCTAAATGCCCAATATGAATACATGGCATGATGCCACACGGCAAAACCAGCAAGAGATAAGGGCCAGCCTCCCATTGATAGAGACGTGCCCCCCAGTATCACAGGCCCCCCAGCCCCCATCGTCTCCCTGGCACCGAGGCCGTTCACCATGGTGCTGGCAATGGTGCTTTTCTGCCGGTCACATAACAGGAGAGGAAGGTCTCCCTTGTACCTTCATCTCCATCTCAAGAGGGACCACAGAGGTCCATGCCTAAGAAAAGTGGGAGGGGACTTGTGTGTGCGTGTATTTCCTGCGAGATACGTAATCAGTGAGGCAGCTTCACTCTGGATGCCGCCTGCCTGGCAGAAGTGCTCACGTGACTCCAGAACCCAGTCTGGCTCCCAAGGCCATGCTCCGTGCCCTGTCAGGAAGCACTGCTACTCCATCGTGTCTCACGAATCCCCCAGCTCTGTGAGACAAGCGTGGCAAGGATGATTACTTCTAGACCCTTTTTACAGATGAGGAAATCGAGGTTGAGTGTATAGTCAGAACATGGCGATGCGCAGAGGGCGGGGAGTCAGGCCAGTTTCCTCTTGGAAAATCATCCATCAGTTCAGATGATTTTAGACACAGGCCCTTAGGAGCGTCCAGCTGGTCTGATCGAAGCAGAAGCCAGCGGGGAGCCAAAGCTGTGCTTGGCATCTAGGCTCGGATGCCAAGCACACCAGCAGCCCTGAGGGTCCCTGGAGATAGGTCCCTGAAGGGTGCTGGGCGCGTCAGGCTGCGTGCAGAGAGGGGTCTGGAGCCCCGTGGCAGGATTAGAGTCCATCTGACATCATCGGGTGTGTCGGCTGCTGGCCTGAGGTCACCAGGCACCCCGTACCAGGTCTGTGCGGATCCTGCTGGAGCCTGGCAGGATAGAGGGTGAGAGGCGGGGCTGAGGGGGTGGATCTCGGAGGGGCACGTAAGGAGCGGCATGTCTCTCAGAGGCGAAGTGAGAGCCTTCTCCAGGCTCCGTCCTGGCAGCATCGGCGAGCAGGACCTTAGACCCTGTCACTCTGCTGCTTTCCACACACATACGTCCCGAGAGCTCGGGGGAGGCCCGTGCTTCTGTGAAGCAGCCCCAGGGGCTTCACCAGCGCAGGGTGAAGGAGGAGGAGATCCCTCCTCACCATGCCTTCGGCCTCCTACAGCTCAGCCCTTACCACCACATCACCAGCTGCATGACAGGTTCTGGCACCGGGCTCTCTCACCCCTGGGAGACAAGCAGACCCTGGACGTGGTTCCGGGGGTCACAGGAAACAAAACTCCCCCTCTCTTCCAGGTGTTTGAAAAGCTGCGGCTGCTGAACCCTGAAATAGAAGCAGAACACGTGTTAATGTCGCCCAACTCATTTGTCAAGCTCCAGACAAACAGGTACATGACTCAACACGGCTTCATCCAGGTTGTGAAGCTGTGCTCACATCCGACGGCTCATTTGTCGAAGTCGTCAGGAGCCGTGGGTGCCTCGGGCGAGCTGCACCTCCCTCCTGGTGTCATGCCGGAAGCGGGTGCGACCTCTGCCCTCCTCCCCCGTCACTGTGGACGTCCCCTGCTCGTCTGCAGCATCTCCCCACGGGCCCCTCTTCTCCCTGTGGCCCAGAACCTGTCATGCTTTCTGCGGACATCCACTGCTTCAAAGGGGGAAACGTGCCAGCTTGGAGGTGTTCAGTTTCTCGAATGCCCCCGTGTCTTCGAGACTTGCTGTTCCGTGTAGTCTAGGAGCCGGGGCGTCACCTGGGGGTTCGTGAAAATGTGGATCTCGGCCCCTGCTGGGTGGTGGGGACATGCATGAACGCAGAGAAGCGGGGTTTTGAAACCCGCCTGCAAACCTGCCTCCTGCCCGGCATTCTGAGACGATGCTTTGGGTAGTGATGCCTTGTGTGTGAACTGCGGGTGCAAAGTTCGGCATTGTAAGGACCACTGGAGAAACACACAGACGTGGGGGATGCACAGCCAGAAGTGTCACCTCCCGGCTCCATGCAGGGCTCTAGGTCAGAGGTGGGTGACAGCCGTGCCCTTGAGTCCAGGGGGGAAGAGGGCAGTGTAGAGAGAGAAGGGCTGTAATGAAACGAGGTACAGTGTTGAAGCCACAGCCCAAAGGAAGGCCTTCCATGCAGGGATCTGGGGAGGCACGCCCCCAGTGGACATGCTGGAGCTGGGACTTAAAGGATGCATAGGAGGTTAAGAGGCTGGGGTTGATGAGGGAGGAGAAGTTTGAGGCAGAAGCAATGACATTTGCTTAAAGTCATCTGCAGAGGGTTTGTGGGGCTGCGGCACAGAGAGAGGGTGAGCGGGGGCCAGGCCTGGGAGGCTTTTCCTTCCTTTCTTTCCTTATAACGTCAATGAATATGTAAAAGAGCATAAAATACTGCATAATCTGTCTTCTCCCCAGTGCATATTATCAGTACTTTTCCAAACCACGTTCTTAGCAAGTGGCCTTATCCAGTTACTGGCCCTTGGAAATAGGACAGGGCAGGGCCATAACTCCCATTTCACAGTTGAGGAAGCCGAGGCCGAGAGAGGGGACACGTGCCTAAAGATGCACAGTTGTCAGCGGGCTGTTGGGTCTGCCTTTGGGCTCCATCCAGCTCAGAGCCCCATCCTCTTCCTGCTGCACCAGGCTGCCTTATTTCAGCAAACTGAAGACAGTTGACCACGGAAGGGTCTTTGACAGCAAGCGTCTGTGCTGCTGAGGGGACCCTCAGCTCCCGCATCCTTCCCTCCCACTGACTAGCTCGTGGAAGGTGCCGCTCTCCTTGGAACCCTTGGTTTTACAAATTAGGTTTCCCGTTGGCAACTGACGAGCTGCAGCAGGCTGTGCACAGGGTCCTGTTGCACGGCAGGGCTGAGGTTGGGCCTCTTCTCACGGGAGCAGCGGGACTCCCAAACCCCGGGCCCCTTGCTGTGACACTCCTGCTGTCTGCGAACACGGGTCTGGTTTGTTTTCCGAAGGGATGGCGCCGCCTCTCTGAGCTATCATGTCCTGGACGGTCCCGAGAAGGTTCCCATCGTGCACGTTGATGAGAAAGGCTTCCTGGTGTCGGGGTCCATGATCGGGACATCCACAGTCGAAGTGACCGCCCAAGAGGCCTTTGGGGCCAACCAGACCATCATCGTGGCTGTCAAGGTAGGATCACATCCGCCTCCTTTTTGGAGTGATAAAATCAGCAGTGCTGTTTTCCCCTCGCAGGTGTGTAAGTGAATATACTCACCTTCCAGCCAAGAAATTGTCTGGAAGAGTTTATTAAAGGTCCTAGGTGAGAAGCTGCAGCATCTTCTGGATGTTGGAGCCGAAGATCCTTAGAGGTGATTGATGGCAATGACCTCGTCTCATAGATGGGGAAACTGAGGCCCAGAGAGGTCCGTGGTTTTCTGGGACTGGCCCTCCAGTGTCCTGACCAGTCAGCAGTGAATGTGTGCTGGCTCTTGACCCAGAAACCATTACATTACAGACGGCACCTCGTAGGATGAGGTGACCTGTCATACAGGCAAGGAGACCGAGACTCAGAGTGTCACACAGTAATTGAGAGTCAGGCTCTGGGTTCTAGCCCACGTCGGCCTGGCCCTGTCGGTGTCCTCCAGTCCCGGCCAGCACTCCTGTGTCCCCTTGCCATTCTGTGCTCCTCAGAGACAGGACTTTCTCCTTGGGCGTCCCTGGGTCGGGTCCTGGGGTTTATCCTGGACAGGGTTTTCTTTGCACAACTGATCCTCAGTGACAGAGAAAACACACGACCACTGTAATATTTAGATTTTGCTTGGGTCGTGGGCCTATTTCCTTCCTGACATCTTTTTGTTTCAAGATGGGTGTCTAGCAGGGAACCCCCCACCCTAGTTTCGAGTAAGTGAAAGTGACTGACCACCCATCCTGTGTCCACAAATAGTATTGAGCGCCAGCTCTGTGCCGGTCACTGCACCCCTGATCTTTGTCAAAGAAATTGGGTTTTTTGGGGGCTGGCTTTTTGGCCAGGATGGATTTTACCTGGAGTCAGAGAACCACGTCTGCTCTCTCAAGAGCTTGTGCTCTAGGGCTCCCGAAACCCGTCGTCCCCTCCTTTTCCCGTCTCCCCTTCAAATGGGGCATCTGCTCCTGGCAGCTCTGTAGCGTACGGAGGTCCCCAGGCAACGCTGCCCCTGCAGTCCGAGTGGGCATTGTTTCTACTTTAAATGCCCGGAGAGCCAGATCCTCCAAAGAAGCTGAGCAGTCAAAGCCAAGAGGATATTTTTGCAACATGAATAATGATCTAATTTTTCACAGTCATGGCTTTTGACTCTTGTGGGTCGGGTTTCCTGAGAGTGAGACCGGCCGCCAGGCAAGGAGGTGCCGACGTCGCGGGCTGAGCCGGTCTCTCCATGACCCCAAGTCGGTCCAGCCCCCATGCCTCCTGAGACGGTGACTGGCTAGGGCCAGGTGTTCTCGGGAGGGGGCTCTTCAGAGAGGTGTTCCTGGCGCAGTTGTCACTGTCCTTGCTCACTGTCCCCAGGTGTCCCCTGTTTCCTACCTGAGGATCTCCATGAGCCCTGCCCTGCACACCCAGAACAAGGAGGCTCTGGCGGCCCTGCCCCTGGGAGTGACCGTGACCTTCACCGTCCACTTCCACGACAGCTCCGGAGACATCTTCCATGCTCACAACTCTGTCCTCAACTTTGCAACTAACAGGTAGAGGGTGGGCCCCCCTCGTTCCCCACATGAAGTCACGTCTCGATCAGACCCAGATCTGATTCATGCAGGGGACTGATGACCACACAGAGAGGCCAGCGCCACCGAGGGGAGAGTTTGTTAGTCACGATTCGCAAGAGCAGGGGGTGCGCCTTGGTCGCAGGGCCACGGGGGAAGCACCAGGCTCGGCCAGGCATCAGGAGCAAGGAGAGGCGTGGCCGAGAGTCTTCATTACCAGAAGGCCTGCAATCATTCAGCAGAGGTGTCCCCCCAGTGGGCAGGAAGCAAAACCCAGATGTCGGGGTTTGTAATAAGATTTTGTGCGGCCGTGAAGGCTGGGCTGCAGGGGAGATGCATACAGCCCTGGTCGCTGGCCTGGCCCTGTGGTCAGTGGATGCTGAGCACCAGTTATACCTGCTACAAAAGCTGGTCAGAGACGTCACACACCTTCCAACGCTCAGGCCCTTCTGCGTGCCGTCTCGCCGACTCCTCGCTGTCACCCGTTCTTAGAGGCCCAGAGAGGTCAAGCCACTTGTCCAGGGCCACACAGCCAGGAAGTGGGGTTTGAATACCACGTCCCATTGGGCTCCAAGGGCAGTTCTTTTTGGCTGATGCTTCTGAGATACAAATGCAGCCTCAGGCCTAATGTGAGGAGAGAGGGTGTGGTCTCCAGGAAAGAGAGCTGTGGCCTCAGGCTAGACCTGCCCACATGTCTGAGTCTACTGGAGCAGCGGTTCTCAAAGTGTTGTCCCCAGACCAGCATCATTACCACCGCCTGGGACACTTAAAAATGCACATCCTCAGGGCCCAACAATCTGGGCTGTAAGGAGGCCTTCAGGTGATTCTAAAGGTTAGGAACCGTTGTCCTGGGGGACGCAGACCAAGCGAAGAGCAGGAGAGAGGAGCCCCAGACCTAGGAGGAACGAGTAGCGCTCCAGAGAGTCCTCTTTGGGCGCAGAAGGTCATGTCCCGGTGTTGGTGACCATTGCAGCTTGGGCTTCCCGTGGGCCCTGGAGCAGATGTGTCCCCTGTGGCTGAACACACCCAGGCCCGGGCCCTGGGAGAGCGGGGTTTGGAGTTGGGCCCTGTTCAAGCCGAGCTTGGCCCTTTATGGGGCCCGTGAGCTTGGGCGGGTTACCCTTCCAGGCCGCTGTGTCCACACCTGTCACGTGGAGAACGTGACCTAGTCCCTGGGGCCACCAACTGAGGCTGTGGTTGCCAGGGCCTCTGGCATGCCATGGCGCTCTGTGCACACAGCAGGGCATCTGCCGGTCTGGGGAGAAGGCTGCCCTGGAGGGAACAGAGCCCCATGTCCAGCTCCCCTGCAGAAGTCACACGGGCCTTCTGTGGCAGCGAACATCCGTCTCCAAGAGAGTGGTCAGGGCTCGGGGGTGTGGGGAGGAAGGCAGCGGAGCAGAGACCCTGACCCTCCCCCTGCCCAGCCAGCCGTCCATCCAGCCCTGCGGGGGCTGCCGTCACTGAGTGCCCCCCATGTGCCGGCTGCTGGCCCAAGCCCTTTCCAGCTGCTGACCGGGTTTGCGGCTCACGTCAAGCCTGTGATGTGGGTACATTGTCAGCCCCACTCGGCAGATGAGGAAGCGGGCAGGGGCAATGTCACTGGTCCCAGTAACACGGCAGAAGGCAGCCTGTGCCTCCCCGAGTGTCCTGGTTCCCTACTGGGAAGGGATGGGAGCACAGGGTACATCACTTTCCTCTGGGGGGATGGTGACGCTGGCCATCCTGTCTGGGCTGTGGGTCCCCCTGCCCCACCCAGGTGGTGGGTGAATCAGGTCGGTGTGGCCTGCGGGTCCCTCACCCGGGTGACATCAGGGCGCAGTGGGCAGGTGTGGGGGCCCTTCGCTGGCTCCTCCCTCAGAGCTGGGGCCTCTCCCGAGACTGAGAGCCACATCTCCTGTGCCCAGGGACGAGTTTGTGCAGATCGGGAAGGGCGCCACCAACAACACCTGCGTGGTCCGTGCGGTCAGCGTGGGCCTGACACTGCTCAGAGCATGGGACGCAGCGCATGGCGGCCTCTCTGACTTCGTCCCGCTGCCTGTCCTGCAGGCCATCTCCCCCGAGCTGTCCGGAGCAGTGGTGGTGGGGGACGTCCTCTGTCTGGCCACGGTTCTGGTCAGCCTGGAAGGTACGAGAGATTCTGGCCGAGGGAACCATCTCTGTAGTTGGGAGGTGGGACGGGGCTCTCAGCCTGCTGTGACAGGTGTGCACATGGAGCTTGGTGATGTTCTAGAGCGGGCATCGGAAAACTGCTGCCCCGGCCAGAGCCAGCCTGCCATCTCTTTCTGCAACAGGCTGTTATTGGTGCTCGGCCACACCCCTCCATCTCCGTGTCATCAGTGGCCGTTTTCACGCTGCATCTGCTGGGCCGAGTGGTGGCATCAGAGACCCTCGGGCCCACACAGCCCCAAAGACTTCAGTCTGGCCCTCTACAGAGAAGCTGGCCCCCCCTGCTCTAGGGGTTTTCCACCCTTGTGGAAACCGTCTACCCCTACAGCCAAGAGCCACGGGACCCTGGAAACATGGCTGGTGCAGCTGAGGAGCTGACTGTTCTGTGTTTTGTTTGGTTGTGGTTGTGGCCGTGCCGCATGGCACGTGGGATCATAGTTGCCCTGGTCCCGTGCCCCCTGTGCTGGAAGTGCAGTGTCTTAACTGCTGGACCACCAGGGAAGTCCCTGACTGTTCGGTGTTGATGAGCTTCTTGGCGGGGCTGCTGCACGGGCAGGTGCCTCTAGGAGGGAACCTCAGCCAAGGAAGCCGCTAGGCGGTGGGGCGACTGTCCGCACCACCCATGCATCCATGAGTCACACGTGCAGTCATTTACTTAATTTTTTTCCTAATTGGCTCCCTTGTTTTAAACCTAATTAAACTCATTGTAAAAGGAAGTTACATGCTGCCTTTAAAGAAAAGCACGTATTATTTGCCACAAGTAGAATGTGGTTGTTGAATCCTTTCATTGCATTTATCACGTGATGAGATTGGCTCTTCACTGAGGACCGCCAGTCTAGTGACAGCTCAGAGCCTGCCACCATCTTGTTTGTTCAAAGGGGATTGCTGAACAGGGTGGGCGGGCAGGCGCGGTGCAGTGGGGAGGCATGCAGTGGGCCGGTCCTCGGGGGCCAGCGTCCGGGTCACCCCAGGGTGGGAAATGACCAAGAGATTCCCAGCAGGGAGGCACTGTGGTCGCAGACAGGAGCCGAGCGGTGGGGCAGTGGAGCGTGGGGCTGGGGGCGGCGAGGACACTGCCCAGGTGACCCAGGTGAGACACGGTGGCTGGAGTGTCAGTCATGGGACAGAGGGGTCACGTGCAGCTTCCCCTCCCAGGCATCCCCGGGACCTGGAGCTCATCAGCCCGCAGCATCCTCCATGTCGACCCCAAGACAGGCGTGGCCGTGGCCCGGGAAGCAGGATCTGTGACCGTTTACTACGAGCTCGCCGGGCACCTGAAGACCTACAAGGAGGTGGGGTTTGGGGGCCTACGTGGCCGAGCCTTTCGGGGTGGAACCCTCAGATTCTGTACTGAGTGATTCCCGTTTGTTAGGGAGAAGGACGCTCCAGCACCTCAGGAGGCAGGCGGATGGGGATTCGTGAGCCTGGTGGGGGCAGGTTCCCCCGCCCGGACTGCCGGCTCCCTTGTCCACAGTGGTGGGAGGAGGGAGGCGGCCTCCTGGGGGTGATCCCCGCGCCCACGCGCTTCGGCTGAGCCCTGGGGGCAGGATTGTCTGCGTGGGCGTCCCCCGGGAGTCGCGGCCGTAGGTGGTCCCGCTTAGCGATTTGGCGTCACCGGCAAAGTTAAACTCCCCCAGCAAGTCACCTTTTGAGTCTTTCTGGAGGTGAACAGAACCGCTCTCTCTTCTGTTTATCTCCAGCTGAGAATGAATCGATGAGCAGAGTCTGGCTGCGTTCCACGCATCTCATTTTTAGAGCAGCGTGTGCCCTGTGGAATCTAGCACTTTAACTTAATAGCGGGTGTGTTTAGTGCTGCGACCCTGCAGTGCGGACAAGCCCAGTGCAGATAGAGGCACCTTGAGACGAATAAAGCAGTGCCCCCCCGACCCCCCAAGAAGCCCTGGAGGGTGGTCAGGCAGGGCTGGGGGAGGTGGCAGAGGAGGGCACTGCACGGAAAAGGCGGGCAGGGTTCGAGAGCCAGCCCTGGGGCTGGAACCCGGGGTGTGTGGGAACAGAGGCTAGCTTTGCGATCAGATCATGACAGTGGTTAAGCTCTGGGGCCAGGCTGCCTGGGTTCAAATCCCAGCTGGGCCACTGAGAGGCTGTGTGACCTTGGGTAAGTTACTTGACCTCTCTGTGCCTCGGTTTTCTTACTGGTAAAATGGGGCTAACACTGTTGTGTGGATTAAATGAATCATTAACGTGTATGAAGCCCTTAGAACGGCACTCGGCACAGAGCACGTGCTCCGTGGGTATGAGCTGCTGCTGCTGCTGTTCGGGGTAAAGATGTTGAAACTGACACCAGACACCGTTGGGATTCATCAGAGATTTTTTTAAGGCAAAGAGTGATATAGATCAGAAGTGTGTTTGGAAAGATTGCCTGGTGCCTGGCTGAGTCTTAGAGCCTGAGGGAGGGGGCATAGCTGCAGGGTGGCAGTCGGGAGACAGAGGAGGGGCCCTCACTGGCACCCCTGGGGAGGCCAAAACTAAGGGTGGGTTTGGAGAGACTCAGGAGGGACAGTCACCAGAGCTTGGTGACCGTTTGGAAGTGGGGCTTGGGAGAGGGAGGCCTTGGCAATGAGTCTCCAGGTCTGGCTGGGGCGACGAGGGGGAGGATGGCCCTTTGCAGAGAGGGGAGCACAGAAGGAGGCGCCAGTGTGGGGGGAGGATGATGGGGAGTTTGAGGTGTTCGTAGCTCCTCCAGGTGGGGCTGGTGGTGACGCAGCTGGGCCGGCGCGTCTGGAGCTCCGGGGCCCAAAGCTGGAGACAGCGGAGGGTGGGGTGCCTGCAGCACAGACGTGGGTCTGAAGCCCTGGGGGTGGCGGGAACACACAGGGCCTACCGGAGCAGGAGGGAGCGGGGCCAGGCCTGGGGTGCTCTGCCAGGCGTGGAGGAGGACGACGGGGCAGGAGACTGCAGAGCGGAAGTCAGGAGCAGAGAAGGCGGGGGCAGCGGGAAGGACCCGGGCGGGGGCGCAGGTGACTGCGGTCAGTGTGGGGGGTGACGGGCCGGCCGTCCAGCTCAGCGTCGGCCACGGCTGCGGGGTCTGCGGGAGCTTGGGGAGGAGTGAGACCCCGTCCCTGCTCTCGAGGGACTCACGTGCTGGTGGAAGCAGGCCCGTGGGGGGCAGGAAGTGCTCGGCGCCTGCCCAGAGCTGGAGACGGCCTTCCACCGGGAGGCGGTGGCCCGCAGCTGGGCCTGTACAGCCGAGTGTTGGCCCTGCAGGAGGGTGGAAGGGGTACCCGGCCTAGGAAGGCTCGTCCTGCCTCAGGAAGGTGCTCAGTGGTTAGATGGCAGGGGTGAGCCAGGAGATAACTTGGCGAGATGAGCCTCGGCCGCCACCACTGGGCCGTGTGGGTCTGCATTTTGGTCAGGCTGATTTATTCTGAATAAACGGCAGTGAAGTAAAATGGATCCTTCTCTCTTTTCTGAAAGATTAAGTAACCCAACTGATGTGCAGAGACGCAGTCATAACTGACTGGGGAGCCAGAGTCTGCAGCCCGCCCCGACTACTGCTTCCATTCAGGCCTGGTGTCGCCCTGCCCCGCGGCTGGGGCAGCCGGCTCCAGGGAGAGTCAGGCCAGCCTGGGGTCTAGTCCGGCTCTGCCCCGTCCGAGCAGGTCACGTAGCCCCGGAGCCTCAGTCCTGTCCCCTGTACCGCAGGGAGGGCAGTGCCTGCATCCCAGGCGCCGGGCCTGTGCGGTCAGCGCTCAAGGGCCTGCCTCGGCTTCCCCCCCAGATAGTGGTCAGCGTCCCTCAGAGGATCGTGGCCCGGTACACCCGTCCCGTCCAGACCAGCTTCCAGGAGGTTGCGGCCTCCAAAGTGATGGTCACCGTGGGAGACCGGAGCTCTAACCTGAGAGGTAAGGAGTGAGGGGTCGTGTGTCCCGCGTGGGCCCTGCCAGGCTCGGGGCCTCGGGCCCTTCTGATGGGGTTTTGCTGCTTTTCCCACTCAAACTCGCTGACTCCGAGGAGGGCATTTAACCCCCGCTGGCCCACCCCTTCCAGCTGTTTAGAAATTCGAGTCCTCCACAGGCAGAAGCAGTGAAGGGATCTTCCTGAAAGCCCAGTGCCGCGAAACTGCCTGTTTCTGGGCTGGAGAGGCAGCATCAGCCCGAGGGCACCCAAGTAGAGAAAGCCACTATCCATCCCACAGAATGTGGCCCAGCAGAGGCCTCGCCGCCGATTTTGGTTTTCGTAATTACCTCTCCCAAGTCATGCATAGAACGTTTGACCTCATCCCCTGCCTGTGACCGCCCTGGACAGCAGCTGCCAGAAATAAACGCATCAATACAGGCTGTTTTTTAAAAACCACTTAACTGGTGGAATTCACTACCACTGTCGTCGTTCTGATGCACCTCTGCTGCCTCGTGGTCACTTCTCTCCCTGCTCCAGTGCAAGTGGACAGCACTGTGCCATTGCCCAAACGCTGCTCAGGGTATTCGGGGGGAACTAGTGCCCTCCTGACATCCAGGGATAAATCGCCCATTTTCCCTGCTGACAGGAGCAGGCGACACGCACTACCGGGCCTGACCTGCTGCCGTGCCCCTGGATGTGGGCTCTGAAAACATGCTGAAATGGCCCATGCTACAGGATGCCCCCCATTCCCACATAATGAGTAATTTGTCCTCGGCTTTTATAAACTGCGGCATCATCAGGAGGAATGTGGGCACAGGTCCGGGTCTCAGACCGGCCAGCCTCCACGTGGCCTGCTCTCATGTCCTCGTGCTGGGGCTCTGCAGGTGGGGGCCTCGGGGGCCTGGGTGCACAGCCTTCTCACCCCCTCCCTTCTCTAGGTGAGTGCTCCCCAAGCCAGGTGGAAAGCATCGCAGCCCTGCACCCAGAATCCCTCCTTGGCTGCCAGCTACAGTTCAAGCAAGACATCTTCGACTTCCCAGCCCGTGAGGTTTTCACCGTAGAACCGGAGTTTGACGCTGCCCTGGGTGAGTCTGCGGGGTTTGGAAGTGAACACTGACCTACGTGGCAGGTTTGCCTGCGGTTCATTTGGCTCACGATGGCCGTCTGTCCAGGGGGCGGCATCTGTCAGGAGCCCGGCCTGGGGACTGATGCCGTCATCCCGGCCTCTGGTTCCCTGCAGCCGCCGGGAGGGGTTGGCATTCCCAGCTGCTCTCAGCAGCCACCTACACCTGGCGGAAAGGACTCGGTTCAGAGTTGGGAACCTGGTTCCAGGCCTTTCCTGCTCTTCTTGGCTCAGAGCCTGCAGGCGAGGAGGCTGCTTCCCTCGTGAAATGGGAGGGGTGGTGCCCTGCTCTGCTGGCGTGACGGGGCTCTGAGAGGGATGGAAGGGCCTTTATTCAACTGGTAGTTGAGGGCATGGGCATCTGTGGAGTGTAACTGCTCCACGGAACTGGTAACCAGAGCCGTGGAACTGGCAGCCGGCACCACGGGCTGGAGCGGCGTGCTGGCCCCATACGTGCTGGCCGAGTGGAGTGACCTGAGTGTCACCAGGTCACTCTAAGAGGAGGGCCACCCCTCACAAGATGCCGTGAGTGCTCAGGACAGTCCCTGGGATGAGCTGGCACAGTGCCCAGCTCATGCACATGCCGAGACGCTGAGTCCCGTGCTCGTGCAACGAGACTGTCGGTGTTGTCGTGAGAGGGTCTGGGGATGACCATTTGGCATGTTGCTCAGTTCTTTCTAAGAATCCGCTGCCACCAGCCTGCAGCTCCCAGGGGCCAGGCGAGGCCCTCCTCTCCCTGGTTCACTCTGCGTCTCTGTCCCTCTGGCAGCAGCACAAAAGCATCCTCAGCACCCAGGCTGCCGTGTGGGATACAGGCGGTGCATCCTGAGGGCACACTGGGTGCAAGACCTGAGCTTGGGGCTTAGCACAGAGTAGGCACTTGGTGGTCCCAGGCCCTGTGGATTCACCAGCACAGCCCCACAAGGGGTGCGATGTTACCCCCACTTGACAAGGGAAACAGAGTCAGCAAGGAAGCCGGCTCACCTGGGGGCTCCTGGCTGGTGGTGGGGAGAGAGGAGGAATGGAAGGGACTCACCTAGAGGCGCCTGGCTAGTGGGAGCACAGGAGGGACCCCAACCCAGGTATCCTGATTCCTGGATCTGGCGCTTTCCGAGGCACCACTCAGCAGTGTTCATTCGGCTCTTTTACCCACTGTGGGTCAGGCACGGACCCTGAATTGTCCCAACCAGGCCTCCACAGAACTTGCTGCCACACCTGGGGCGTCAGCAGTACTGGGGCTCAGCCCCACTCACGTACGGCCAGTGTTGGGTCCTGGTATCTGTTCACCATTCCCTCACCCCTGTTCTGAGCCAGACTGGCCGGGCCCTGAAATGCAGAGCTGGACCAGGCATTCCTGCCCCGGGGGAAATCCATGAACAGAGGATTCTGAGACAGAGAGGGGGAGAGCCGGTCACAGAAAGGGTGTCCAAGGTGGGGGGGGGCACTGAAGAGGGACTTCCCAGGAGGCCCCTGGAGGAGGGCATGCCTCACCCGGGCTCTGCAGGGTGGGTAGGAGTCCTCCAGGGAGCAGGACTAGCATCAGGGCCTAGGTGGAGCGGAGACGAGGTGGAATAACGCCCTCGTCTCCACAGGCCGGTACCTCTGCTCGGTGACGATGCTCAGGCTTACGGACAAGCAGCTGAAGCACCTGAGCCTGAAGAGGACAGCACTGCTGGTCACTCCCTCCCTCCCAGGCAGCCACTTCTCTGGAGAGCAGGTCGGGGCTGAGGTGCCCTTCAGCCCAGGGCTTTACACTGACCAGGCTGAAATCCTTTTGAGCAACCACTACACCAGCTCCGAGGTCAAGGTCTTTGGTGCCATGGAAGTTCTGGAGAACCTGGAGGTGAGTGGTGACCAGGCAGGAGCCAAGGCCTCAGAGGGGACCAAGAGGCAGGGAGGACCAGCTGGGGTGTGGAAATCCTGGACCACCTCTCTTTAAAATTAAAAATTTTAAGGGAATTCCCTAGTGGTCCAGTGGTTAGGACTCCTCACTTTCACTGCTGAGGGCACTCGTTCAGTCCCTCGTCAGGGAACTGAGGTCCTGCAAGCTGCATGGCGCAAAATTAAAAAACTAAAAATTTTTAAAAATTAAGTCCCTTTACCCTTTTCCCCATAGCACTGCTGCTATCTGTCGGCCCGTAGAATCGTGTGAATGGTCGTGATTGCCCCCGGTCTTCCCCAGCTGGAAGTGACGTATGGGGGGAGGCGCTGAGTGCAGGGCCTGCCTGATATGTGGCATCTGCTCAGCGAACGTGTCACGTGCCCATGAATGAATTCAGGGCAGGAGGGCACGCTGACGAGGGGCAGGAAGAAAAGCTCTAACCTCTAACCTATCACTGATCCACTGATGCCGCACACCTGGGGACGGTGGTGTCCCCATCTCTGAGCCTGGGTTTCCCCCTCCGTTGAGTGGCGGGCAGGACACCGGTCCTGCGGCCCGGCAGGCCGGGAGGAGGTCAGGGTGATGTGTGAAGGGCTCACTGGCGTCTCCGCCGGCTCCTTCTCTGGTCTCGCTGCGGCAAATGTAGCTGAATGTCCTCACAGTGACACAGGGATGACGTCACTGTTGGTGGTGGAGCGCCTGCTGGGCCCCACGCTGGGCTGCTGGCCATGGGCCACGGACAGAGCTCCTGGCTGCTCCCTTGGGAAGCTGGAGTTTGGTGATCGCTCACGCAGTGCAGCATTTTTTTTAAGGAGCTCTTGATTAGAATTCCATGATATTGATTTGTCCTTTCCCTAAAAATGCTCCAGCATAGACAGCGTGCTTCCCTGAGTTTGCAGATTGCACGCCTGTCAGTTAGAAGTGCCCAGGCCTCCTCACCTGCCTGGGAAGCGGGAACTGGTAGGGTCCGCGCCATCGGCCCGCGGGCCCAGGAGGGCAGCTCACGTGTGTCAGGCAGACGTGGGGTGTGCCGCTCAGCCCTGACGTCTCTCCCAGGCGAAGTCGGGGTCCCCGGCCGTGCTGGCCTTCGTGAAGGAGAAGTCTCTGGGGCTGCCCAGCTACGTCACCTACACAGTCGGCATCTCGGACCCCACGGCCGGCAGCCAGGGGCCTCTGTCCACCACCCTGACCTTCTCCAGCCCCACCACTAACCAGGCCATCACCATCCCCGTCACCGTGGCCTTCGTGATGGATCGCCGGGGACCTGGTGCTCGTGCGTTACGGGACGGGACACCCGCTGGGAGGGACCTGGCAGCAGGGACGGGCAGAGTGCTCCAGGTGGGAGTGGAGCCGGGAGTTGGAAGGCTGCAGGAGCAGCGATGCAGGATGTGTCTCTCACCCGGGGCGCCTCACCCTCTGAGCACGCGCACGCCGTGAGGGGCTCCGCGGACCGTTTGGTAACTCTCTTTCCTTGGACCACAGACGGCGCCGGCCTCTTCCAGCATGTCCTGGACTCCTACCAGGTCATGTTCTTCACGCTGTTTGCCCTGATGGCTGGGACCGCGGTCACGATCATAGGTGAGGCGGGCGTGCCATGTCCCCACCCCCCAATTGCTCCCCCGTCCCCACCCCCACTCTAACCACCTGTGCGTCTCGCAGCCTACCACGCGGTCTGCACACCCCGGGAGCCCACCGCACCACCGGCCCTCTCCCCGCGAGCCAGCCCTCGGCACAGCCCGCACTGTGAGTAGCCACCCTGAGGAGCGGGTGGCGGGGGAGGGTCCCCAGGTCTCAGAAGGCCTGGCCCTGGGCACGAGCTGCAGCTGGGGTGTGAGGCCCAGAGGGCAGGCCTGGGAGCTGGTGGGGGAATGGGAGCTGGCGGATGCTGGTCCCGGAGGGGCTGGTGCCAGGGAGCCCTGCATCTGCGGGTGTGCATGTGGGGCCGGGGTCCCACCCGCTGGGGCTACCGCGAAGGGCTCTCAGCTGGGGCTGGACGGGCTGACTCAGAGATGAGGGTTCTGGGAGGTCCCAATGAGGTGTTTCTCGGATGGAGAAGAATCACTGGACTCATTTCTGTTAATGGTCCACCTGCCTCTGGTGGTTCTGAAGCCCTGGTGACCCTGCACAACCCCAGGGTCTCCTCTCTCTGTGAGTGGTGTCCCCTGAGGCTGTGCAGTACCCAACCTGCACAGCTGTACGTGGCAGCCCTGTGTCTCCAGATTCCCATTCAAGGGTTCTCTCCCCTCCACAAGGAATCCTTGAGGGGGTGTCTACTGACCTATGGGGCCATGGCCTGGCTTCAAGGGCTCCATGGGTTTTTTGAAAGAGGACACAACTGTGTATATAGATTGGTGTTCCTGGGGTGACAAGATCCTACATGCATCCTGGACCCCTAGAACCACAGCCTTCTCTCAGGCCTGCGACGCCCAGGGCAAGCCGTGGACTGCTCAGCAGCTCGCTTCCCCATGTCGACTCCGACTCATCATCCAGCTGTCCTTGCAGTGGGCGCTCGTCTTGCTAACTGCGTCCCCCAGCACGCCCCTCCCCGGTTTGTTGGAGCCACGCCGGGGACTTCGCGTTGCCCCCTGAGCACTCCAGACCCTTCGCACACGTTGGAGTCTGTTTGTGCAGCTTTCTCTGCCCAGATGGACAGGCCCGCTCCCTGTGTGCCCCGTGGATGGGACGCGGCTGTGGGATCCTGGGACCTGGCAGGCTGTGCGCGCCGGGAGGTCAGGGTCACGGTCCAGGCCGCTGCGTGCGCAGCTCAGCAGGCCCCTGTGGGCCTCGTGCGCTGGCCTGGGAGCCGGGGGCATAGCTAGGCAGCAGCCCCTCGGAGCCGTTGTCTGGCGTAGGCCCTGCGGGGTGTGAGGAAGGTAGAGGTCTCCCTCTGGCTCCTTGCTCACCGGGGCTCTCTTCCCACACTAGATGTTCCTGCCTCATCGCCAACGCCTTTCAACGCGCTGCTTCCTGCTCGCAGAGCCAGCCCTCCCTCGGGGCTGTGGAGCCGGGTGTACCCCTCCCACTAGTCGGGAGGGCCAGGACCCCGTGCCTCCACCACCCCGGGGCCGGGCCTGCTGGGTCCAGCCTGGAGCAAGCCCCGCCGCCGCCGCCGCCCCTCTTCCTGTAACTGTAGTTTAGGCCGTGCTCACGAGCTTGTTCTTATAAGTAGGAGTTTAAGTTTGTTGTCTGGGGGCTTTTGTTGTTGTTGTCTTGTTCTGCTGAGAGTCTCGCAAAGGCAAAGACCTTGACTCATTCCTCAGCCCGGTTGTCTGGGGTTTCGGGACGATGTACACTTTGGCTTTTAGTTTCTTGGTCTCTAAAATCGCTCCCTTCTCAGGACCTGGAGCCGGTGGGAGTCTGGAGAAGGGGTCTGTAGACGCTGTGATAGCAGTGGTCTCAGGGAAAGGACTTTTTATTGGACTTTTACTTGTGTGGGTTCTTCTCTCTCTGGAAACTGGACTCTTCCCCTCATCGGGCTGCTGCTGGGAAATGATTGCAGCGAACAGACACGAGTGACAGGGGCCGCCCCATCCCTGCACAAGTAGCCTCAGGACCGGGGCCAGGGCGCCCGGCTCAGCCTTGGGGGCGCCTGAGACGCCGGGGAGCTGGGAGCTGGGCCTCCTGCCCCCCTCGGGCCACTGTGAGTGGATGGCCATCCTCTGTGGTGCTTTGTTTCCCGAGCGGTGTACTTAGCCTCGGCCCCGGGGTGTCCGGCTCATCCTCCCTCTCCTGGCTTCGCTATCAGCACAGGGACTTCGGAATCGGAGCTGGGAAGTGTCCTTGGCCTGGAGACAGGGACTTTCCTTGTGTTCCACTGTTCCGCCCACGCACAGACCCGTGTTCTCTGCCCCTCCCTCTGTACAAAGCACCTCGCGGATCTGAGCCTCTGCCGCCCCTCGGGACGGCCTCCCTCCGGGCAGCTCCCAGGACAGGCTGGGGAGGGGGCGACTCGGAAAGTGCCCTCCTTCCCAGCCCTCGTCCACACAGCAGCTGAGACCTCCAGGACGCGGCCCCTCCTGAGGCCGGGGTGCCGTGCCGCCCCCAGGAAGGGCGGAGCCCGGCAGGCGTGGACCCCGAGCTGCACATGTGAATCTGCCTCAGCCCTTTGGGACTGGGCCACACGATTTATTTTTTTAAAGCTGGAGACAGGAAGAATTGTGCCTTGCATATTACTTGAGCTCAAACTGGCAACTTGGATGTAAATAGGCACATTTCTACTTGGTTTATTTAATAAAGCTCTATATAATTTCTTAAGATGAGCGTGATTATTGCCAGAATCACATGCGTCCTGCCCAGAAGTGACCCAGGCCTGGTGACATTGCTTGCCGTTGTGTGCATTTGGGGAGCGGGTCTGTGTCCTGCCAGCCTCTCTTCTCTGGCTGGACAGCCCGGCCTCCCTCCCACCCCTGAGGGACCAGCAGGCACCAGGGCGGGGTGCCGTGGTGTCTGCCCACAGCTGCCTGCTCAAGGCCCCCAGACAGGCCTTCCCTGTCGGAGGACGTGGCAGCCCTGCCCACACATCGCTGGGGTCACCGAGATGGCCTCTCGGCTCCCCTCCCTCTCCAGCCGTCCCCCTCTCTCTGCAGCTCTGGCTCCACCACCCCACCCCCTGAGACCATCTCCCCGGGTCACCAGCGCTCTGCCTGGCCTCTGCAGCCGGACGCCGGCCCCATTAGTTAACTGGCCCTGCCTTGCCGGCAGCCCCTCCTCTGTGTCCCCCGGCCCCTCACCCTGTGCCCCTCAGGGTTGGCCCTCCCAGCCCCAGGCCCTGCCTGCGGCCTTCACGGGGCACTCGTGTGGGGTCATCCTGAGTGCCCCGTGGGGCAGGGCCTGGCATCACGTGTCATGGGTGGGAATGGAGGCTTAGAGACAGGTAGCCACCCAAGGTCGCAGGCCACCCAGAGGTGCTGCTGGTGGAGACCAGTTGTCCCCGACGTCACTTGCCGGCCTCCTCAGAGTCTGAGCCTCTGACGAGGAGCTGGGCAAAGAGCAGCCAGAATTTCAATGCAAAATTTGCATTTCCCAGCGCCTTGTGCTGCTAGAAGCCAACATGTGACTACATTTGGGGCCAGAACAGAGCGGCTGTGTCCCAGGCAGCTGGTGAAACGGTGCCCTGAAGGGATAGGTGCCCTGTTCACCTCCCGTCCCATCATCGCCAGCTCAGCAGACCCGGTGGGGCTCTGCCTGGCAAGGACAGCCGGGCCACCAGAGTCGCTGGGCCGTCCTTGTGTCCAGCCTGCACCCCAACCCGGGACGGCCTCCCCTGACGCCCAGGCATACGGGCAAGAGTTCTGGGCTTTCTTCTCCCCAGACGTCACCGTCATCTTAAAGCATGTGCTGCTAGAAACAACCAGACCCAGCCAGAGGCGAGGGCGTTCACAAAACCCAGTGACGTGCTTCAGCTTTCTGTTCCCAAACTAACCAAGCAACTTTCACTCTCTAAAGGGTGCCAAAAAATGCTTTTAGCACCATTTAGCGCTAAAATTATAGTATTGCATATAGATTTTTTTTTTCCTCCAGAATTCCTAAGTTTGGCCAGAAAATACCTCTGTGTCTCTCTCTCTGTCTCCCCCTGTTTTTCTGTGTGTGTGTTGGTGTGGGGGACATGCTGGAAATGTTACATCTCGAGGTCTGAAATACCAGCTACGAGACAGCCCAGAACCTGGGCATCCAGGTGGGTGGGAAAGGCATGGAGTTTGGAGATGAGGTGGCCAGGGGTGCAGGCCCCCCGTCTGGGGCTAGAGCGGAATTGTGTTCCCTCCCTGCGCTGCAGTGTTCCCCTGTCTGCATCTGGCCTGCCTGCCACCCTGAGTGGCTCTGGGGGAAGAGGTGGTAGGTGGGCTGCATGCTCTTCCCAGCCCTCAGCCTCCCAGTGCCTCCCCCAGAGGCTGATTGCATTCCCCCCATGGAGGGGGCGCCATGGTCACGTGACTTGCTTTGGCCAACGGAAAGTGGGTGGAAGTGACCGCATGTCAGTTCAGAGCCTGCGCTTAAAGAGGCCTCACCAGTTTCTGCTCACCCTCCTTGTCCTTCTGCCGTTGACAGAATAACAAGGAAACCCAGGTAGCTGCTGGCCCCAGGAGGAGGAGAGACATCTAAGAGGGACCTGAGACATATCTGCCTATCCCAGACCAACTGACCTGCAGACTTGTGACCTTGAGAGTAAATGATGATAGTTACAAACCACTGACTTTGGGGACAGTTTGTTAGGCAGTGTTGTTGCAGCAGTAGGTGACTAATACAAAGCGTGGCATGGATTCCCTTCTGGCTGAGCCCATCAGGGCAGGTTTCTGCCACTTGTCACAGAGTCTGATTGACATGGTTGCAGCCTTGTGGCCCCTTCCCTTCAGTCTGTTCTCTCCTGGGCCCTGCCCGGGGCTGCCCCTTTGGCCCATCCCGCTGGACAGGGCTTTCCAGTGGCCCTGGCAGAGGCTGGAAGGGCGCCTGGCGCTCAGAGCCCGGGCCAGGCACTCAGGCAGGCACCTCAGAGGCCCCGGTTTCCTCCCTCTTGAGAGGGACCCAGTCAACCTCACCCTCGGGCTGCTGCTCTCATCCTGTTGTCACCCCAATGGGCTGGGTGAGACACATCCTGCTCATGGCGACAACCCGGAGCAAGAGAGCGGGAGGGAACACCCCCCCCTGCCCAGGGGCTGGGCTGGGATGGGCCTGCTGGCCTGTGCTCTCCAGTCCCTTGAACAAAACCAGTCACGAGTCTGAATCTAGAATCAAGGCTCAGGAATAGTCTACCTTGGCTGGGAGGAGCTGCAAAGCCACAGATGTGAACGGAGGGGTCAAAAGTCAAGGTCATTAAATACATAAATAAATGTATTTAACAAAAGAGTCAAGGTCATTAACACAAAGCAATCATGGGTTGTCTTTTTTCTTATTGTTCAACTCCCTCATCATACATCATACATCATGCAGACGGGAAAACTGAGGCCCAGAGACAGGAAGGGACTAGCAGGGGCCACCCCTGAGTAGCACACCAGGCCCCGGCCCTGAAGGTCAAGGTCGTCCCCCACCACCACCCCCGCCTCCCCAGAGCGGTGACACAGGTCATGAGGACGCATTAGTCAATGGCGTGGGCCTTTCACCCTATGATTAATTCTCAAGGATCCTGTCTAGATCCACAATTTCAACATCACATAAAGTGAGCAATCTCAGTTAAAGAGAGAAAGGAAGAAAACAAAGCCCGGGACCTTGGGTTTTGTGATTGTCTATTATTTTGTTTTATGTTGTATGTAATTAGCACATAAACTTCCGTGGAAGATTTCATTAGCAGACTCATCAGGTGACCACTTTCATGTGGGGAGTATTTACTGAAGGCAAATAAAGACAATTTATAAGAACCAGGAAAGTGGAATCCCATTTTCCCATTGCTCCACAGCTGCAAGGTGTAATGGCTCCAGGGCAGTGCCGGCTCCCTCTCTGGGTCCTTCTCCACAGAGGGGTACATCGGGAGGCCCAGGGCAGCAGCCCAAAGCCTCGTGGACAAGGCCCAGGCACTGGGTAGATCTCCTGCCTGTGCCAGTAACCAGCCAGGGGACCTTGACCTTGAGTACTTCCTGTCACCTCTCTGAGCCTCAGTTTCCCCGTCTGCAGAGTGGTAATTATCACACTACCTCCTCCGTAGGTGTGCCGTGTGGACTGAATGAGCTCCTGTATTAAAACCCCCAGCACGGTGGTGAGCAAACATTTGGTGCTCGGTAAATATGAACTTTTCTGCCTTCTTCTCCCTGGTGATTAGAGACAGTTGTCCTCACTCTCTTGGGGGCCATGACACATTCCCCAGGAGTCCCTGTCACTGCTCACCCGGCCAACTGAAGCAAATCAACAGTCAGGTCCGGGCTCACAAATGTGGATGATGGGCCAGGCAGGCAGCCCCCGAATGCAAGGGGCTGGAGGTGGATGCTGGCAACCTGAGTGCATGGCCTCACCCACTGACCTCTAGCTGCCAGGTGGGGACAAAGCCCAGTGGGGCCCATTCTTCTAGCTTTCTAGAGACTCCAAAAGTCCTTTGGGGGGTAGTAAAACCTTCCACCTTATAAATAATGGTAATAAAATTAAAGTTTAAAAAATATTAAAAAAAAAAACAAACTTGTGTGGGCCAAAGAAACCTGCCCTCAGGCCACCAGTTTTCAATCTCTGAATTTCTTCATAACTGGTAAAATTCTGGTTCGTGTGTTTCCCCAGTCCCTTCCTGTGGCCCCGGCAGACATTACTAATTGCTCCCAGCACTCTTTCCTGCTCAAGCGGGACTCTGCCTCAGATTCCCTACAATCCAGCATCCGGGCAGCCACAGCCAGTCAGCTGGTGTTGACAGAGGAGAGGAGTCCCATCGTCCTCCCTAATCTACTCCAAGCCCCTCATTTTAGAGGCAGGAAAGGACTAGTTTTAGCTCACCTATAACCAAAGATGCGAAGGTATCATCTTTTCTCTGGCAACCAGACACAGAGGGAGTGGCTAAAAGATGCTGTGTATGTTAGAATGTGTCTTTTTTTTCCTTCAGAAGTATTGATTTGGGACTGAAGCATCTTAAAATGCAGAAGAAGTAGGCAAATGTTGCAGCTCCAGCTACCTGCCCCTACTGCCCACAGGGTCCAGGGGTCCAGGGCGAGGAGATTGATGGGCAGAGGTAGGAAGTTTAAGTGTATAACTGTAATCAGTTTGTTAAGTTTTCAGGAACCACTGAAATGACATTCACCATCCATGTGGGGAGGGGAATGGGCGCTCATGGTCTAAATCAAAGGAAAATGATCAAGGGCTGTTTCTTGGGCACCCCAGTCGGAGACAGATTTGTGTCGGCTGTCAAGTCGATAATTTTGTTCCCTACGCCAGGAAGGTTGAGATGCTGTTACCACCTCGGGGGGCTGTTGGCAGCCTTTATCAACGCCCTGCTTCCCAAGGAGCTGGCAGGGCAGAAGGCAGAGTGATGAGTCAGATGGAGCTTCTCTGTGGAGGGGCAGAGAGACAGACAAGGCTCAGAGCACCTTCTACAGGTGGGGAAAGGGACCTTGGTGGGTTGGAGGGTTGGAAGAGGCTCCTGGGAGGAGGCGAGTCAGAACCAGGGTGGGAACAATGGGTGTTTAGGCGGAGGGGCCGGTTTGAGCCTAAGGTCAGACACTTCTAGCCTCCTGTGGGGAGGAACAGATAGTGGCCTGGGTTCCAGTCCTCACCCATTTGGGATAGAGTTATGGCATGTTGTTCTGGGTATAAAAAGCTCTTGGCTCCCAAGCTAGGGGATGTGGGGAAATACTGATTTGGGGTGACCGGGGTCAGTATATTCAAACCAGGCTTCCTGTCCACCCCCACCCCCATCCCCGGTCCTGTAACATTCCCCAGGGGCACACGTGACTGGGTTGAGATGTTCTGAGTTCAGGACACCCAGAGGGGAGAAGTCAGCAAACTTAATTCTTCACAATCTAACTGGACTTTCTTTTAGGTTTTTCGACCTACATTAAAACCCATTTTCAGTAAAATTTCACAAAATTTCAGATTTGGAGTAGGTTATTTAATTTGATCATTAAAACCTATTTTATCAAGTCCTGTCATAAAATATTCTAATTATGGTTAATCCTCATTGTATTTCATCCTGTAAATTGTTTCATATGTTCTACTTCCTACAGATAAAAGTATACAACAGATGTCAACTTAGAAAGGGTGGTGGGGGATAGAGTTTTTCCCAAATTCTATGAGGGAGCACACAAAAAGCTGTGAAACTTCCCCTGTAGGCAATGGGGAGCCATGGAGGGTGCCAGAGCAGGAGTGTGCCATGGCCAGAGACTGGCTCAGAGGGTCACTCTAGCGGTAGGTGTCTGTGTGAGTGGAATCCCTTCAGGGCAGCCAATAGGATGACTGCTCGTCCAATGCGAGCTGACAGGCTCTATGTGGGGAAAACACGTGCACTCACCTCACCTCTGCCCCTTGGTCCTTTCACCAGGCTCCCCCAGGCTTCTGCTTCCGGCCCTGACTGTCCAGCCAGTCCCCTCCCCTCTCTGGGTCTCAGCTTCCCCTTGGTTCTGATCAGGTGCCCCAGCTCCAAAAGGCTGCGGGTCCAGGAAGGGAGCAGACCCAACACCCGGCCCCGCCTACCCACCTACCCACCCCTTGGATCCACAGCCTCTGGGAGCACAGCTGCTGCCCCCGGGGGCTGCCCTGCTCTTGGCAGGAGAGAGACTAAACCTCAGAGGCCACAGCTGAGTGGGGCTGGGCGGCCCGATTTAACCAGCACGCCGCTGTGAGGCTCTGAAGGGCAGGACACTCAGGCCCCGCTTTCCTGACTGATTCGGAACATCTGAGCCTCATTGGCTCCTCCCACCCCAGGTCCGCTGGGGCCTTGGGGATGCTCCCGTCAGCCCCTGGGCCAGTCTGCCCTTCTGTTTGTCTCTTCTCCCTTCTCCCCCTGCCTGGCTCCCCCCTCAGGGCAGAAGTCTCACCTCTTCTGCAATTTCTCTTCTTCCTCTTGCCTCCTGCACCCCTCCCCCTCACCTCCCCCTTTCACTCTCCCCTCCCCCTCCCCCTCCGACTCCCTCTTCTAACACCCTACAGCCACGCTACTCAAACTCTGGTCCTCCTCGGATCAACAGTGTGGGCGCCACCCGGGAGCCTGTTAGAAATGCAGACTCTCAGGCCCCACCCCAGACCTGCTGGATCAGGACCTGCATTTCAGCAAGACCCCCAGGTGGCTTGTGTGCACTTTTCTAATTACAGAGTAATCTGAGTTAATTGAAGTAGAAAATAGAGACAAGAAAAGAAACATCACCTGTAGCCCCTCTGCTGATTGCCAGCTCCGTTTTCAATTTGCTGTTCTTTCTTCCCAAGAGTTTTTCTTAATTTTTATTTTATATTGGAGTATAGTTGATTTACAATGTTGTATAAGTTTCAGGTGTACAGCAAAGTGATTCAGTTATACATATCTATTCTTTTTCAGATTCTTTTCCCATATAGGTTATTGCAGAATGTTGAGTAGAGTTCCCTGTGCTATACAGTAGGTCCTTGTTGGTTCTCTATTTTATATATAGTAGTGTGTGTATGTTGATCCCAACCTCCTAATTTATCCCTCCCTTCCCATACTCCCCCTTTGGTAACCACAAGTTTGCTTTCTAACCCTGTGAGTCTGTTTTTGTTTTGTAAATAAGTTCATTTGTCTCATTTTTTTTAGATTCCACAGAAGTGATATCATATGATATCTGTCTTTCTCTATCTGACTTACTTCACTTAGTATGATGATTTCTAGATCCACCCATGTTGCTGCAAATGGCCTTAGGGTGGGTTGTAAGAGTTGTTGAGCCAAAATCCCAACCGGGATTTAATTTCTGGAAGCCCCTCCCTGAACCAGCCGCCCTGACTGTGGCCATCTCTGTCCCAGTGGAGTTCACTCCAGTCGGCCTGGCACAGCCAGGGATGGGGACCAAAGTCCTGCTGAGGACAGAAACGACAAAAGCAGTTGAGGTTCCCTGCTGATGGGAGGGATGGTCCTCGCAATCCTGAACTTCACTCACCCTCTAAGCCCAGCCTGCACTGGCCGCAGGGCCCCAGGAGGCTTCCGACCCCTCCCTGCACTCCCGGACCTCATGTCCCATGCGGAGACAGCCCAGGCTTAGACCAGGGCCAGAGGGGGAGCAGTCCTGAGGGAGCTCGGAGGAGGCCCAGCCAAGTGTAGGGGAGGGGATGGTCAGGGAGGGCTGCCTGGAAGAGGGGACACTTGCTCAGGCATCTTGGTGGGATAGTGACAGCTTTTTCTGGTGGACAAGAGAAAGAGGGAAGGGTTCCCAAGAAGAGGGAACAGCACTTGCAAAGATGACCAGGGAGAGGACAAGGAGTTGTGTGTGTGTGTGTGTGTGTGCTGGGCGGGCAGTTTCAGTAGCATGGCAGTGTGTAGCAGAGGTCAGGAGAATGTTGAGGTTATGTGTCTGGGGCAGGGTTTCTGCAGGTCTGTTGTAAACACTTAAGCAAGTGAAGTTAAGGGCTGGACCCGGCCACTGTTTTCTATGTGCAGGCTCTGGAGCCAGGAGGCCTGGGTTCAAATTCTGACTCTGCTTCTCATGTGCTGTGTGACCGTGAGTTAGTTGATGAACCTCTCTGTGCCTCAGTTTCCTTACCTGGGAAATGGAGGCAATGATGGTGCTTCCATCATTTGGGCTGATGTGAGATTAAATGAGTTAATTAAGGGAAAGTACTGGGAAGAGTTCTTGGCATATAAAGGGCCAGCCAGAGACCAAGGGTGGGTGGTCCACTGCTCCGATCCTCAACTGCCTCAGTTGCACTGTGGGCAGTGTGAAACCTCTCCTGCAGGGGTGTTTGTAAATATTCAGCAACATCCAATAGGCATGCATGTGCCTGGCCTTCTGCCTGGCAGGCTCGGCTTCTCTCATGGAGCTGGCACTGTAGTGGGGGACACGGAAAAAGTATAAATAGATAACCCGGTTGCAGAGATAGTGCTAAGTGCCATGAGAAGCAAGATGGTAGGAGAGAGGATGATGGCATGGTGGAGGGGACCCTGAATCAGTTTGCTGGTCGGGGAAGACTTTTCTGCAGTGATATTTGAGCTGAGACCTCAGAGCCAAGGAATCAACAAAGATGGGGCAGGAGGAGCATGCCAGGCCAAAGGAACAGCGTGTGCAAAGGCCCTGAGGTGGGAGTGCTTTGGGTCTGACTGTGGAACAGCATGGGGGCAATGTGGCTGGAGAAGGGTGGCCAGGTTTCAGCAAATAAAAATAATAGGGCACCCAGTTAAATGTCTGCAATTAGAATTTCAGGTAAACAGCAGAGGATTTTTTTAGTATAAGTATGTCCCAAACGATGCATGGGACATACTTATACTAAAAAAAAAAAATCATTTGTTGTTTATTTGAAATTCCAGTTTAACTGGGAACCTCTATTTTATCTGGCAATCCTAGGCTGGAGGGGGGAAGTTGGGGGAGATGAGTCAGCAAGCAGGCGGGGCTTGGCCGACCTGGGGAGGTGGCTGGATTTCATTCTCAGGGTCATGGTTAACAGGGCCGTGGCCTCCAGCTTCCATCCTGCTCCAGGTGCTAAATGGGTGGGCATTTTAGCTTAATGGGGAAAGTGTCTGTCAGGGACCCCAGAACAAGTGGTTCAAGCCACCCACGTCATGGAGAATTCTCCAAAAGATGACTCATCCCAAGTAACAGACAAGAGAGCTGGGGCTGCATCGCGCTAACCTCCCTCACGGGAATGACAGGGAGGGGAGGGGAGGCGGTCGAGGTAGTAGGGAGTGATGTTAAAATTAGAACAATCCTGTTCTCCTAATCAGAGATGCAGCCAGTGCCCCACGAATCTGTAATGGGCTTCCTTGCAGACTTCTGGAAGGGGGAGGCCAGGGTCAGCTGTGTAAATATTCATGGGGTGCTGGGAGAGGGTCCAGGGGGATGCGGGCCTGCCCGCTCCCCGCAGAGGCCCAGCGGGAGGTCTGGGTGCTTATCCTGCCCTGCGGCTAACTGGGTGACGTCAGGCCTTCCCTGCTCCCTCTGAGCCTTGGGGGGACGGATGGAGAATCAAGTTCAGGACAGGATCCCAGAGGGAGGATCAGGGCCCCTCACTTGGCCTCTGCTGGCCCCGCAGACTCTGTGCTTGCTGAAAGAAAGAATGAATGAGTGAATGAATGAATGAGGGCTCTTTGGCAGCTCCCTCCTTTTCCTGGCAGGGCTATTTTAAGCCTCCTGCTAGGCCCTGTGTGGGCACATCCACACCGTGTCACGGCAGACAGATTAAAAAGCACCCACATGCCTCATTAAATAGAATTTATATATAACTATATGGCGCTGAGTCAAGATGCAATTGACTAGTTGACTGATGTTCTGTGCTGTGGACATTTAATTAAACATTTATTCATTTTGACATGTCAGTGTGTCTTTTTCCTCCCTCCTCTACCCCATCTCAAACACATTCCTGGGCCCCTGACAGGCTCCTGGCTGCCGAAGCTCTGCCCCAGCGGCTAAAGGGGCGGCCTTGTCTCAGGGCTGCAGGCGCCCCGTCTGTAAAAGGGGAAGGTTGGATGAGGTGACCCCCACTGGGCATGTTCCTCCCGTGAGGAGGACTCTTAGAGCCCCCCACCCCCATTCCTACAGAGACTGCGGAGTGATAATAACTGCAGTCCCTCAGAGGGACGTTGAATTCCACAGCCTCCAACATTGACAGATGTTCTTATCCCCATTTTACAGATGAAAAGGCAGAGGCTGGGACGTCAGGACAACGCTGTGGGGCCCTGGTACACCTGAGACAAACTCCCTGAGGCTGTTTGAGGAGATGTGGGCCCAAGAGCATTAAACATCATGGGATGACAGGGCATAGAGGCCCATTTCCCTTCAATCCTGATTATAGGAAGGAGAAGCACTTGGCCACCTGCTGCTGGGTCTTCAACGCCCCTCCAGCACTTGCTAATCGAGAAAGAACAGGCCCCACACTCACAGTGTAGAAGGACAACAATTTCTAGCTAGAAATTAACGTTTTTTTCCATTCTACTTTACTTTATGGATGACCTCATAATTATGGCAACAGATACAAAGTTTCATTTCAGACTAAATATATTTGATAAGAAAACTTAAACTAAAAATATTTTTGTTTAACAAAGTAAAGAAAAAATCAAATACATGTTTAGCGTGTACTCAGGGCAAAATTCATGAAGGCAGCATTTTTAGTTGATTCACAGTGTTATGTTAATTTCTGCTGTACAGCAAAGTGATTCAGTTATACATATACATATTCTTTTCCACAGGATATAGTTGAATATAGTTCCCTGTGCTACACAGTAGGACCCTGTTGTTTATCCATTCTATATATAATAGTTTGCATCTGCTAATCCCAAACTCCCAATCTTTTCCTCCCCTCCCCACCTTGGCAACCGTAAGTTTGTTCTTTATGTGTCTGAGTCTGTTTCTGTTTCGTAGATATGTTCATTTGTGTTGTATTTTAGATTCCATATATAAGTGATATCATATAGTATTTGTCTTTCTCTTTCTGACTTACTTCGCTTAGTATGATAATCTCTAGGTCCATCTGTGTTGCTGCCGATGGCATTATTTAATTCCTTTTTATGGCTGGGTAATATTCCATTGTATATATGTACCAAATCTTCTTTATCCACTCATCTGGTGCTGGACATTTAGGTTGTTTCCATGTCTTGGCTACTGTGAATAGTGCTGCTATGAAATAGGGGTGCATGTATATTTTTGAATTATAGTTTTGTCTGGATATATGCCCAGGAGTGGGATTGCTAGATCATATGGCAACTCTATTTTTAGTTTTTTGAAGAACCATCATACTGTTTTCCATAGTGGCTGCACCAATTTACATTCCCACCAACAGTGCAAGAGGGTTCCCTTTTCTCCACACCCTCTCCAGCATTTATTATTTGTAGACTTTTTAATGATGGCCATCACGAAGGCAGCATTTGAATGACCAAACTTGGGGTTCCGTTGGGGTGGACTGCAATTAACATGCTGTGCGTCCTCAGACAAATCAGTCCCCCTCTCTGGGCCTTCCCATTTGTAATAAGGATTGCTAACCCAGACAAGCTCCAGTGCTAAGGATCTAACTCTGAAGATTCCTTATTCTGATAGTCTTCTGCTTCTTTCAAGCGCAGGTCAACGTCTTCCCTATAGGTCCAGCAGAGAGTGGACCAAAGGCACTTAGAACAGGCCTGAATCCTGATGTTATGTTCTGTGCACATAAGCTCCAGGAGCCTGGCACTGCAGATGAGAGACGTGGTGAGCGCTTCAGTTCTGTGGTGGGTTGTGTGCAGCTGCTCTGAGAGTCACTGAAAGCAGCAGTGTTGTAGGACCAGCTTAGGACCAGTTACCTGCTCCTAAAACGTGGGACAATTGAGGAATGAGGACCTTCCTGATTTGCAGAAACAAGGTGATTGATAAGATGACTGCAATCACCAACCAGCCTTAGCTAGCGTGCCCACAAAGTGCTCCTCAGCCATCCAGAGAGAGAAGGGCCTGATGGCCAGCTCTGAGAATTAGCAGTGTGGAGCATCAGGACGGTGAGGTGGGTGGGAGGTGGCCAGCATGGACTCCAACCCCCAGGGAGCTCTCGAGATGCCTTAACTCTCCTAAACACGTGCCTCTCGGCATTATGAGAATCCTGTCTGCGTCTCTGCCTTTTGATAGGAGAGTGGGAGACATTAACCTTTATTGTACTGTTGATCTGTTTAGACTTACTTGGCCATCTTATTTTAATTTTAATTCATCATAATTTCATTGTGTTTCATTTTAAAATTGATCAAATTATCTTTATTCCATTCCTCCCCCTACTGCTTTGAAAACTATGCCTTCTATCTCTGTTTTTCTAGTGACTAATTTTATATTTTTAACACACATAGTTCATTTTCTAATAATGTTTATTGTTTAACAGTGTCTGTGTTCCAACTTGGTCTTTGTGAATGCTGATAAATCCCTGAGGCAAGGATCAGGGAGTCGGGGAAAGGTAGGATGAGGTCATATACACCTACCCCGTGCCAGGCACTTTCTCCATGTTTCCATATATGACCTTAATTTATCCTTAGAGCAGCCTGGAAAGGAGGATTAGTCTTTCCATTTACATAAAAGTTAAGTGAAGCTCAAGAGCTGAAGATGGTGGTCCAGGGCTTATTAGCAAGTTGGTGGCCAAGCAGGATTTCTAAGTCCTGGCTCTTTCCACCATTTTTTGTCTGTCTTTCGGAACTTTCCACCACTTGTCTGCACTTCCTCAACAAAGATCTGGGTGAGCTGGAGCGTGAAGACAGAGGTAGAGGTGAGCATGTGCAGGGGGAGGGGAAAGCCCCCCATTGTTGTCTGGCCCCTGCTTCCTACCAGTGAGGGTTCAGGGTGCCTGGGAGCCCCACAGAGCCCTGGGTGGGCACCTTCCTGCCCACAGGCTCTGGGGAGGACAGCTGTGCTGATTCTGGGGGTGGGGGGTCTGCCCCACTCAGTCACTCATTCCTCAGATGCTTCCTGAGCCCTTCTTGGTGGCAGTTCATGGGAGTGGAGGTTCAGGGATCAATCAGAATCCAGGCGAGGTGAGAGGGAGACGTGCAAAGAGAATAGGACACCTGGAGATTATTTGTTCCCTTTCAATGCACTTATTATTATGGCTCTATTTTGAAAAGGTAATACATACATGAAAAGGAAAACAATATCTGAACTTTATAAAAGGCTTTAGAATCAGTCTTCTTTCCACCCCTAGGATATTGTTATTATATAAAAGGTAAACATACATGAGGAAGTATAAAAAATCCAGAGGCACCCACCTTTAGCATTATCTGGAGCACATCCTTCTGGAAATAGTCGGTACAAATTCAAGCACACAATTCTGCATGTTCCTTCATATTTTCACACTGCTAGGAGCAGCGCACAGCTTCTGTTCTGTGCCTGACTTTCATCACTTCCTTTTCCCTGAAGATCACCCTTGTCGGTCCATAAAGGCCAACATCTGCTAAGGCTGCAGATTTCCACAGGCTGGATTTTCCATGATTCCTGTGAACCAGTGAGTGGGTTTATTGTGGAATAAATTCCTACACTTGGAATTGTTGGGTCAAAGGGTGGTGTGTGAAACCTGGAGGACAGTTCAATTCCCCACTTGTCTTCTGAGGAGCATGTGCCATTGTCACCCCAGCTGTGACTGAGAGTTAGTGCTTGTTTTTCCACAGCCCCACCAAACTGAAGACCATCTTTTTTTTTTTTTTTTTTTTTGAAGACCATCTTTTAAACACAGCAGGAAGAGGAGCCTCGGGAGCTAAAAGGAGCCCCCACGTGGGCTGGGGGAGTCAGGGAGGGCTCCTGGAGGGAGGTGCCACTTGGATTGGGTTTTGAAGGATGCATAGGAGTTTGTCAGTCTGGGGAATGTGGGGAAGGAGTGTCTGGAAGAAGGAACAGCATGTACAAAAGTGCAGAGGTGTGGGAGCATGTGGTGCGTCCAAGGCAAGAAAGTACAGAGAGGGGTGGAATGGAGAGGCGGGGACCCAGATGCCCAGGATGAGGGGCCATGCGGCTGTGCCTCCACCCCTTTCTTCTCTGCACCCTCTCTGATAGGGAATGAAAACAGCCTTCACTTCAGGGTGAGGCTTTGTGGAATAATCAGTAAACCATTGGAAGTGGGGCAGGGTGGGGAGAAGCCACACACAGAGCCTGGAATTCAAGGTCACAGTTACTCCTTCAACAAGACCACAGGGACCTTGACTCCTCTGGGCCAGGCCTTTGGCTGGAGGTTACAGACAGGAGCACTGAGGTGAGAGGCAGGCAAGGCTTCCCCGGCAGTTACGTGGAGGCCCAGCCAGTCAGGAGCTCCTGGGTGGGCTGCGTGCTTAGCCTGAAGAAGGTGGTTACCCAACTCCTCACCTCCTACCCACTTCAGATGAGCCCCAATGGAGACATGGGAAGAATGGTCAGACTCCTTAACTGAAGCCATTCTAGCAGATATGGTGTGTGTATTTTCTTTCTTTGAATAGCTTCAGTGAGATATAATTAACATACTACACAATTCTCCCTTTAAAAGTGTACGATGCAATGATTTTCAGTACATTCACAGTGTTTTACAATCAATTTCAGAACATTTTCATTACTCCATAAAGAAATCTTCACCTACCTACTACTCACCCACCCCCGGCCCTAGGCTATCACTAATCTACTTTCTGTCTCTATAGATGTGCCTATTCTGGACATTTCATGTAAATGGAATCCTACAATATGTGGTCTTTTGTGACTGATTTATTCCGCTTAGCATGTTTTCAAGTTTCATCCATGTTGTGGCAGGTGTCAGCATTTTATTCTTTTTTATTGCCAAAGAATATTCATTGTGTGCATAGACCACATTGTATCTATCTGTTGATCAACTGATGGGCATTGGGTTGTTTCCTTTTGTTAGCTCTTATAAATAATGCTCTTACGACACTTGTGTGCAAGTTTTTGTGAGGCTGTATGTTTTCAGTTCTCTTGGCTATATACCTAGGGCTGGAATTTCTGGGTCATATGGTATAAATGCTTAAATGTTTGAGGTACTGCCAGACTATTTTCCAAAGCAGCTGCACCACTTTAGGTTCCCACCGGCAATGTATGAGTGTCCCATTTCTCTACATCCTCGCCAACACTTATTATTTTCTGTATTTTTAGCTAACCTAGTGGGTGTAAAGTGGTATCTCATTTTGGTTTTGATTTGTATTTCCCTGATCACTAATGGTGTCAAGCATTTTTTCATGTACTTATTATATTTTTTTGAGAAATGTCTATTCAGATCCTTTGCCCATTTTACATTGGGTTGTCATTTTAAATTATTGAGTTGTAAAAGTTCTTTTTGTATTCTAGAAACAAGGATCTCATCAAATGTATGATTCAGAAAATTTTTCTCCTGTTCTGAGGGTTGTCATTTCAGTTTCTTAATTGATGTCCTTTGAAGCACAAAAATTTTTCGTTTCACCGATGTCTAGTTTATCTCGTTTTTCTTTTGTTCCTTATGGTTTTGGTTTCATGTGTAAATCATTGTGATTTTGATTTGCATTTCCCTAATGACTAATGATGTTGAGCATCTTTTTGTGTGCTTATTTGCCATTTATATATCTTTTTTGGTAAAATGTCCGTTCAAATCTTTTGCCCATTTTTAATTGGGTTGTTTGTCATAAGAGTTTTTATATAGTCTATACACAAGTTCTTTGTTGAATGTACATATGGCAAATATTTTCTCCCATACTGTGGCTTGTCTTTTCTATTTCTTAACAGTGACATTTGAAGAGCAAGGTTTTTTGTTATTGTTGTGATGAAGTCCAGTTTATTGATGTTTTTTTTCTTTCAGAGTTCGTGCTTTTGGTGTCATACTTAAGAAATCTTTGCCAAACTCAAGGCCATTAAGATTTTCTCCTGTGGTTTTTTTCCCTAGAAGTTTTATATATTTAGCTCTCACGTTTAGGTATACACTGTATTCCAAGTTAATTTTTGTACATTCAGACAGGTATGAGTTTTCATTCTTTCACATTGTGCCAGCAACATTTGTTGAAAGACTATCCTTTCCCCCATTAGGCTGCCTTGGTATCTTTGTTAAAATCAATTGACCACGTACGTGTGGGTCTATTTCTGCACTCTATTCTATTGACCTTTTTGTGTAGCTTTACACCAGGAGCACTTGCTTTGATTACTCCTGCTTTATAATAAGTCTTGAAATCATGTAGTGTGAGCCCTCCAACTTTGTTCTTCTTTTTGGCAATTTGAGTGGGGCAGCTTTTATTAGATGGGACTTCCCTGCATTAAATACCAGGCCCCTGCCCATTGAATACCACACTGTCCTCAGTCATTGTGATGATCCAAAATGCCCCTTACCATATTTCCAAAAGTCCTGACTGGATGCAGTACCTCCCCCCGCAAGAGAACCTCTTCCTCAAAGGAACAAGAATCAGATTAGCATCAGCAGCACTAGATGATAGAGGAAAATGGTGCAAACCCTTCCAGGTTCTGAGGAAATTGATTTTTAACCTAGAATTCTATACCCAGCAAAACTGTCAGTTGAGTGTAAGGGCAAAATAAATCATTTCAGACACACAAGGACTCAAAGACCTTCCCCCGGGCTGTCTCTGGGAGAATTGCTAGAGGATGTACACAGCAAAATAGAAAATGAATCCAAGAAAGATAATACATAAGATCCAAGAGAGCATGGACCCATTCCAGAAGAGTAATGCCAGGAAATCGCCGATGACAGCTGCATAGCAGGCCAAGGAAGCGCCAGGCCAAATTACAACAGTAAGTCAGAGAGCTCTCAGAGGAAGGTTTTTAAGGAGAAAAATGAATGTTCTTCAACAAATGGTAATATTAAGAAGATAGATGGTCTTACTGAGCAGCTGAATGTGGATAATAATAATAAAAATTAATAGATGATCATAATATGCCTCCCCTTCCCCTCTCTCCTCCTCCAAATTTTTGTTACCTTTATTTTCTTTAGAGTACATAGTTACATCTTTTTTCCTGCAGTGCAATGTAAACTCCTTGGCCTTGTATTCATGTAATGATAATATTGGAAAAGCCTATTACTGGTTTTTCAGGTTTAAAATCTCTCTCCATACAAAGCACGGAGATTTTCACTAGAGTTGCTGGACAGCATATAAATCCCATAAATCATCACAAGGTCCAAGTAGTGGGTGACACAGTCGGGAGAGGAGGGGAAAGGAGGTTTGGTGCAGGAGGCTTGCTGGCGGAGCTCTCAGGACCAGCACCAGCAGGGGCGTGAAGGAGCACTGCTGGGCAGGGGTAGGGCTGGCCTGGGTCTGATCCCAGCAGAGGCCTCAGAGGGTCCTATCAGGGGCTCTGGAGCTGGGATGACCCTGCATGGTTGCCCAAGTTTGGACAGGGCACCAAGCTCTTGTACCCCTGCATGGACCAGTCACTGTCTGGCCTCAGGGAAGTGGGGACATAACCTTGGGTGAGGCAGATTCCATGAGCACAGGGCAATTTCCCAAGAGGGATGTGGCTGTGAGCCGTTAGATGCCAACATGTCTGGCTGGTGGGGGATGAGAGCCTCGTCCTGGAATGGGGGTCCGGTTGGCCACCACAGTGTCCATTGCACAGTTCTCCTTTGTTGTATCCTGTGGGAATTAAGATGAGAGGCAGTGTCTAAACTGGACAGCCTGCATGTGTTTTCACTGCTTCGTTTTGCAGGTGTGTTAAAGCACCCTGGATTACCCCTCCTTGTCCACTTCTGCCACCCTGCCCATCAATGCTCTTATGTCATGGGCTTATGTGGGGAGACTGTAAGGGACATCTGGGAGGCTGAGAGTCCAGAGTCTAGTCTTTCATTCGGGGTGGGTGTCAATCAGCTCATTGCATCTGGGGGCTTGGGGGAGAGGCAGCATGGAGATGGAAATGTAAGGTCAGCTTCAACCTGGAACTGCTGGAAGCGGGTTGCAGGGTGAGGGTGGGGGACAGGCAAATGGGGTTGGGGTGGGGGGAGGGGGAAGCTGCTCCTCCCCCCAATCATCTTCTCCCCCCACAATCTTCACTCACATGCCCCAGGATTTAGATCTGAATTTCCTTCATTCCCAAACTGGCAGAGACCCCATGTGTGACTCCAGGGTCAGGTCTCTCAAATAAGTCAAGAGAGCCAAGGCCATATCCCTTTTGGGAAGGCTCCTGGTATCTTTATAAAATGAGGAAATATTAAAACAGGATTGCAAAGATTTTGGTATATTTTCAATGTATAAACTGAAATGATAAACACAGTTTACACACACAAGCAGGATGTAATATAATTGTGCCCTTCACAAAATAATAATAGGATTTATAAAAATAATATTAATATCTAGAACATCACAAGTAGCCTAGTGAAAGTGCTTGGTGAATTTGAGGACCTCTAAATAGCCCCACTGCCATTCTCTCCCTCTCCATAGGCCAAGCCCAGGGGCCACCCAAGGAGGCCTTAGGGCCCTGGAGGGTCCAGGGTCTCTCCATGCAGGGCTCATCCTCTCCTGGAGATAAAGGGGTATCAATAAACATGGGTATAGGATACTAAGTTTTATCAAAGCCAGTGTGATGCCAGCCTTAACAAAGAGACACTGTACCATCAAAATGTACATTATAACAAAGTTTTAGAAACTTATGAGATGTAGCTAAAGCTTTACCCAGAGGTAAATTTATAGCCGTAAATGCATTTGCTATAAAACAAGAAACCATGGAAATAACCGAACTCTTCAAGAATATAGAAAAATAATAAGCTTAGCCCTAAGGAAATTTAGACTATGGAAATGATAAAGGTTTTAAAAAGTCAAGAAATAGAAAATACTATTGCTGGGGAACCTGAGGTTCAGGGGCAAAATAAACTGCTTAAAGTCTCCGTGCCATTTTTGAGGTGGGTGTTTGGCCTACAGGCCCATCACACCAGACCCTGGGTGTGAGTGGAAGGTGCCTGCCTGGGCCTTGGTGGCTGGTCCACATCCACGTCGTGGAGGCCTCAGTGCCACCAACTGCCTAGAACGGTCTAGGAAAGGAACAGTCTAGGAAACTTGTCTTGCTTGTGCAACAAAATGAACCGCGCGATTTATCAGACTTAGAAAAAATGTCAAAGTGCTTATGAGTTCCTTATTCTTCTATTCACAGCTCAGTCGTCGGCTGACAATATGTAGTAGGAAGGTCTGTTTTGCTGAATTCCTACTTTGTGAAATTTGTACATCAGAGCGGCCCAGGCGGCAGTGCGGAGGCGCGAGTCGCACCCCGGCGGCAGGAGCGGGCGCGGGGCGTGGGGCGCGGGGCCGGCAGGCGGCGCCCTCCCTCCGCCGCCGCCCGTTCCTCCCGCCCGCTCCTCCCGCGCCGGCCGCCAGGTTCCGGCTCCCGCTCCCCTAGCGCCGCAGCCGGCACTTTGCAAACTCCTCGCCCGCCCGCGGCGGCCGCAGCTCCACGCACTGTCCGGCCCGGCGCGTCCGCGGAGCCGCGGGCGGCGCGGAGGCGCCGGGGGCGGGCGCGGGAGGAGGCGGGAACAGGGCGCCAAGGCGGGGCCGCGTCGGCACCGCGCGCCGCGCCCCCCGGGCCGAGCCCCGCGCCGCGCCGCGCGGAGCCGCCGTCACCGCCGCGCAGGCATGGCCGCGCCGCCGCCGCCCCGCCGCCCGCGCGCCTGAGGCGGGTACCATGGCGAGCGCCGCCGAGCCCCCCGGCCAGGCGGCCGAGTACCTGGAGGAGCTGACCCGGATCGTCGCGGCGCAGCAGGAGCTGCTGGCGCGGCGGCGGCGGCGCATCGAGGAGCTGGAGCGCCAAGTGGCGCGGCTGAGCCGCGAGAACGCCGGCCTGCTGGAGCGGCACCGGCGGCACCTGGACGCGTGCGCCCGCCGCCCCGACCCCGGCCCCGGCCCCGGCCCCGGCCCGCAGCCGCTCGGCGCCATCCCGGAGCTCGGAGGCCGCCGCGACAAGTAAGTGGGGACCGGGGGCGGCGAGCGTGTCGGGGGCGCGCGAACTTCTTGGGGGGCCCCGCTCCCCTCGGGGCCGGGCGTAGAGGGTGTTGGCTGGGGGGGGGCCGGGGTACCCCCGGCGGGGTCGCGGCCCGACCTGGGGCTCGGGCCCGGCGAGACCGAGCTCCCAGGGAAAGGGGCTCCGGGGCGCTGCCCGGCGCTCCCGCCCGCCCGGCTCTCCGCGGCCGGCCGGCTCGGGACTCGGGCTCCAGCGACCCAGGAGCTTGGGAGCTTGGATGCGGGGTCGGCCTCGCCACAGGGGGCCGCCCGGGCGCAGCCCCGGGGCTCTGGGTGGCGGGACCAGAACTCCTGACTCGGAGACTCTAGACTCGGAGGGCAGGGGGCACGTCAGGCGCAGATCCCGCCGTCGAGCGGGCCTGGGTCACTTGCGGGTCGCACCCCTCCTGAAGGGACTCTGTGCTGCCTCCAGCCCGGGACGCGCCGTTCCCTCCTCCCTCTGGACTCCTCCGTCTCTTCCTTCGCGGCTCCGGGTTAATACCCCGCCCGCCTCGCCCCGGGATTACCCGGGGTTATATCGGAGCGAGGATTAATTGGGGGACGGGATGGGGAGGGACTGCCCGGCCGCGCTGGACACAGCGTCCTGGCCGCGCGTTTGCCTCCCGTGGGGTCCGAAGTCGCGTGCGCGGCCCGGCTCCGCAGAAGTCCCGGCGCCCATCTCGGCGAGGCAGAGGAGAGAGAGAGAGAGAGAGATTGAGAGAGAGTGTGTGTGTGTGTGTGAGTGTGTGTGAGAGTGTGTGTGTGTGTGTGAGTGTGTGTGTGTGTGTTGCGAGGGTGGAGTGGTGGTGGTCCGCAGCTTCAGGACAGGTTTCAGGGGAGGCTGGGGGTGGGCAGAAGTGATGGGGGAGGAGTTAACCCTGACTCCAAAATCCTGCGGGGGAGGGGCTCCTGATTCCCAGGACTCCAGGTATGGTTATCTGGTCCTCTGGTCACCGGAGACCCTGTGTCCCCGCTGCCCCAGGCCGAGCTGTGCAGGCTGTGTGTGCAGGGCTACCGCCCTGCTTCTTGCATGGTTCTGGGCGGTGCTCCTGGGCTCTGGGGGGCCCTGGAAGAGGAAAGTTGTAGGGTGGGGTCAGGGCGTGGGTGAGCCTGGTGGCTCTGGTGGCAGGCCAGTGGCACACTTCCGTACTCTGTTTATGCTGGAAGGGAGGAGGGAGGCATGGAATCGCTCCTAGCTGGCGGCACTCAGAGAAAGAACAGACCCCCACTGCCTCCGTAGCTCTGCCCCCGGCTCTCTGGTGTCTCCAAGACCCCCTTTGTCACTCGGTCTCTTCTGCGGTCACTTGGTGCTAGTTGCAGGTCCTGAGCCCTCACCCCCCAGGCAAGGACTTAAGGAAGAGCCAGGGGCCCAGTGAAGTCATCAGTCGCTCGGGGAGGCAACGCACCAGGGCTGGGACACACGCCCCGCTTTCCTAGGGTACACGGACACTCGGCAGGTGCCTCACAGCACCGTCCTGGGGATGGATTCCTTCTTTCCCTTCACAGTCGCCTCTGGTGACCGGGTATCGGTGGGAAGATGCTGAGAGGTCTGTGTGGGGACTCCCCCAGCGCTGGTTGGGTGGCAGCCTTGGAGGGAGCTCGGGGTGCTGAGGCAGGACTTGTTTCGTGAGTCCCCAGCTCTGTCAGCCTGGCTTCAGAGCCTATGATAGTATCCCTTTCCAGAGAAACGGTGGCAACACGGGCCTTGGCCCACGTTCTAGGTGGACGGGAGCTTCTCAAACTTGAATGTGCACACAGGTGCCTGGGGATCGTGCTGAAACGCAGACTCTGATCAGTGGGTCTGGGGCGGGCTGGAGGGCCTGCGTTTCTAACAAGCTCCTGGAAGTGGAGGTGCTGCGGCTTTGGGGCCACACGCGAGGAGTGAGGTGTGGGGCTGGGAGGCTCCAGTGTATTGAACAGAACTGGGGGTCCCCTCAAGACAGCACTCCGGGCCCACTTTCCCCACTCTGCGTCTTTGCCCAGTCTTTGGGCAGGGAGGGTGCTGGAGCCACCCGCCTTCCACAGAGCCCCTGCATGGGGCTGGTGGGTCACATCCGTGGGTTTCCGGCCCCTGCAGTGTGAGGGGAGTGAGCTGGATTTGGGGGGCCCCTGCCCATCCGTGGAGAAAATGATTTATGCCTAAGGAGCATGTGGTAGCCAACCCCCGAGAGCAACCAGCTTTTATTAAGCACCTACTGTATGCATAGCCATTAGTGATGTGCTGGAGACCCAAAAGGGAGGGAGGGGAGGCCAGGCAGGGAATACACAGCCCCGCATGGGGGAGGGGACGTGGGCAGGTGGACGGGCCCCAGGGCTGGCTCTGCACTGGCCCCGGGGGCTGTGGGACAAGTCACCTCTCTTAGCCTCGGGGCGTCTAATGCACGGAAATGGGGATGAGCATAGCTGTCTCCCATGCTCTTTCTGAGGATTAAGTGAAGATAACGGGAGTGGAGGAAACAGTACACAGTAGGTGCTTAATGCACATTCTTCCCTTGTCGGGCAGGTTCTCATTTTGGGGCGGGGGCCAGTTGAGCACAGGTAGGAGGCGAGTGCACTTCCTGATAAGCTGGGTGAGACCTCTGGGGGCCCAGTGTCCACGCAGAGGATGTGGAGTTCGAGGCGTGACAACCTGGAGGAGACGGCCCAGAAGCTGGGCTGGGGCAGGGGTTGGCCCCCTGCAGTCGAGACTAGAACCCCTGTGTGTGGGCGTCCCGAGGCGACAGTTCAAGCCGGAGCTGGCACCATTGGGATTACTTCCTTCTGGGGGACTCCGCTCCGCTTTCCCCAGTGCTGGTGCGCCCACCATCTCCCAGGCCCCCCCGCCTGCAGACAGGGGCCCCTGTGGGTGAGGGTCTGGCGAGCATGCAGGCTAGGCCAGGCCTGGCTTCCCCTTTCCTAAACAGCCTCCTGCTGCTCCAGCTTGAGTCAGGAGCCCCTGGCCCCCTGGCCACTAGACAGGGTGCCCCTGCATGCCCGGCAGGCACAGTGTCCTGCTGGGGGATGTACAGATAGATGCCATGGGACAGGCTCGCATTGGGACTGCAGCAGTCTCTGTACCACCTCCCCCAGGCAGTCCTCAGGAGGGCTCCTGGGCGTGGGGGAAACCCTTAAGCCCAGAGACCTTTAAACCCTTTCTCAGGAAGTCCTCTTGACCACAGCTGAAGAATGTCATCATGAATTTCTCAGCTCTGGGGAAAACAGGGTTATAACAAGGAAAGAAATAGGATGCCTTTGGTTACGCTGAATATTTAACTATTTTTCTTCTGACCTCAGAGTTCACATCCAGTGTTTAGTTAGCTACATTCTAATGATGTTTCTAGAACTGCCCCCTCCCATCCCTCTAGAGATTCGGGCACATAATAGGTGCTCAGTAGATATTGTTCGTTCAGAGGATGAAGGCACAGGGGATTGATTAGGATCCCTGTGTTTTCCATTAGAAAGTCAGCTTGGGCTTTAGCAGATACAGCTGGTGCCAGTGAGCGCCCAGAGCCAGATGCACAGGAGGCAGGTGCGTGCGTTCCGGCTCCATCCTCGAGGGCGCCCTGTGTGCCCGGCACCGCTCCAGGTCTTTGCATTTACCAGCTCATTTCATGGTCCCAGCCCTCCCACGCGGCAGGAACGGTTGCCTCTCCCATTTTACGGATGTGGAGACTGAATCTCAGAGAGGTCCAACGACCGGCTCCAGCCCTCTCACCTGGCCCGTAGTGGAGCCGGGACTGGGGCTCGGGGGTCTGGTCCCAGGCCCTCTGCTCTCACCCGTCTCCCACCTGCCCTTCGTGCTGCCCAGTGATCAGACCTCCCGGGATCCTGCGGGACTCCCAGCCTCCAGTGCTGGAGGAAGCCCAGCACGTGTGGTCCTTGTCCTGCCTCGTGGGCCCTTGTCACCGAGGCCGGGTCCTCGGCATCACCTGAGGTTGCCGTGCGGAGGGGAGCAGGATGGAAAGAGGCGCTCCCTCCCAGCCTCTCCTCCTCCAGGGTTTCCCGGCAGAAGTAAACATGGGCCCGAAGAGGTTGGAGAGGCCTGTGGAGCTGCCTCTCTCGTGCTCTCGTCCCCTCCAGCCCTTGAGTGCTGTCACATCACTGGAGAGGACGTTTTTCTGAAGCTCCAAGCTGGTGACTCACTCTGGGGGAGGTTTCCAGTGGCATTCAGTCTCTGTTGACTTTCCAAACAAGCGCTCCTCTGGTCTGTGCTGACATTAACCGTGACGGGGGTGCATCAGCTGGGGGGGAAGCTCGAGGGTGGCCAGTGATGAGGGTGTGGCCGGACTAGGGACACGAGCTGCTGTCCTGGGGCGGGTCCTGGCCAGGAGCCTCTGAAAGCGCGTTCATCTTCAGAGCAGCCGCGGAGCCCCAGGCCTGGACTACAGGGTCTGAGGTCCTGGCCGCTTCTGTTCCATTTCCTCTTCCCCTGGGAGCAGAGAGCGGGGACTTCTGTGATCTGCGAGTCGGAGGGGGTGGCAGAGGGAGATACTGCGTTCACGTTCTCGTTCAGTGATTCTCTTGTTCTCCCAGTTGAGATAGAGCTGAGTAGCCAGTGCTGGGGAGGACGTCCCCCAGCTGGCAACAGGCTGCAGCATGTTGGCGGGGCCTGGTCCCTGCTGGACAAAATGTGTTCAAGTCCAGGGGAGCGGGGCGAGCCGTTCTTTCTCCAGCAGATGGTAGAGTCCACAGAAGGGCAAGGAGATGCTTCCCTGAAGCTCTCTCCCAGCCGTCTGACAACCTAGGCAAATGATTCTTTTACAACCTGGAGGGTAAATCATGAGATGCATCTTTATTTAGCTCAGGTTGAGACAGATGGGGCAGTGCGGTGTGTGAAGTGGAGACCCGCTCTTGTTTTCGCCTCCGCTGTCCGGGTTCGGGCCTCCGCGCCTGCAGAGACCTCAGGGCTGTGCCCTGTGAGCATTTGGACTCCGGGATGAAGAGTCCCGGATTTGGGAGTTTGGGGCATCAGCATTTTTGGTCAGCTGGGTGGCTGTTTGTCAGCTGTTTTGTCGATGACATTATTTTGACAGCTGATCTCATTTTTTTGTTCTTGGCTTTCTGTTTCTGTAAGAAAGAGCCACGCTTTGCCCAACTTGGGAAGGGCACTGTTCTGAGCTTGTCAGGGTGTCATCCGTGTAATTGCCACAGAGCAGCAGAAAAAAACAAACTGACCGGCCGGGCGCTGGGCAGGAACTGGAAGGAGGGACATAAACGGACCTCACTGAAATGGAGCAGCAGCTACAGATGAGGCCATGAGGCAGCCTGGGGCCATGCCCGTGGCCTGGAAATTCAGGGGGCCTCCAATTTACCACCCCCTACCCCATGTAGACGCAGGCCAGGCTGCAGTGGAAATTGCCCCGACTGCGAACCAGGCTTCACAGAGTGACGGCCTGACATGTTGGTGGGAGATGCCAGACCAGTTATGACAATGCTAAGTGCTTATCTTTTATTGAGTAGGGTGCTGCAGCCTGGAGGTTTTCAAATGCCTCCCCCACCCTCGTGGGGCCCCTCCGTGATGACACCTGAGCAGCTAAGCCCTGTTTGGGTCCGCAGGACCCCGTCAGCCTCAGCCCCCTCCCAGCAGGAGGACCGTCCAAGTAAGGCAGGCTTTGCCCCGGGTGCCCAGAGGCCAGTCCCCATGTAAGATGGAGAGGTGGCCCTGTTCCAGGAGATCCAGGTGGCGGGATTGCGGGGCGCCTGGCGCTGCAGCACACGTGAACACTGGCTCGGGGGAGGAATAGGATATTGAGAGCGCCCTTAAGGATTGTTTTTCCCTAGCATTTTCTTATGAACATTTTCAAACCTATGGAAAAGTTGAAAGAACTGTACCAGGCAGAACACCTCCCAGATGCTATATAGTGAAGGTTGTGCAGTATTTGTTTATTACGTGCCTGGCCATCCGGGAGGGCATCTGGAACCGTGCACGTGGGAGCACCAAGGACGGCGGGGGGGCGCGTGGCGTGTTTCAGGCAGGGAGGTGCTGTCGGTGGTTTTGCCAGGCCTGGGAGCGGGGACAGCGGGCCACACGAGGCCCAGGTGGACATGGACAGCCCAGGGCGCTGGCTCAGAACCCAGACTTCAGCCTTGTGGGGTTGGGGGGGTGAGGTGGTGAACAAGCCTGGCTCACCCCCAGCCAAGCTGTGCTCTGTGTGAGCCTCGATGTGAAATGTCATCTTTCCTTGGAGGAGGCAAGATTCACAAAGGAACAGGACAGAAATCCCGTGTTCTGGGCACCTAGACTTAGGACGCTTCAATTATAATTAAAGCACGGAAATAACCAAGCCGTTCCTGGTGCCGCAATGCCAACCACCTTCTCCTTGGGATCTCTGCGGATGCCCCAACCCCGTGACACGTGTGCACTGCTGCCATCCCATTTTGCAGATGTGAACACTGAGGCTCAGAGAGGGTAAGCAGTTGCCCACGGTTACCCAGCGACAGAGGCGGATTTGCACCCAGGTCTGTCTGCTTCCAGAGCCCGTGCAGTTTGCCACCGCACTGTGGCTCCACAGCAATTCGCTGTGTGGTGTCCGTGTTTGGAGAGACGTTTGGGGCCGTTTCAGGATGTGCGTGGTCAGCTCACCCAGGCTTTTGGTTCCAGGAACCAAAACTGCCCCCAGCGCCACTGCCTACCCAGGGACAGCCCTGGCTTTTCCCTTTGTATGTTGGGTTTGGCCTCTCCCTCACTGTGGTCACCTTGGGGAAGTTATTTTACCACCAGGAGCCTGAGTCCCCTTTTGGCAAAAATGATGGCGGTGGCCCCCGCCAGCGGGGTGGTGGTGGGCAGGAGGTGACACGTGCAAGGAAGGGACTGCTAAGCTGTCAGGCACCAGCCAGCCAGGCAGTTCACTTTGAATTGGCCCATTTCCCCACCCCAAACACGTATGCGTTTGCTGGCCTGCTGGTGAGGCAACCCCAGGCCTTTGTGTGCGTGTTAGTTCCTCAGGGCACACTGGGCGCTTGGTTGAATGGGAGGACGGGTGTTCGTGCCCCTGTCCCGGCTCTGCCCCCCATCTTGTTGGTTTCAATGGCCTGTTTTCTCAGCACGTAGAGTGTCAGACATTGTGGAGCCTCAAGGCTCCTGGGCCTGGCCCTTGCCTCTGAACCGCAGGGAATAGGGCTCACTGCAGCCAGAAGGCGGGGCTTCCACGGAGGGTATCCTGGGTGGCAGATCTGGCGGGGCTGTCAAGGTAGGTCGTGCCTGTGAAGTGTCCAGCGGGGCAAGGCTGGCATGAGGTGCCCATGAAACCCCACTGTCCTCCCGGATGGCCTCAGTGCTTGAGTGACAAGTCCTCAGCCCTTGTCCAGTGGTACCAGGGCAGCCTCCAGGGACCCTCACAGGGGTGAGCACATGTGTGGATGAGATTTGGGGACCGACTGAGGGGGCCCCCGACAGCCTGAAGTCGGACATCAGCGGGCGGGTGGCCCGTGTGGTCAGCCAGGGGTGAGACCCCGCCTGGGGCCCTGGTCTGGAGGCCCAGGTCTTCCTGCTTCCCTTGGCACGTGGAAGGAACCTCTTGGGGCTCTGGCGTCAGTGTCTCTGGTGGGGACAGTAGCGAATGGGTCTCCCTTTGGGGTTGCCTGAGAGGGGAGTGTGCCTGGCGTGGTCCATTCACAGCGAGGAGACTGGCGTGTCTGCAGCAGAGTGACCGAGGGGACAGCAAAGGAGAAGGGGAAGAGGGGACCCGCAGGTGGGGCTGGGCAGGGCCAGCAGGCTAGGGAGGCCCCGAGGGACATTGGGAGGAGACAGGAGTCCCTGGGGGGTGCTGCCCAGGGGAGGCACTTAGGTGTGGGCGGGACACCTGGCTCTGGGTGGAGGCGGGGACCAGTGAGCAGGGGCTGCAGGAGACGCTGCAGGACTTGGGGTGCTGGGGGTGAGCAGGAGCACATGGGTTTTGGACGGAAGGAATGAGCCCCATCCTGTCTTACCCCCAACAACTGCCTGTCCAGATAGGAGGGAGAGATCATTGCTTCAGCAGAAGGAAAGGATCCAGATGTTGGCCTTGGTCTTCTGCAGTGTTTCTTGGACTCGTGAGTGAGTGGGGGTTGGCTTGGGGTTATAGACAGCTCCTGGTCGGGGTACCCATGTAGTATGTGGACAGAGCAATAGTCAGCACATGCACTTGGGGTCAGGCCACTCCCTCTGCCATGTCCTGGCTGTGCCTCACCTGTAAAATGGGGTTATAAAGCATCACCTTCCTCCTAGAGGGGTTGAGCATTAAATCCTTCATATGTGTCCATGCGGAGTACTCCTCATTCTTGCAACTTTAATCACTGTTGTTCCCTCTTTCTAAGTCAAGAAGAAATTGGATGTTAGAGAAGAGTCATGGGATTTAGAATCAGATGACTTGGGTTTTGGCATTTGTTTCTCTTTTATCCACCCACCTTCTGCACATCTAATGTAGCTGATTTTGAATCCACCCCTTTGTAAGATGTGCCATCACAATCCCTTTAGCCCTCAGTTACAGCCTCTTCACATGTATTAAAGTTGTGGGGACTTAATGCTATTAAAATAGAACAAGGGCTCCCTACAGCAAAGCAGAGGCTTCTGGAGTGTCCCCCACCCTACCCTGGCAACCCATTGCCTATGCACAGCTCTGTCGAGACTTCTTAGAGGCTTTACTGTCACCCAGCTCAGCAGTCCTCAAACTTCCAGGTGTGTAAAAATCCTCCACCTGAAAGGGATGTCGGGGGTCACCCTGACCACCCCATTCAGTTCCCACCCAGAGGCTGACCTGCACCCTCCCCGGCACCTGTTGTGAGCCAGGTAAGGAGGTAAGGAGGGGGGGATGTCATGCTTTGAGCAACGGTCAGCCACACACATCCCCATGAGAGCTGTCATCTAGACATTTTAGGGGACCCTTTAAATCCCAGTCCATTGTTTTCAGAGAACATGCTTTGTGTGGTATGTTCCTTTTTAATGTATTGAGCCTCACTGTAAGGTCTAAGATATAGTCTGTCCTGGAGAATGTTGCATGCACTTGCGAAGAATGCGTATTCTGCTGTTGTTGGGTGGAGTGTCCCGTACGTGTCTGTCAGATCTAGTTGGTTTACAGTGTTGTTCATATCTTCTGTTGCCTTGTTGATCTTCTGCCTAGTTGTTCTACCATTATTGAAAGTGGGGTATTGACGTCTCCAACTGTTATTGTTGAATTGTCTGTTTCTCCATTTATTTCTGTCAGTTTTTGCTTTGTGTATTTTGGGGTTCTGTTGTTTGGTACATATATGTTTACAATTATTATGTCTTCTTGATGGATTGACCCTTTTATTGTAATAAGGTAACCTTCCTTGTCTTTAGTAGCTTTTTGTCATAAAGTCTACTTTGTCTGGCAGGAGTATAGCCACTCTAGTTCTCTTTTGGTTACTGTTTGCATGGAATATCTTTTTCCATCCTTTTATTTTCAACCTATTTGTGTCTTAAATCTAAAGTGAATCTCTTGTTGACACCATATGGTTGGATTACATGTTTTTTTTAAAATCCATTTTGCTAGTCTCTGCCTTTTGATTAGTGTTTAACCTACATACACTTAATATAATTGTTGATAAGGTAGGATTTACACCTGCAACTTTATTATTTTCTTTTTCCTATTTTTAAAAATAAATTTATTCTTACTTATTTATTTTTGGCTGTGTTGGGTCTTCGTTGCTACGTGTGGGCTTTCTCTAGTTGTGGTGAGTGGGGGCTACTCTTTGTTGTGGTATGCAGGCTTCCCGTTGCGGCGGCTTCTCTTGTTGCGGAGCACGGGCTCTAGGTGCATGGGCTTCAGTAGTTGTGGCGCGTGGGCTTTAGTAGTTGTGGTGCATGGGCTTAGTTGCTCCGTGGCATGTGGGATATTCCTGGACCAGGGCTCGAACCTGTGTCCCCTGCACTGGCAGGCGGATTCTTAACCACTGCACCACTAGGGAAGTCCCAACTTTATTGCTTTCTGGATGTTTTATGTCTTTTTTTCCTCCTCTACTTCTCCCTTACTACCTTCCTTTGTGATAGATACTTAGTGTACCATTTTCATTCTCTTGTTTCTTTTAGTATCTAGGGGACCTTTTAGAGTAAAATAAAACCTGTTGGAGAGGCAGACCATCCCGTGTATCTCTCCTCACCCAGAGAGAATGAAGGCAGGGGCCGGCACTGGACAGGGGAGTGTTGGCAGTGAGTCCAGAAGTGATGGGCCTGGGAGAGAAAGCTGCCAAACTGGGAGATGGGTACGTGGGTGTGGACCCAGACAAACTGGATGGGCTCTGAGGAACCAGCCCAGAAGCTCCCCTCAGGACAGGGAGAATGAATTATTTGTCTCTGCTGTTTTTGTAGGGGGCCCTGCCTCAGGGTAGGTTTTAGTGAATATGTGTTGCGTGAATGAATGAGTGAGTGAATGAATGAATGTTCTAGTTATCTGTGGCTGAGTAACAAATTATTCTAAAATCTAGAGGCTTAAAACAAGCCCCCTGTTATTATAGCTCAGATTCTGTGGGGCAGGGGTTGGCAGGGCTCGGCTGGTTGGGTCTTCTGTTCCCTGTGTTATTAGTGGAAGTTCCTCAGTGGTATTCACATAGTGGATGGACTAGTCTGGAGGGTCCAAAACACCTTCACTCACGTATCAGGGAACTTGTGGAGACACCTGGAAGGCTGGCCCTGTGGACCAGAGTGTCTGCACGTGGCACCTCAAGCACGGGGGCTCAGGGATCCCAGAACCAGTGTTCCAAGGCCTGGTGGGAGATGTGAGGCTTCTCGTGGCTTGACCTTGGGAGTACCACGAGATCACTTCTGCCACATGCTGTTGGTCAAGCCAGGTTCCAGGGGAGGGGCTTGGACTGCACCCTCAGTGGGAGGAGAAGCAAGGATTTGCAGCCATCTTCACGCCCCACCTTCGGGGTGCCCAGGCCTTGTGCTGTCACTTCCACCTCTTAAGGCTGCTGAAGGGGTTTCTCCTCTCTCTGCGTGGCGGGTGACAGCCTGTCCTGCCCCTGGGGTGTCTCCCTCTGCGGTGCTGTGTGTCTGAAGGGCGCTGTCCTGCCACAGGCCACCAGGAGCTGGGCACCTCGGCTGAGAGTGCTTCCCAGGCCCCGCCAGACCCGATCCGCACCCCACTGCTCAGGTAGCCTGCCCACTCCGTCTGCAGCCCCCTCACTCTGAGCTGTATTTTTAACTCCTGCCATATGGCGAAGCAGCCAAAACATCAAGGGAAGGGAACGGGGGTCTGGAGGAAGTCATCACCGCTAATGCGTTTTTGATCACTGCGGTAATTAAGAGCGCGGCGCCCTCATTCCCGCCCCCTCCCCCGGCATCGTGGGTGCTCGGAGCGGCGTCACTCCTGCGTGGGGGGCAGCCCTCCTGAGGGGTTGGGGGATCCCACAGACTCGCTCCTGCCTGCAGGGGCAGGGCCATCACATGGCTAGTGGCTCGTGCACGGTGGGGAGGATGGGGCATGGAGTGCGCGGAGCCCCTGCTTGCCAGAGATGCGCGTCCCTCCTCCTTCCTCTCTGTTTCTCCCCTTCCCGGGGCATCTTGGCACAGACGCGGCGTTTCCCTGAATGCTCCTTCTTGCTCAGAAACCTGCCCTGGGTGGGGCGGCCGGTGGCACTGTGCAGTTTTCACACTCCGTGCCTTTGGTCATGCTGGTCTCTCTGCCTTAGACACCCTTCCCACACCTCCATTCCTGCCTCTAGAAACCCCACGTGTCCGGTAGGGACCGGCTCCCATCTTGGAACTTTCTGTGGTTTTGAGCCTTTTCTTTATATCTGTGCTGTAGCCCTGGGCCCCCTGGGGCATCCCGTCTGACTTACTTTGACTGTGCCCTGCTGGGGTGCTTGCCTCTAGGCTCCATCTGGCAGGCAGCGCCAGATCACGCTTCCGTTAGGATGCAAACTGCTTATATTAAAGTCGAGATGTTTAAGATCAGTTCACCGCTGTCACGTGCGCAAGTCCAGGGTCTGCAAAATGGAGTGTGTGCAACCCTGGGGGCAAATGATACCATCCTTTGAGGTGCAGGGAAAAATGTGGGGACTTCTGTTTCCATTGGTCCTTAAGTTCATCCTTCACTGTCTTTTCTTGGATTCTTTTGCAACACGCATGACATTAGTGCAGTTGTGCCTGCACGTGATTAATAAATATATACAGATACGGTTATTGCGTGGATGTGTGCCCACACTCTCTTCGGGCAGGGAAGACTCATCAAAAGTCTAGTGGCCGTTGTCTTTACCTGCAGCTGGGTTTTCACTGCTTTTCTTCTTGAGGCAGTTACTTTCCTGGTACGGGGGTCTCCACTGTGAGATGGGCTGAAGTAGGCATTTATTGAGCACCTGCTGTGTGCTAGCTGTGTGGCCCCACTTTACAGACGAGGAAAGTGAGGCTCAGAGTGGTGATGTGCCTTGCTGGGGGTTGCACAGCTAGTGAGTGGCAGGGCCGGACCTGACCGGGCCTGGGTGACTCCCAAACCTGTGTTCTTTACGTTCTGCTCTGTGTCTGTGGTCCTGAGACATGGCTGGCTGAGCTCTGAGGCTCTGCCCATGGCTGGGCCGTGGTGGTGATGGGAGCTGGCCTCCTCCATGTTTCCGTGGCCTCTGGCGGGGATGGTCCTGCTAGTAGTGGTCTGGACAAGGCATGCAAAGGCCCCTTCCCCATGGGTAGGACTCAGTTAAGCCCCTTCTCTCTCGTCCCCTAGAAACCTGAAAGCCCCAGACCAGGAGGAGAGGACAGTGGCCGAGCAGGACCGGCGTCCATGGGGCATGGGCTTCTTATTAAGAAACCTGCTGACTCTGGTCCCCGAGGGTGAGGGCGGCTTGTGGAGTGGGGGGAGCTGATTCATCACCATCTTCCCAGAGTTTCATTCACCAGAAGCCTAAAGTCCTGTCCCCCTCAGCGGGAGGAGACCAGGGGGTGGGAAAGGCGGCTTCTATCTTGTCCGCACATCAGCCGCCGCCTCTGCGTGGGCTGTTTTTGTTGTTGCAGAGGTGGGTCTTCTATCTCTCCACTGAACTTCACTCCAGGTCCCGTTCAGCAAGTGTTTACAAGCCTCCTTATGTGCGCACGTGTGTGGGGTTGGGAGGATGGGGGCGCAGGGAAGCAGATGCCCCTCGGCCTCCGCCCTGTGCAGGGGGCGGGGGCGGTTGTGGGGGGTGGGGACAGCGAGCCCCGGGTGAGTGCACACCCCCCTCACGCTGCCCTCGGGGGCTCCACATCCTGCTTCTGCCATGTCCCTCTAGGGAGGGGTTGGCTTTTGATGTCTCTCAAGGTGACAGCTTCAGCCAGAGCTCACAGTTTTTCTCCCTGAAGGGCTCTCCTTTGCTTTCATTTGATTGAAACAGACCGCGCCCTCCCCCGCCTGCAAGCTGGTGGGGGCCTCTCTGTGCACCCAGTTGGGGTGCCCTGAGCCCCTGGTTTAATGAGAAGGACCCCGGCCAGGGTCTGGGCCTCCAGGGCCTGCGGGCTCAGTCCAGTCTGGCCATATCACAGGCAGAGCTTGGCCTTCTGTCTGTGAAAGGCCAGCTTTGGTGTAGTCAGACCTGCACGGATACCTCCAGGGCAGGTGTTTCTCAGGCTGCTCCATCCCACGGGGAGGTCAAGGGCTGTGGACCTCTCGTGCCCCAACTTGCCAAGGGCAGTTTGATTAATAAAAATTGCTGAGCTGGGAGCACCCGGGTCTGGGTTTGGGTTCTGGCCCCATCCTAGCAGGCTGGGCAGGTTTCCTCACCTGCAAGTGGGCATAAGAATGGAGACACAGCCCTCCTCATGGGACAGAGCCGGTCAGCACAGCACGGGTGAGGAGGAGGAGAGCTCACCCTGCGGGAGTTCTCAGTCATAATCACTTAGCAGGTTATGGGGAAGATAGTAAAAGGGGTCTTGGAGGTGGAAAGGGGGTGATCCCTGACCTAGATGGGGAGGATGTATGGTCCAAATAGCTGCCTCCCAATATCTACTTTCCCTTTTTCTTTAGCATTAAAGCGTTTTAGCATTTAGCATTTCTGGTGTGTTTTTGTGTTTTAATCTGGCCGCGATGCCAACAAGAATAAAGACTGCCTTCCCCAGCCTCCCTGCTTGTTAGATACGGCCATGTGACTGCTCTGGCCAATAAGAGGTAAGCAGAAGTGTGGTGTGCAGCTTCCAGGAAATGTCTTTAAAAGGAAGAGGTGGGTCCTTTGCCTGTTGTTCCTCCTTCCTGTTGGCTGGGATGAGAATGTGATGGCTGGGGCTCAGGCAGCCATTTTGGATTGTGAGGACAATGGTTGCACTGTAGGGATGGCAGGGCAGTGAGCTGGAAGAAGGCTGGGCCCCTGACAACCTGGAGGGAAGTGCCCAATACAGCCTGGACTACCCACCTCTAGACTCTTACATGAGAGAATAAAACCATGTGCTTAAGTCCATGTTAATGTACAGCTGACCCTTGCACAATGTGGAGGTTAGGGATGCTGACCCTCTGTGCAGTTGAAAATCTGTGTCTAAGTTAAGTCAGCCCTCCATATCTGCAGTTGTACATCCATGGATTCAACCAACTGTGGATCGTGTAGTACTGTAGTATTTACTATAGGAAAAAATCTACCTATAAGTGGACTTGTGCAGTTCTAACTTGTGTTGTTCAAAGGCCAACTGTATTTACTTTTGATCCCTCTTCGTCAGTCCTAAGGTTACAAAGAGCATGGTTTTACGGCTGTGATTTGAAGATGTTTGACCACATCTCTGGGAGCCCGAGGCCTCAGCGTTGGAGCCAGTGGGGGTGGAGGTGGGTCCCCCCAGGACCCTAGTGTTGGGATAGTCGCTGACTTTAATCACTCAGCAGATGAGGGCCAGTTACTTCACACAGTGTGAGATACAGAGGTGGAGAGACAGCCAAGTCCCCTGGACCCTGACCCTCAGGGGATGGTGGGTGTCTGATGACAGGGCACTGCCTGGGGTGGTGGGAGAAGAGCAGAGACAGAGGAGGAGACAGACAGACAGACTGAGAGATTGCGGGCAGCTACGTGTATCTGACCCTCTTCTCTCCCCCGTGTGTTGAATTAGCCATAGATTCGTCATTTACCCATTGGGAACTAGCACTTGCCAAGCCTCGTAAGTGCCAGCCTGTGGCTGGGGGATACCGGAGCAGAGTGGCCACGGTCAGCGCCCCCCAGGGGGACGCAGTTCTGTTGGGGGGGAGATGGGGAAGAGAAGGGTGTGCTGTGTCCCCGTCGGAAAATGCCTCTGCCACGTGTTTTGAAGGTGCTGTATCTGCATGTTGATTTTGAGACTGATGCGATCCATCATGGGGATCGGTGGAAAGCAAGACTGGGCCCCAGGCTGGGGTCACAGACCAGGGGGCCGTGTTCTTACAGTTTGCTTCCGGCTCTGCCCCTCCCCCCACACCCCAGGGGTCCTCATCCAGGTGTGCCCCCACCCCGTCCCTTGGTTCCTTGAGTCCTTACACAGCAAACCAGGGGAGGGACCTGCTGATGATTCTGCTCTGGTTTAAGAACCAGTTGGAGTTTGGAAAGAGAAACTGTGACAGGCAACAAGATGGGGTGGAGCACAGGGCCTGAACTTGAGGCCTGGAGAGCCCACGAGGATGTGGCTCTGCTGCAGGGCCTGCGGGGCGGCCGCTCCCTGAAGGTGAGCTTGGAGCCAGGCTTGCTGGGTCCCCTTGGCCGTCAGGCCCGCGATGCTGGCTCAGCAGCCGAGACCGGGAGCTTTGGGCTATTTATATCCACTCCAGCAAATCTTCTGATCTCAAGGATCCTGTTCAAAGGCTGCGTTGTGCTGGCCTCTTGCACGCTGGCCTCCCTGGCTGGCAGTCAGGGCCGAGGACCGAGTGCAGGGCCTCCTCATCCACCCCTGGCTCCAAGGCTGAGAGCTCGGCCCCGGGCCCTGTGCCCCTGCGCTGGGCAGTTGTTTCTCTGTCCTTAGGGTGAGGAGGAGGCTGGCAGGAAACAGGTGTTACTTGAGCACCTACTGTGTACGGAAGTACTTATTTTTTTTCCTAAGGAGGTTTGTTTATCTTATTTTTAAAAATTGTGGTAAATGTACGTAACATAAAATGTACTATTTTAACCATGTTTACGTGCACAGTTCAGTGGCAGTAAGTACATTCACACTGTTGGGAAACCATCACCCTCATCTCCAGAACCTTTTCTTCGTCCCAAACTGAAATTCTGTGCCCGTTAACCACTAACTCCCACCCCCTTCCCCCAGCCCCCGGCACCTACCATTCTACTTTCTGTCACTACGAATCTGACTCTAGGACCCTCATATAAGTGGGATCATACAGTATACGTCGTTTGTGACGACCGGCTTATGTCACTGAGCCTGATGTCCTCAAGGTTCATGCATGTTGCAGCAGCTGTCAGAATTTCCTTTGTTTTTAAGGCTGAATGATATTCCATTGTACGGATGGGCCACACTTTGTCTACCCATCCATCCGTCGGGGACCCTGGGCTTGCTTCCTCCTCTTGGCTACTGTCAGTAATGCTGTCGTGAACATGGGTGTGCAAATGTCTCTTTGAGACCCTGCTTCCCGTCCTTCTGGGTGTGTCCCCAGAAGCGGCAGTGCTTCAGTGGATCGTATACTGATGTGCCGGAGACTTTAGACACAGGAACGCAGCCTCCCCACGACCGGCCAAGGTAGGTGTTGGTGTCTGTGTTGTGCAGAGGACGCGGGGGAAGAGAGGGCTGATTGCAGGGCGGCCGCACGACCCCCTCATCCCCGTGTGCCGGCTCTGAGCCCGAGAGGCCTGTGGCCGGCCTCCTGTCATCCTCTCGGGGGGCCCCTGAGACACCAGCGCCCCCCGCCAGGCCCTTCCCTCCACCCTGCTCCCTGCTCGGCGCACCCCTGTGCAGCACGTCCTGGGCGTTTGCTCGTCACCTGCTGCCCCCAGCGCCTGGGCTGCACGAGGGCCGGTTCCTTTTGTCGGCTCCCTCTTGAAGCCCCCGTGGTCGGCACACAGTGGGCCCTCGGGAAGTACCCGTGAGCGGCCGGTGGCGTGTGGCTGGGCGTTCTCTCCCTTCCCTGCTGGTTCTGGGCAGCCCAACCTCACCTGCACCACCCCGGGCCCGGCCTGCCCCGCGCAGAGGGTGTCCCATCTCTTCATGCGGAGTGGGTGCCCTCGGCCGCCTGGCCTTCCGCCGCTCCGGTTATTACCTCCGCTTCTGAGGGCTCTCACAGCTCCAGACTCGGGGCTGTTGTTTGGGTTGGGAGCTCCTCGGGGTCAATGACCCCGCTGTCGGGGGCAGGTGTCCCCCCCGCTGCACGGTGCACAGCGCCCAGCCTCCCTCTCCTGTTCTGGCCTCCGCGCAGGGCTGGGGAGGTGAGTTCATCACACCCGGGCTGGCCTGGTGCGGTTATCACCGCTACCAGCCAAGGCCTCTCTCGGGCTCTGCCCGTTCATCTCCCCAGCCCCGAGTCCCTCCTGGTCCTCCCCCAGTATCATGGCCACCCTCCTCTGCCTTTCGGGGCCCCTGTCTCTCTGTGTCCTTCCTCGGGGTGCACAGCACACAGGGTTCCTGTGGACACATCCCTTTGCCACCAGCCACTGCCATGGGGGTGTGGCTGGCCTTCTCCGGAGAGATGCCTTGGCTGTTGGGGTCCTCACGCAGGGAGCCCCCCAGACCTCACACCCCCATCTGGGCTCCAGTGACCCACGATGGGGCCACAAAAGCTGTTGGTCCCGCCCCAAGGCAGGACACCTCTGGTGCATCCACTATCCAGACCCCGTGGATCAGGCTGCGCAGACCCCCGTGAGCCCCTGCTCTCCCCCCGCTTCGCAGGTTCCCCTGAGAGCAGCCCTCTGCTGCTGGAAACCGGCCCTGAGGCACTTCAGTGTCCTTGCTTGTGCACCCAGCTGGTTGCTTCTCCCTGATCAGAATCCTCTGGGGCTGGGAAGTGGGCGTCCACTGCACCCCACCACCCACTCCTGCGTGATGGACACCCAGGCTGCCTCTGCTCCAGGGGATGCTTGGTGAGCGGCATCCTCCTGCGTGGCGCCCAAGGACCCACGTGAGCATTTCCCTCGGGTGGACGCACGCCCAGGAGTGGAGCCACTGCTCACGGGGCACATCTACCCCAGCAGCGAGGGATTGTTCTCTGAAAGGCAGCACCATCTACGTGCTTGCAGTGGGGCCGAGTCTGCACACCCACGCCCGTGGGGGGCATCGTCACCTCCTCCTGGCGCTCCTCCTGCCCTTCCTGGCTTTACAGCTCTTTGGAGGTTCCTGGTCTCCCCCGCTGCCTGCTGGTCAGTGACTGAGCTCAGATGTCACCTCCTCTGGGAAGCCTTCCTGGGGCTTCCTCTGGCTCCCCTGCAGGCCCAGCTGGTCTCACCGCTGTGGCGATGCTGTGGGGACTCGGGCTCTGCATCCTCTCTTAGGTGGGCATTCGGGGGCTGGGGACCCCGTGGGGTCATCTGTGTGCTCCAGATGTGTCTGTACACTGGATGGGGGAGGGGTCCAACCCACAGCCTCCCCTCTGGGGGGGGAGACGCCCTGCCTCCTTCTCCTTGCCTTCCCTGTTCCTTGGGGCCACCTGTGCTTAGAGGGAAGGGTGTTTTTTGTCCCCACTGAGCTGGGGGTGGGCTCTCTCCTTCCATTTCTCTGCCGGGACGTCCAGAGGAGACCCTGGGAGATGCCGGGGACCAGGAGGCCTGTTCCCGACTCCTCTCAGCGCCTCGGTTTCCTCATCTGTGATGGGGGGTGAATGAGCCCACCCTGCCGGCGTGGGGGGAGGATGTAGTGGTTGCCAGGTGTCAGGAGGGCCTGGTGCCCCCCACCCCGAGCTCTGGAAGGCCTGCTCCCATCTGCCCTTGTAAGGGCCCCCTGTGGGCGGGTGGGCTGGAGTGGGCTTCCTGGACTGGCTTCGTGGCTCAGAGCATGGGCTGTTCCCCGCAGCCAGACCCGCCGGCTTCCAGGACCAACTGTGACCTTGAGTGCTTTTGTTAACCACTGTGTGCCTCAGTTTCCTCATCAGTGAAATACGTTTAATATTTGGACCTCAGAAGAGTGTTGAGGGTGAGGCCCTGGCCTGTAGGTTGTGGTCCATATAATCTGGCTATTGTGATGATTATTGCTGTTATTTATCATTGTCTGCTTACGCGATTGATGGGCCAGGGAACTTGGGGTTCAGGTCTGGGTGCTCATCGCCCTTGCCACCCAGCACATGGAGGGGCTGGCCTGCTCCAGACCTGATTTTACAGCCACAGGAAGAGACCCTTGTTCCCGTCACCTGAGTTTACAGCAGGGAGTGCAAAGCGGCTTCGTGCTGTCATAGGAGCTGCCGAGTTCCCCAGATAGAAAATGCAATGATTTACGAAACTTGCCTAGGAAAAAATGGGACAGATACTTTACAAATCCACAAAGCCCCAGAGTAGGGCTGTTTTATGCTGGCTCCCAGCTGACCTGCCCAGATGCAGCAGCCAGGGTCACACCTGACAAGGCTTGGAGCCTGGAGCACCATGGATTATGAAGGGAACAGAGCTGGCTGCCCCAGGAGCCCGGGGACAGACACACATCCTCCAGTTACTGCAGTGCAGGTGGTCACGGAGGGAGGGGAGCAGAGGGCAGTGGGGGACATAATCCCATCAGTGCCTTCCCACAGCGATGCACCAGGAGCTCTGGAGCTGGGATGACCCTGCAGAGACGTCCCTAATAGAGGCTGGGAGGCGGCCTTTGTCCCTTTGCATGGACCAGACGTTGGATGTGGTTGCCCCTGGGGGAGGGAGCCATGTCCTTGGCCAAAGGTGGCTCCCCAAAAGGGACTCAGCTGAGAGCCATCGGCAGCCAGCAGCCCTGGCAGCAGTGGCACGAGGGCCTCGTCCCAAGGGGGGACCTTGGCGGCCACCACAGTGTCCACTGTAGCTGGTTGGGCTGATCTTTCCATATGCAAATCAGACTGCATCCCTTCTGCTGTGGAAACCCCTCTTCCCTCCTTTGCTCTCCTTACCCTCTGAGTTGGCAAATTGGGCTCGCAAGACCACACCCAACCTACAGAGATATAAAGTTAAAACCTGAATTAGTTGGCAACATTTACAGATCAGGAGAGTTCACATAAAGCCTGATTTCCGGCTTCTCTGGGTACTAAGCAGTGCCCCCGCCCCTGCACGGCGCAGCCCTGCCTCCGCACAGGGTGGAGGCGCCGTCCCCATGGGCTTCCCCTGCCCAGGGTCCTGGCGGAGCCCTGCGGCTCGGCCCCGTGGGCTGCAGGTGGACTTGAAACTCTATTCCTCACTTATTCATCCAGGCTGTGTTTGGGGTTCCCACTGAGTATCAGGTTCTGTGCTGTCCCCCAGGCTCCCCTGTCCTGGGGAGCTTACGTTCTAGTGGGGGGACAGGAACTCAGGAGAGAAGCAGGTCCCTGGGGAATGGAATGTCCAGCAGGGCTGGGAGGTGGGGAGTGTTGGGCCGCATTTTTAGGCAGGTGGGTCAGGGCGGCCTCCGGTGGGTGACCTTGAGCAGAGAGCAGTGGAAGTGAGGGGTGAGAGGCCAGCCCCGGGGGACCGGGATGGGCCACTCCCGAGGCTCCTTGTATCCACCACGCACTGCTTGCCTCCATGGGCTTGCTCGGCCCAGAGGACCCACCTCCCCTCAGCCTTGAGCCACCTCCTCCAGGAGGCCTCCCCGGCTGGGCCTTGTTCCCTGGGTCTCTGGGCAGTGTGGTTGTCTGTTTCCATGTCCATGTCACCCACCTGGAGGACCTTGGGGTCAAGGTCAGGGTTAGCCTCTGGGCCATCTTGGTCTCCGTGTCCTCAGCTCTGGCTCAGTGCCTGGCACAGAATAGGGACATGAGCTGGACGTCAGGGAACGGGCAGTTGTGGGTCAGGTAGATGAAGGCAGATTCAGGCGCCTGCGAGGGACACTAGTTCTCAGACCACCTGGGACGCTGGGACTTGCGCCAGGCTTGGTAACGATGCCCCCAGGAACTAGGGCTTTCTGCCACCTTTACTACGAGCACCTGTTCTGACCAGAAATGGTCAGTGAAAAATATGAGAGAGAAAGCCTTGCCTCTTACTGGGTGGAAATCAGTGACGTTGCTGTGAGGACAGGCGCCCATCGGTGATTAATAACAGTTTAACTCACCAACCTATATTGATCTGGGTTTTTGCATCACTGTACAGGCTCCCTCCGTGGGCTCTCCCCAAAACGTCAGCCTGGGATAAGGCAGCCCCATACGTTTCTGTTGGCTTCCAGGGAGCAGAAAATGTCAGGCCAGAGAACACAGTTAACAAGCATCGTACAAATTAAGTCTCAGGGCTTGAGGACTTCGCCTTTCCTGCCCTTCTCCTTCCATCCCCCCACCTCTCCCCGCCTCGCTCCCCACTGCCAGGGTCCTCCGGGGCTGAGATCCAGCGCCTGGGCTCGTCTCTGGCAGGGCCAACTTTTGCTGGAACGCCGTGCGTTCTCCCTGCCAGCGTGACTGTTCTAATTAGTCATTTTGAAAGCAGATCTGCTTAATTGCAAGCGGTACTAAATATTGGTACATAAATAAAGTCATTAATAACTGCATATGCAGAAAACCCTCCCACTGCGCACCACAACAGCTGGGCCCCTTTGGCCGTCCCTTGGGCAGCCCCAGCTCGACGGTGGTGTCCCGCCAGCCCCCTCCCGGCATCCATCAATAACCAGGGTGGCCGCAGGTTGGGGAGAGGGATGGAGGCTTCCCACAGGCGAGGACGAGCAGCGGCGGGCCGGGGACCCTAAGGACCAGAGGAGGTGGTTGCAAAGCTCTGAGTCTTGAACGGCAACAGTGTAACAGGTCTCCTGCGATCAAGTTAACATACGCTTCCTGAACAGTTATGGCTTAAACACAGCGTTCATCATCATCCAGGCCCCGGGGGGTGGCAGTGCTTCCCTGACTCCCATCCATAGAACGCAGATGGTAACATCTGTCCAGCACGTCGGGGGCTTTTTATTTCTTAGGCTGTTCAGCAGTGTTTACTGAGTGCCGACTATGTGCCGAGTCGTGTTCTAGTGGGAATGTCACGTGCCAGTGCCTGCATGTCTGAGGGGAGGGGAGGTGAAGCACAGGGGTTGGTGGGGACTCGGGAGGGGGGGCTGGGATTTTGCTCTGCTTGCTGTGGAGTAAGGTCCAAGCCGTCGTTTTAGAAGACCTCTCTGGCCGTGCTAGGAGACTGTAAGGAGGGGAGGCGTGGGCTGCAGTGGTGGCCCAGCAGAGGAGTGGTAGGCTTGGGCGAGGGAGGTGGGTGGAGGTGGTCAGAGGCCCAGATTTGGGGGCCGCTGTGAGCAAAGCCCAAGACTCACAGATGGGCAGGGGGTGACGTTTAGAACCGCAGAAGAACCCGTAGGTTTCTGGCAGTGGCTAGTGGTGAGTGGGGTGTGGGAGAGGGTGCAATTCCAGGGCGGGTGGTGAGATGCTCTGGTTCCCCTATTGGCTCTGCTTCTCACTGGCTGCCGTCCCCTGACTCTGTCAGCTTCTCCAGGTTCTACATTTTTTAATGTTTTTTTTTTTAAATAGACAATTTTTTTTTTTTCGGTACTCGGGCCTCTTCCGTTGCAGGGCACAGGCTCCAGACGCGCAGGCTCAGTGGCCATGGCTCACGGGCCCAGCTGCTCTGCGGCATGTGGGATCTTCCCGGACCGGGGCACGAACCCGTGTCCCCTGCATCGGCAGGCGGACTCTCAACCACTGCGCCACCAGGGAAGCCCTAAATAGACAATTTTTAAGTACTATTTTGGATTTGCAAGAAAACTCAGCATTCAGTACAGAGAACTCCCATATGCCCCTTCCAGTTTCCCCTCTTATTTATTTATATTTTTTGCGGTACGCGGGCCTCTCACTGCTGTGGCCTCTCCCGTTGCGGAGCACAGGCTCCGGACGCGCAGGCTCAGCGGCCATGGCTCACGGGCCCAGCCGCTCCGTGGCATGTGGGATCTTCCCGGACCGGAGCACGAACCCGTGTCCCCTGCATTGGCAGGCGGACTCTCAACCACTGCGCCACCAGGGAAGCCCTAAATAGACAATTTTTAAGCACTATTTTGGATTTGCAAGAAAACTCAGCATTCAGTACAGAGAACTCCCATATGCCCCTTCCAGTTTCCCCTCTTATTTATTTATTTTTTTTGCGGTACGCGGGCCTCTCACTGTTGTGGCCTCTCCCGTTGCGGAGCACAGGCTCCGGACGCACAGGCTCAGCGGCCATGGCTCACGGGCTCAGTCGCTCCCCGGCATGTGGGATCCTCCTGGACCGGGGCATGAACCCGTGTCCCCTGCATTGGCAGGCAGACTCTCAACCACTGCGCCACCAGAGAAGCCCTAAATAGACAATTTTTAAATACTATTTTGGATTTGCAGGAGAACTCAGCATTCAGTACAGAGAACTCCCATATGCCTCTTCCAGTTTCCCCTCTTATTAACATCTTGAATTAGTGGGGCACGGTCATCACAACTGATGAGCCAACGCTGCTGCATTATTAGTGGCAAAAGTCCAGTTTAGTGAGGGTTCACTCTTGGTGATATGCATTCTGTGGGTCTGGACAAATGTGTGATGACATGGGCCCACCGTCACGGTATCATACAGAGTAGTTTCACTGCCCTAAATATCCCCTGGCCTCCACCTGTTTATCTCTTCCCCTCCTCCAGCCCTTGTCTGCCACTGACCTTTTTACTTTTACTTTTACTTTTCATAGTTTTGCCTTTTCCAGAACGTCACAGAGTCGGAGTCATGCAGTATGTAGCCTTTTCAGACTGGCTTCTTTTACTTCGTTTCCTCCATGGCTTTTCATGGCTTGATAGCTCCTTTCTTTGCAGTGTTGGATAATATTCCATTGTGCGGATGGACCACAGTTTACATATCCATCCATTTACTGAAGGACATCTTGGTTAGCATCCCCATTTTACAGAACAGAAAACTGGGCAAAGAGAGGTTATGGAACTTGCCTAAAACACACAGCAGGTTGGCGGAGTGCCAGGGCAGGAGCACGTCCTCGGCTGAGGAGTGGAGAAGGAGTAGGGGCCGCTTCCTCGGGGCGGGGCGGGGATCCTGGGCCCCTGAAGCTCTTTACTCCGGTGATGCCTTCGCAGTGGGTGCCTGTCCCCCCGGGTTCCTGTCACTGCTCTACTCTTGGCTTCTCTCCACTGCATTTGCCACGTGACGTGCCTGACTGCGTGTCCCCTTGGGTTTTGTTCCTGGTCCACGCTCTGGCTCCCCAGCGTGGCCCAGCCCCCCGAGGGGCAGGGTTTCTGCCTCCCCAGGGCCTGGCACAGAGGCAGTGCTGTTTGCTGAGTGAACTGTCCCGAAGGCTGCTTTGGGGTTGATGAGAACAGAGCCTTTCCCCAAGGAGCAGTGGGATGGCGCCAGGTTCAGAGCCTGCCAGGCTCCCCACCTGGGCCATTGACATGTCACTCTACCCCGTAGGCTTCAGTTCGTGCCCCTCCAGTGGGGATGAGGATGGGACCAGTGTCCCACTTATGATGGGGACTGGCGTATGGTGCACTCAACATTATGAAGTAATTATAATCAGGTAATATATATGATGTAATTAAATAACATAATTTGTAGATTTTTTTTTACCATGGTAAAGTCTACATAACAAAGTATACCATTTTTACCATTTCTCAGTGTCCAGTTCAGTGACATTAAGTACATTAACTTCTTGTGAAACGATCACATCCATCCCCAGAACTTTTACGTCTTCTCTAACAGAAGCGCATTATATATGTTGTGTTATAAGATAATAGTAACTATTATTATTTCTTTTCCTGAGACAACTTCAACTAAGGGTCCACCTGTTTATTGACAGAGCTTCTTGACCTTGGGCCCCTTGACGTCTTGCACCAGGTAATCAGCTCCTTGTCCGGGATCCACCTGGTGCGTCGTAGGACGTTTCGCAGCCTCCCTGCCCTCTACCCGCTAGAGACCAGTAGCACGCCCTCCTCAGTCTTGACAGTGAAAACTGTCTCCAGACAGGCACAAAGTTGCAGCTATGTAGGATGGCAAGTCTAGAGATCTCAGGTACAGGATGACGGTCCTACTTGCTAGGACTGGACTGAACACAGGACATAGGCCAAGGGGGTAGATTTCAGGCTCTCATCACACATGAAATGTAACTGTGAGGGGATGGTGAGTTAGCCTGACTGTAGGAATCATTTCATTCTGTATGTACATCAAATCCTCGTGTCGTGCACCTTAAATATATGCAAGTTTTGTTTAAAAGTATATAAAGAAATGAAAAGATGTCTCCGGGCATTACCCATGCCCCTGGGGTTGGGTTGGAGATTGCCTCTGACTGGACACCACTGGCCTAAGAGTTTGAAGCTAGTTAGAAAACCAGGCTCCCCTTTTTGGGAAGCACCCCAATGATTACAACCCTGCGAAGCTTTTCCAGCCACCAAGAAGAGCCCCTTCTTACTGTTTGGGTCCCCGAGCCACCTGTCCTTCGTACAGACTTTCCCCCGTGTGAGTTGAGGCTCTCGGCCTGGAGGAAACCCCAGGCAGAGGCGGGAGCTGGGGTGATAGAGCCGTTGGAATCCAGGTGCCCCTTCTGCATTTCACATACAGGCCTGTCCACGGCTGCGCCCCAATGTCTCAGGATCAGGGACTGGCCCCGTCCTTGGGGCGCAGGCTGCGGTGACCTCTCCCTCCCTTGGACCCGACACCTGTGTCTCCCTCCCACCCGCCTGCTCTCTGGTGAAACCCAGCAGGTTTGGAAAGGTTATAACCCACTCCTGGTTCCTTCCTCCGTGCCAGAAAATTAGTCTTTAATTCAAACGGATGCAGCTCCTAGAGCTGCTGGACGTGGAGGTTCAGCCCAGCCCTTCTGGATGTTTCTCCACGTGTGCAGGGTCATCGAGGGCAGAGCCAGGCGAGGGCTGCACGGATGTGGCTTGTTCCACGTGGACCTTTGTCAGGATGTTGGAATCGTGTTGAGACTCGGGTTCAGACCCACGAGGCCTGCGTCCGGGCCCAGCTGCAGGCGGTTACTGTGCTCAGAACCACTCCGGGCTCGCGGAGCAGGGAGGAGGGGTGGCAGGCGGTGGGCAGGAATCCAGAGCGGCCCAGGGCACTGCTGGGAGTGCCCCAACTGCCCGGCCCTCAAAGTTGAGCCTCCAGCGCCCTTTGCTGGGCGTCTACCAGCCCCCGCCCCGGGAGCAGGTGCGGGGCCGTGCAGGCCGAGTGCACAGATACATGACGGCCACCCCGCAGGCCGGGATCTCCCCAGAAATGAGGCTTCCGATGCTTCAAAAATAGAGTTGCTTAAGAGTATCGTTACCTTTATCGCCTGGTGTGCACATATATCTTGCATTTTAGAAATCAAACACTGACTGTTCCTTATTTAATATTTTGATGGATGTAATTTTCATGAAAATGGAGTTGAACTTCATGTTCTCTAAGGCAGTACCGAAGTGCATTTTATGATAAAGCATCACTGAGACTCCATTTGACTTTGGTGTGAGCTCTTCCGACCCCCTCCTTGGTGTCACTGCACCACCCAGTAACCGACATGCAAGCTGAGCTGGCCAGAGTTGCATCTTCAACGCTGTCTGGGGGTGAAGGGTTATTTCCAGGGAGGAATCATTTGCCCAGGGGATGTCATGCCCTTTCTCTGGGTGCCTTGCACTTTCTCTGGAGTCTGACATTCTGGGTGCGAATCTGGGCTCTGCCACTCACGATGTCAGCTTCCGTACCCTTTGGCAAGTTACTAGACCTCTCTGTGCCTCAGTGTCCACATCTGTGTAATGGGGATGATAGTGGTACTGACCCCATAGGGCTGTTTGGGGCTTACATGGGTTAATGTTTGCAAAGCGCTTAAAATAGCATCTGATCTCTAGTGAGCTGGGGTTTGTGTTTGCTGCTGCTGCCATGCTTGTTAAGCTGCGACCTACCTGAGGTCAGAAATCCCCCATTTTGGGGGCTTTGTGATCTCAGCACTCCGCCCCGAGGGATGCTTTTGCTGAACCTGCTGCCCGGTCTCTAATTCTGGCACGAGGTCCAGGAGTTGTTGCTCAGCCCTCTGAGCAGGTGAGGATGCCTGGCTTGGGCCCTTAATTCAGGAATCTTTTGCAGTCCTTATCAGGACCTTTGTCTTCCTCACCCAGGCTCCAGATGGTTCACTCTTTCAGATGCTGGTGTGTAAACACTGTGGTTTCCGTCCTCTGGTTCCTGCCTGTGACAGTGAGCTTGTCGAGGTTTTCCCCTGCATTTTTCAGGCTGGGAATCACAGCAGCATTTAAAGTATTCCTGTGTGCTTGCGTTCTTTCAGCCGACACCATTCATTCATTCAAGAAACATTTATCGAGCACCTACTGCTCACGCCAGGCATCATTCCAGGTGCTGAGCGGTTACGACAGTGCACAAAACAAGAAAATCCCTGTCCTGATGGGCTTGCACTGCATTGGGGAGAAACAGATAGTCATTGAGATAAATGTGGACAATATTTAGTGTGTTAGACAGGAAATGTGGAGAGGAGAAAAAGAAAGCAGGGGCAGGGAGAACTGGGGTGGGTGAGACGTTGTTGGAATTTGAGACCTAAAGGAAGTGAGGGAGTGAGCTAAGTGCTTGTCTGGGAAGAGCGAGCCAGGCAGAGGGCACAGCTGGTGCAAAGGCCCTGAGGCAGGCAGGCACCTGGCATGTTGGAGGAATGGTAAGGAGGCCCGAGTGGCTGAGGGTGAGCGAGGGGGACTCTGGCTTTTACCCCAGGGAGGGGCGGGCCATGGACGTTTCTGAGCAGAGGAGGGACATGATCTGGATCTGGACCACCCTGGACGCTGCAAGGGGAAGAGCCTGAGGGGCTGAGGGTGGAGGCCATTGCAACAATCCAGGCAAGCAGTGATGGTGGCTGGTGTGGGCGGCATCCCTGCTGTGGTTGGTCCAAACCAGAGGACCTGGCTTGTCTTCTTTGAGTCCGCAGACCTTTTGTTGCTGTTTGCGGTGTCCCCGAAAGCTTGTGACCAGCCCTAGAAAGGCCAAGAAGGAAATGTCCTCCTGTAGCTTGTTTGTGGCAATGTGGAGCCAGGCTGTACAACATTAACCACAACAGCAGCAGACAGGATACTTAGTCCACAACAAAATAAAGTCTCAGAACTCAGATATGCGGGAGGTGACAGTGCAGGAGGGGACCTCCCCGGACAGGTGGAGAAACTCAGTAAATGTAAGCCATCCTTGTTACAGGGTGGAAGAGAGTTCTGAGGAAGCAGGACACCAGGTATGGTTTGTAGCTGTCAGGAAAGGTCCCCTGGAAGAGGGGACGGTGAGGATGGGTCTTGAAGGGTGGGGGGCCCCCAGCAGAGAGAGGGGTGGCCATTCCATGGTTTATCACAGGATATTGACTCTAGTTCCCTGTGCTATACAGTAGGGCCTTGTTGTTATCCATTCTATATATAATAGCTTAGATCCGCTAATCCCAACCTCCCAATCCTTCTCTCCCCCAGCCCCTCCCCCTTGGCAGCCACCAGTCTGTTCTCTATGTGTGCGAGTCTGTTTCTGTTTCATAGATAAGTTCAATTGTGTCGTATTTTACATTCCACATACAAGTGATATCATATGGTATTTGTCTTTCTCTGTCTGACTTCACTTAGTCTGATAGTCTCTAGTGGCACAGGAGCAGGTTTTGAGGGGTGGACATGTGAGCCTGATTAGAAACCAGAGGGGCTCAGCCTGCCTGGGGTCTGGGCGCAGGTGGAGTGAGGGTGGGAGGTGGGGAGAGGAGGCTGCAAGGCCAGAATACACGCAGCCTTGAAGGCCCGTGGGGATGCACCTTTGTTCAGCAGGCGGTGATCTGGTGAGGACCACCTTTAGGAAGCTCGGGGGAGAAGCCCAGGTCCTCCTGCATCAGCGCAGAGTCTGAATTTCCAATGACTGCAAAGATGCAGTAGGAAACTTGGAAAGAGCCCCGGTTTCTGAGTCCAAAGCATCCCCTGCCTGCGCTTTTGAAAGGCAGCTGGAGGTGGGGATACCCCAGTCCTGGTGACTCCGGGGGTGGGTGGTGTTTCCTGATCCAGGGCGTTAGGACATCGGAGCCTGCACTGTCACAAGCTGGGCCTTGACCGCAGGCAGGATGCTGGGGAGGATGGTCAAGCAGACGGCCCAGGCTCGTGGACGGAAGACCGCAGGGTCAGTGGGAGCCCTGGGCCCAGGGAGGAGCCCCTGTGGCTGCGTTTCCTGGGGCCTGGGAGGCAGTCCCGCCTCTGTGGGAGGTCAGGAACGAGCCTGGGGTGGCCCTAGGGTGGCTGGGAGCCCAGAAGAAGGCCCCGGAGCCCCGCCTCCCAGCCTGGAATCTGCCCTGAGATCTGCATGGGGCCCACTTATCAAATTTCGACTTGACACAGAACCGAGAAGGCTGCTGATGTGATGGAATCAAGGCTGTCAGTGGTTGTGACACCCCTAACTGCGGGTGAAAGCTCACGGAGTGAAAAATATGAGAGAGAAATATCTGGCCCAGCTTTGGGTGAAAGGAGAGGACTGAGCAGAGCGCTCGTTGACAGGGTGAGGCCAGAGGGGCGGGGAGCGCCGTGTCGGGCCAGGTGGCCTGAGAGCCCGCGGGGCTTCGGGGCCACGGGAACCCAGGCGTCCATCCCAGGCCCCGCCTGTGCCTCGGGCTGTCCCTGGACAGAAGCTGGGGGCTTGACCTGGGGGGTCCAGAGGCAGAGCTTGGGCAGTGGAGGGAGTGAGGGGAACAGGCTGTCAGGGGTCGTGTTACCTGGGGGAACGGAATGGGGCCCCAGAAGATCCTGGGGTGTCTGGGAGGTATGGGGCAAAGCCAGCCAGGCAGGTGCACATCTTTAGGTGCATTTGAGTAGCCTTTGGAGGTCAAGGTGGCTGTGGATGAGGTTGCAGCTTCCTCTGCAACCCTCAGGGCGTTCTAGGGAAAGCAGGAGTTAGGCCGGATTCTGCCCACAGGCAGCCACCCGCAGTCGAGCCGCGGTCAGGGTCGGGGGGCAGGACTCAAGGAGCAGCCCTGGTCAGGAGGTCAGCGAGACTCCACCCCCTGCAGCCGGCACCGGCCCTGCAGCCCCACGAGGATGGGGCCTCCTAGCCGTTCATACCTGTCCATAGAGGGGAGGGCGGTCTGCAGGATCCTGGCGGGAGGCCACGGTGAGAACCCCCTCCCACGTCAGTCATGCTAGTTAGCAGGCTGCTCATCTGACCTGGGGGCGCCTGTCCTGACCTTGCCTTCTGCTCGCTCGCCAAGCCTTTGGACCTGGCTGCAGACTGGGGAGTGGGGGGCACACAGCAGCCGGGCTGCCCCGCTGGCAGCGGATGGTCCTGTTGAGGGCACTGCCTGCCCCCAGACCTGAGCCTTGCAGGGCATGGTGTCAGGCTGAGAGGATTTTCAACTGGCCTTGGGTCTGTAACAGGAGGTTCTGAAAACCGCCAGCACGGCCTTTGCCACATCTCTGTTTCCTTTGCACTACTGTTTTTCTTTTTTTTAAAGATTTTTTTTTTTCTTTTGATGTGGACCATTTAGCTCCCTGACCAGGGAATGATCCTGCATGCCTGCACTGGAGGGTGAAGTCTTAACCACTGGACTGCCAGGGAAGTCCCTATTTTTCTTATTTTTTGTCTTGTAGGGAAGTCCCTATTTTTCTTATTATTTTTCATTGTAATAAGATACACATAATGGAAAACGGACCATCTTAACCATTTTTAAGTGTCCAGTGGCATTAAGAACATGCACACTGTTGTGCAGCCACCCCCCCATCCATCTCCAGAATGGTTCCGTCTTCCCAAACTGAAACTCTGTCCCCGTTAGCCACTAGCGCCCCCCCGTACCCCTCCCGCAGCCCCCGGCACCCAGCATCCTGCTTTCTGTCTCTATGGATTTGACTACCAGTCATTGCTCCTGGGCCAACCCAGGCCGGCCAGCCCCCCGCCCAGCTGCCCACTGACCGCAGACACAAGATCTGCGGAGCCCAGGCCAGGACCCAGGTACCCTCTAGACTTGTGACAGATGATAAACGGTGGCTGCTTTAAGCCACTAAATCGGGGCCATTTGTTTTGTGGCATCGTCACAGCAATAGGTATTTCCCCAAGACTGTGGACTCTGTCTGTGTGACCCCACTGGGCGCTAAGGATTCCTCAGTGGGTGTGGAGCTGGGGTTCCCAGTTGGCAGTGTCACAGGAGCCCCCCTCACACACACTGCCACCCCCAGAGCCCCGTGGTACCTTTCCCAGTGCTGTGTTGTCTTAGAGATGTTTGCGTGGTGGTCTTGATAGCTGGGAGGTCTGGAGAGGAAGGAAGCCCTCTGTTCTCTCTTGACAGCCCTTGGCCACGGGTTTATCACAAGCCTGGGACCAGAAGCAGGCATCAGCATTACGTGTGCCTGGGTCACACGCTCGAGGGCGTAAAGGCTCGCTGTCCACTCTCTGGGGTTACATTATTCCGATGCAGTGGACCTCCCCATTCATTGAGTCAGCACACATTATTTCGCACCACTGTATGCCAAGCCCAGGGCCCGCTGTGTGAATGATGGGTGAATTACACTAACTGATAATCACTGGGCTGTTGGTGTGTAGCTGTTGCAGTTCAGCTGTTTCTGCACTTGCTTAGAGGAAGTGTCTCTAGGTGTTAAAAAAATAGATGGCGTTGTATTTAATTATCAGTTGCTTTTTTCTATCAGCTGTTTATTTAGAAAGCAGCAGCGAGGCGTGGAGTGAGACCGGCTGGGGATTGGTCTTCAGCTCTGGTCACAAGCGGGGCCGCCCCCTCCCTGGCTCACTGTTGTTTCCCCAGCACCTGGAATAACGCCTGGCACAGAGCAGGTGCTGCCCAGGTACGTGTGGAGAAATGAAAGGATGTACCTGCCGTTTGATTTTCCTGATCACCGTGCAGCCTCATCTACAGATGAGGGAGCCTGGCCCAGAAGGAGGCAGGGGCTCCCAGGGCCGCCCAGTGAGGAAGCAGAAGAGGCACAGTGGAAACGCGCTGTTCTGAGCTACTTCCCTCTCTGCTAAACTGCCTCCCCAGGAAAGGAGAGCTGCAAATCCACATGCTTCTACGGGGGAGGCCGTCGGGGGACAAGGGACACCCATATCAGCTTATCCTGGACCGTGAGAGGAGGCCCTGCAGGAGGAGAAGCAGCCTGATGGTCAGGCTGTTCTCGGAACTTCTCTTGGTCTCAGGGCCCTCGGCGCTGGGGGAGCGGGGCTGCCCGGCCCTCGGCCCCTGCCGTCTCCGGCGAAGCATATCTGCCTCACCTCGGCTTCTACCGTTGCTGATGCTTCTGGGAGACAGGAGGCCAGCAGCCCCTCCTTCCTGCCATCTGTAGCTGAGAAGCACCCACAGGAGGAGGGCATCGCTCCAGAAGGGTGGTCCGACGCACTGTCTCCAAGGGGCTCCAAGCTGGCCGTGGCTGGGGCGACCTGCGGGCCCCGGATGTGCAGACAGCCCTCCACCCTGTCGTCGGCTGGCGTGGCAGCCTTCGGGGGTCAGCCGATCCTCTCTCCTCCTCCAAGCTGGATGCCACAGGGGTTGAGTCCCCTGCCTGAGCGACTGCTCTGGGCCACCCTGACTCAGGGCAGTCCATGCATAGGAATGGATCTTGGATGGCAGAGGTTTCCAGACTTTTTTTTTTTTTTTTTGCTGTACGTGGGCCTCTCACTGTTGTGGCCTCTCCCGTTGCAGAACACAGGCTCCAGACGCGCAGGTCCAGTGGCCATGGCTCACGGGCCCAGCTGCTCCGTGGCATGTGGGATCCTCCCGGACCGGGGCATGAACCCGTGTCCCCTGCATCAGCAGGCGGACTCTCAAAATGAGTCCACCAGGGAAGCCCCAGACTTTTTATATTTAAGGTTTTTTTATCAGCAGAACCTTCTCTCCAAATGAAATCTTCTGTGGAACCATGATGTATACATCAGAGAAAAGCAGAGACGCTCTGGGCAGGGGGACAGGGTGAGGTCTCCCTGAGATGGCCCCCCCTCGGGACAGGGCATCTAGGGGAGCGTGGTAGAGCATCCCTCCAGCATCAGGAAGCTGCTCCGTGGGAGGGACCATCAGGGGCTCGTAGTGAGTGTGGAGCAGCCTCTGGCTACCCTGGGGTCTCCAGACCAGGCCCTCAGCCGTGGACGAGCAGAACTACTCTCCCCAAAGCCCCCGGGACACTCGAGGTCTGGCCAGCAGGGGTAGGAGGGCAGCATGGGCCGCGTCCAGCAGAGGCCAGAAGCCCCAGGTGCAGAGAGCCAGCCTGGGAGGTGAAGGCAGTGGCCCTGCCCCTTCCACTGTGTCGCAGCCCCAGCCCAGGCCCTGCATGGAGCCGGCACCTTCACAGGTCTGCATGCGTGTGTGTGTGTGTGTGTGTTTTGGGGGTGTCATGGGCAGAGGGAGCAGATGTTCTTCCCTTGAGAAGGCAGAGGGGGTCTCAGCTCGATGGCAGAGGGAAGTGCTCGAAGATGGGGTGAAGGCCTTTGTGAGGTGGCAAGCCTCCGGCTGCTGGGGAGTGTGCAGGCAGCTGCAGAGCGGGTGAGGAGGGGAGGCTTGGAGGGGGTCCACCTGCGTCTCAGGAGACCTCGCTTGACTGAAGCTCTCTTCCATCTTCTCCATCAGGCTCCTCTCAGGAGGCCACGGGCTCTAGTCATTCAGAGCCTGGGTCTGGAGCCAGACAGCCTGGGTGCTGTGTTTCCTCATCTGACAAATGGGGGTAAACGTGGGATCCACCTCTTGGGGCCGATGTGTGGCTGGAGTGAATTAATACACACGAGGCACCAGCTTCTTTTTGGAAAACTCTCCAGACTTTCTGGGTGATGTGAGTGGGGAGGGCAGGTTTGGGGCGCCTTTGGGACCACCTGGAACCATAGTTTCCCCACGAGTGAAAGCAGGGCAGAGACTTGGGCCCCACTCCTGGCAGGAGACCCAGCCCCTGGAAATGTCAGCTAAGGAGACAGGGTAGCCGGTTTCATTTGGAAAACTCTGGCAGATGGGGGTCGTCACGGTCTCCAGTGCCGCATGGCCAGGCTGTGAGGGACGCAGCCCTGGGGCTGGGGTGCCTGAGACGTCCAGACCGGGATCCAGGCTCTGATTTGCTGACCTGCCCACCTAAGGGCCGTGTCTCCCGCTCACTGTCCGCCTGGGAGCTGGCGGAGTGGTCTCGCCTTGAACTTGTCTATATCAGGCTGAGGGGAGTGGCGGTTAGCAGACGTCAGCTGTGCCGGCAAGGCCACTGTCACGGCCACCCTCAGCGGGTCCTTGGGGTAGGAAACAAAGGCATCAAGCAGCTGTGTCTCTTGCGGAGGGTCCCCAAGTGGCAGGGCCCTTCTCTCCTGCCTCTGCCTGCTTCTCAGGTGAGCCCGAGGGGCAGTGTGAGAGCAGGCTTTAAAGACCTGCCTCCCCAGTGGGTCCCCGCTATGCACTCGCCAACCCCCCAAAGTCTGTTACTGCCTCCTACCTTCAAATGACAAGCGGTCTGTAAAACCGTACTGGCAGTGACTTAACATGTTTCTCAGATGCAAGAATAATCTGCTTGGCCGTTTGTCACCAGCACCAGGGGCTCGTTCCTCAGCTGCCCAGGCCGCCGGGGGGCCTGGATCCATGTCCATGGGCAGAGAGGGCAGCAGGCTTGGAGCCTTAAGACAGGTGGGTGGCCTCAGCCACAGCAGACAGCATTTCCCTCCCCTCTCAAAAGGGAACGCCGTCCTCTTGCTGTCACGTTTTCACGGCCCCATCTGGTTCAGTGGCCAGCCCCCCAGTCCCCCCCAGCCCTCATCACCCTACCACCAGCACCCTGTGACCAGCTCGGGTTATTGGGGGACACTGGAGAGAGAGGCCCAGCAATGGGGGGCATCTACCCAGAGAGGGTCCTCCTAGGCCGTCTCATCGGGGATTTTGTGGTGATATGGGGTGCACAGATCCCACCTGTGAGCAGGGATGTTTCCCGATGGATCTGGGCTCTCCCCTCCTCTGATCCGATGGAGGAAGGTGCCTGCAGGGCCTTACATGGCTGGCACCCGCAGACCACCAGCTGGGAGGGTACGGTCACCCCCTCTGACCCCAGCATTGCAGGAGATCCGGGCCCCAGTGCCTCCCTGGAGAGCCAGGTGCAGGGGAGGTGTCAATGGAGCCCCCAACCGGGTGAGGGAGGGGCCGTGCAGCCCAGTCCTACTTCTCATGGGGGCCCCCTCTGAGCCCTTCTCTGGGTCTCCGATGCCACGAAGGAGCCTGATGGATCTTTTCCCTCAAAGACAGTTGGATGCATAGACACACACGGCTGGCACGTTTCATTGGACCCCTGGAGCCTCGCCCCAGGCCTGTGGGATCGGAGCCCCTGCTCCCCACAGGGACCCCCCCTACATCTATCTTGCCCCAGTGCCGCGGCAGCAATCCACATCTTGGTGCCGGCTGCCAGCAAACTCACACCACGTTTCAAAATAAATCCCGTGAGCAACAGTCGCAGGAAAGCGAGGGAGATTTATTAGCTTTCGTGGTGAGAAGCCACAAGGACCGGAATAATAGGATACATTTCTCATTAGTTTTAAATGCTGGAAAAGAATTAAAGAACACTCATATTTTCTGTCTTTCATCAAGCACGACGAGAGCTGCGAGGCGCGGGGCATTGGACAGCTGGGATTTGGGCCTCAGGCTCCCACGGGGCAGTGTCCCTCCAGCCTGCCATCGCTGCACACATAACCTGCCTGGGAGTTTTTTTCTTTTTTTTTTTTTTTATCCCAGCCAGACCAGCCCCCAGAAAGGATGATTTGGGGGTACCCCAGTAACCCCTCTTGTCCAGATGCAAGGATGTATTCACGTTGGCAGCAACAGGACAAGATGACAAGGAGGGGAAATAAATTTAGAGAAAGTTCCTGTGTCTCCAGCACGGGGGATCGAGATGGGCTCCTGGGGAAGGGAAGGCCCGTGGGAGTCCTCTTGGAGAGACGTCACAGCCCACCTAGGGGTGGGCAGGGCGGGTCTGCAGTGCATGAGACCTGGGGTTGTGACCACCCGGTCGACGCAGAGGACAGGGACTGCTCTGCTGGCACAGGGCCGGGGCGCCCACACCCCACCCGGGAGCCCCGCAGCACCAGGACGGTCCAGAGGGCGGAGGGGACGCCTGCCCGGGGGGAGGGACGTGTAGGAAGTGCCCCGGAGCTGGGAAGGTTTGGGCAGAGCAGGCCTGGGGAGGCCCACGGGGGCTTGGAGGTGGTCCTGGGGGAGCGAGTCGGGGTCTTCGGGGGTCCTGGGAGGGGGGTCCAGCAGGGGGACGGCACGAGTAGGGGTCCAGAGTCTGGTGGCGCCTGGCATGTGGAGGGACAGTGCTGCACGTGTGTGTGTGTGTGGTGGGGGCATGGAGGGCGGGAAGGGACCTGCGGGGGAAGGTGGGCTCCGTCCCAGAGGGGAGCCATGGGCCGCGGTGCCTCTTCCTGTCCTCCTGGTGGTGGGCATGTCCCGGAGATGCCTCCCTTGGGGAGAGGCACGCCAGCCCGCATGTAGGAAGACCGCACATGAACATGCACACACACACAGGCACACAGACGCACAGGCACACAGATGCAATCTGTGCCAAGGTTTTAAAGCATAAAATTAGACACACCCAGTATTCAAGAGCTAGAGGAAGCTTGTATTTTTTAAAAATTCCATTCAGATCCCAGAAGTCACATTGAGAGCATCTGTTTCACGTTGTCGGCGATAATCACAGCAGACACTTAAATAGCACCTCTCGCGGTGCCCGCCCCCGTGCGGAACACTGCACATTTACCTCATTTCACCCTCCCAGCCACCTGGCATGGGTTGCTAGTACTAGAATTACCCAGGTCTAATGACATTAGGATTATCTTTGCATAACAATTTATGGTTTATAAAAACATTCATAATCATTATTGCATTTGATAGTGAAAGCCAAGAAGGCATTATAATCCTCACTTCACAGGGAACAATAATGTGTGTATACATATATATAGAGAGAGAGAGAGAAAGAGAGGGAGGGAGAGAAGAGGGAGTGCTTACTGTATGCCAGGTACTGTTCTGTGTATTTTACACATATTAACTCAAACTTCAAATCACCGCCCTAAGTACTATTCCTGTTCTCATTTGACATGTGAAGACAGTGAGGCAGAGGGAGGTTGGGTCACTTGCCCGAGGTCACCCAGCGAGGATGTGGTAGATCCAGGCAGAGCCATCCAGACTGAGCTGAGCTGGCCTGAGTGAGGCTCTCAGAGAAACTCACTTTCCAGTTGAGAGCTGAGCCGTGCAGAAGAGAAGTCAGGGATGGATCTGGGAGAAGCTTCCAGCAAAGGCGGAACAGCTTGTGTGAAGGCCCTGGGGCAGGATCGAACTTGGCGAGTTTGAGGGGAGAATGAACAAATGAATAAATGAGTGTGAGTCCCACTTGGTGAGGTTCTCCTTAGCGAAGCCCCTGCTGACCTCTCGGCTGTCTCCCCTGTGTCTCGTGCACTGGCCTGTGGTCTAGGCATGGGACGGTCAGCCCTGGGCAGTCGGGACAGCTCAGGCTTGCTTCCACCATTGCTCTTTCATCTCTTGCTCTGCTGTTTAAATTGTCACCCAGGAGGCTGTGAACAGCTTGAGGGCTGGGGTGGGGGCTGCCACCTCAGTGTCCCGTGACGGCTGTGGCTGGCCCATTGTGCACTCAGGACACATTGGAGGGCTGAACGGTCTGTGTGTATGATATTGGTAATGCTAGTGATAGTTAACATTTAAGTAGCAATCAGTTTGTGCCAACTGCTGTTATCATAATGTATTGTGTATACATCAAAGGGCATACAGTCGTGATATAATGTTGTGATGCTCAGATCTTGGCAAGCTGAAACAATACTCTAGCCTTAAAAATTGGCACGTGGGCTTCCCTGGTGGCACAGTGGTTGAGAGTCCGCCTGCCAATGCAGGGGACACGGGTTCGTGCCCCGGTCCAGGAGGATCCCACATGCCGCGGAGCGGCTGGGCCCGTGAGCCATGGCCGCTGAGCCTGTGCGTCCAGAGCATGTGCTCCGCAACGGGAGAGGCCACAACAGTGAGAGGCCCGCGTACCGCAAAAAAAAAAACCCAAAAAAACAAAAAAATAGATCAATTTTTTTAAAAAGATGTTAAGGCCTTTGCAAGTCACAGTAAGATTTTGGCTTTGCAAAGTTCCAAGGTCTACTTCCATATAAAGTCAGTGAAAGTCATTGCTGTAATTCTTCATGTCTCCCTGTCACCAGGCCTTTCACGCACACTTCCCTACCTTCTGACCACCTGCACCTAGGTCGTCATTGCCACCTGCGTCCGGTTGACCAAGGGAGGCTTTGCAGGGACTTGACTCGGCCAGGGTCACGCAGCTGGTCTCAGGGTTTGGGCAGGTGCGGTCTCGCAGAGCCTGGAGCGAAGTGCCTGCGGAGGGGGAGGCTGTCTCGGTCCCAGCCCAGCAAGGTCGTCTGCAGAGCCTTCCTTCTCTTTGCTCCGTCGTTCCCTGTCTGCTAAATGGGGATCTTGAGTGAAGGTGAAGCTTCTGGGAAGTTCTTACAACAGGGTGTTCCCGTGAGCCGTGTGAAGAAACGGCAGCTGTGCGCTTCTTAGCAAGTGTCATCAAAACATCACCTTGTTCCCACGTGACGGGCTCTGGGACTCTCAGTAGAGCTGGGAGCAGAAAAGACTGACTTTTCAGTTCCTTTATTAGCGGGAGCCAGGCTGCCTGGGGCTCGTGGGTGAATAAATCACAGCTCCTGCCGCAGCGTCCCCGAGAGTGAGGGGAGTGGGAGGACGTGCGGGCTCCTGCTGCGGGGCCGGGTGAGGGGTGGGCAGCGCAGGAGGCCGGGAGGGTCAGGGTGGAAGGCATCTCCTAGCCTCACCCCACTTGGGAGGCTGCTGGGCCTGGGGGTGGGCTCCAGATTTGGGGGTGGTAGATAGCCCAGAATCCGACCCCTCCCCACCCCCGCCTGGGCCACGCCCCCACCAGCCTCCTAAGTGGTCTCCCGGCTCAGCCCTCAGCCACAGCGTCCGACGAGACCCAAGTCGGCCCTCGACCCTCTCTGCTCAGGGCCCCATGGCTCCCGCTTCACCCGGGGTGCGTGGACGCAGGCCCCGCACCATCCGTCCTCGGCACCCCTCCGCCCTCCTGTCTTACCGCACGTCCTCGGCTCCCTCTCCCGTCCCCCACTAGAGCGTGAGCTACGAGGGGGCAGGAATCTTCGCTTTGCTCCCTGACGTCTCCCCATGCCCGGAATGATTCCTGGTACACAGTAGGTGCTCAGCAATTATTTGCTGAATGAATGAACAGTGATCTGAGTATGATGGTTCTCATTTTGCACATGAGTAAATTGAGGCACAGAGAGATTCAGTAACTAATCCGGGGTCACACAGGTACCAGATGGCAGATTTGGGATTCAAACCCAGGCAGACTGGCTTCAGAATCTACGTTCTTAATTTCTAAGTTATTTTGCCTGTCTAATTAAGAAGTGATGAATTAATGAATCACATAGCCTTTCTAGATTCTTCTTGTACCTATGCACTAGATCATCAAAACTTTTCTTGCTTTTGAGTCTCTGTCCTGCCTCCATTCCTTTGCATATGCTGTTCCCTCTGATTAGAATGTCCATTCATGTAGGGAACTCCTATTCATTCTTCAGAGCCCAAGCTAAGTTGTTCCTTCACCAGGCACAGGCAGTTTCTCTCATCCTTGCTTTCATTGCCCTGTGGATATACCTTCATCAGAGCCCTGAGAAGCCACTTATTTATTATGTGTCCTTCTGAATCCCCATTTTGAGACTCTTGATGGCAGGGGCCTTGTTTTGTTTTCTTTGTCTCTCCCAGCCTGCGTCTCACACATGTTTTCTAACATGTGAATGAATGAATGAATATTTGTTGAAGGTGTGACTGGAAGTGTTTCTGGCGCTTACAGCCTGCCTAGTAAATATATGCATATTGAATCCTATTTGATGAACTTTCGTTTTTACACTGCCCATATGTTCCAAAGAGAGAAAAGTGGGCCCAAATCATAACAAAATCTAATAAAATTCTATCTAGTGGTAACTCTTCATGTCATGCATTTAGAGGGAAATGCTTCTGGTAAAATACCGTTCTGTCTCTGGTGTATTAAACACAGACATTGAATGTCATTCAATGTAAAGTTACATTAAATCCCCAGGATCAAAAGGTACTGTGGGGACCATAAAATGAATTGGTCAGAAGGGAAGTCCACTTGGTTAGGGGATAAAAGGGACATTCGTGTCCCATGGGGTAACGCCAGTCCTGGTGGTCATAAACGCATTAACGTCTATGTAATGCTGTTATCCAAGGTTCATAGGTGTGGATTATGGGAACCCTTTCTTTCGCATGAGGATTTGACCTTTGCTTAACTTTCTAGCTGTTTTCCTGGGAACCAGGTAACTGTCACCTCTGTTGCTAGGCAGCATTGCTTAAGGTAAAGCATCTCTTGGTTGGTAATTGCATCTGGATGGGTTGGGACCCTACATACCTGGTGGGCCGCCAGGCTTGGGCTTCGGGAGCCCAGTGGCTCTTGGGCTGGCCGTGTCCCTTGGGAGCTGGGACGCTTCGCCGGTGGGGCTGTGAGCGGAGGTGCTGATCCCCATGGAGCATGAAGGTTTCAAACTAGGGCAGCTCCCACGCCTGCCGGGTGTGTATCTCGCCTCCTCGCACCTGACTGGTCCCCTAGAGGTGGAGGTGCCAGGTGGCTGCACAGAGGAGGAGCCCTGCCAGGAAGCTGTGCCTCCGTCCCGGGTCCTTTTCCGTGGATGGTGGCCTAAGACAACTGTGTGACTCTGAGCGCTGGTTGAACCCTAAACCACACTCTGGCGGGCATTGCAGAAGTGGATATAATATTTGCCTAACACAATAGTAAAGAGTACGTAAATGGTGCCGATTCCAGCACCTGGGAAAAATGGAAAAGCGGCTGGGTGAAGTCAGGAGGCTGAAGCCCCCATGCGTGTGCAGCGCCCCGTCCCGCATCTCTCCTGGGAGCGCAGGCATCCCGGCTGCGCTGGGCCTGGGCCCTAGACCTACCGAAGACCCGTGATTTCTCAGGTCCTTTCACTGCTCCCCCGGGCCTGGTACCTGGGTGTGGCGAGCATCTTTCTTCCTTCTGACCTGGAGGGCCGGGGCAGGGCCGGTCTCCTCCCTCCCTCTGGTTGGACCAGCTGTAGCGGGGACTTCCAGCCTGGGTGGAGAGTTAGGGATGCTAGTTCTGAGGGCCCCTGTCACCTCCTCTTGCTCTGTGCCGCCCTGGATGGCACCACTTCTTGCCTTCCCCTGGTTACGCCTCCCGACAGTCTCAGGAGGCTTCTTATTGTCTTCATTTCTGAGATAAAGGACTAGAGGTTCAGAGAGGTTAAGTAACTTGCTCAAGGTCGCGCAGTGGCTCTGCGGCCCGGTGAGGACTCAGCCCCACCATCCAGCCCCAGAGCCCAGCTCTGAACCGCACATGGCGCTGGCCCCCCTCTTCCTCCCCGAGCTAATTAATGTCCTGTGATTCTAAATGAGCGTCACCGCGGTAGGTGGCTCGGGGCAGTGCATTTCTGGGGCACAAGATGTCCTCTCCCTTCCCTCCTTCTGCCCGAGTCTGTCAATTCAGAAAATGCTGAAATGGGCCAGGTGTGGAGGCTGGAATAGGGCCCCAAAATTACTAAGCTTTTCCTTTTCCCTCTAATGCCTTTGTTTTGACTTCTGCAGAGGGCCACCGTCTCCCTGGTGTCCAAAGCATATCTCTCACATGGAGAAGCTTGGATTCCGGATCTGGTGTGACAGGCAGAGAAGGGCTGGACCCACCCGCCTCTCCCGTCCATTCCCAGCTTCCTTCTCACATGGCAGATCTGCCAGCCCAAAGGAATTGGGCCACCCTGCACAGGACGGTTCTGCTCAGTGTGTGGTAAAGCTTTGTCACTCACCAGGGAAGGAGGAGGCTGGCCCAGGGGGTGGGGACCCCCCTTTCCAGCAGAGGGGGATGGCCAGAGGCTGCGCAGCCCCTTGCCTACAGTCTAGAGGATCTGCATCTCAGCGGGAGAACTTGAGCCTTTTAGGGGTTCTTCTAAACCTGAGCTTCTGTCCTCCCGTGAGTTCCTCCTGCATCTGCAGCTCCAGCTCGGAAGAGGCCAATTATGCAGTGAAGCATTTATTTTTTCCTTAAGAGATTACATTCTGGGTGATTATTTACAAAGCATGGCCAGGCAGGCGGACCAGCTCCTGATGTGCACATTTACGGGGAAGCCCTCCCCCATCCCCTACCCAGTTCCTTTTTTTATTTTCAATCCATCGAGATTGATGCTTTGGTAAAATACAAAATCCTGGTTTGGATGTCAGGGCACCGTCAGATGGCCGCAAAAGTTTCTGAATGTTGACTCAGTTTCTGTACTTACTGTGCTGTGGGCCTGTGACATGGGGACTGGCCAGTCCCTGGGCTACCCTCTCGGAGCACAGCTTCCTCAGCAAGTCTGATGAAAGCCTGCAGAGTTTGGAGCAGCTGCAGTGGCGTTGTCTGGTCCCTGAGCTCACAGGGGTATTAACAGTTCTCAGGCGTCCTGTGGGAAAGAAACATGCCCACTGATTCCCAAACCTGTTTGACCTTGGAATGTTTTTCATCCCCTGCCACAGAGCTCATACCCCAGAGTTTGCTTCTAGAAACTCTTTTCCAGTGGGCAAGGATGTGGAGAAATTGGAGCCTTCCAATTTCTGCACTGCTGGTGGGAATGCAAAATGGTGCAGCCGTTATGGAAAACAGCATGGCGGTTCCTCAAAAACTTAAACATAGAATCACCATGTGAGCCAACTGTTCCACTTCTGGGCAAGTACCCAAAATAATTGAAAGCAGGCACTCAAACAGGTATTTGTACATCCACGTTCATAGCAGCACTATTCACAATAGTCGAAAGGTGGAAGCGAGCCCAGTGTCCAGTAACAGATGAATCAATAAAGAAAGTGTGGCCTATCAATGGAATATTACTCAGCCTTAAAAAGGAAGGACATTCTGACACCTGCTGCAACATGGGTGGACCTTGAGGACGTTAGGCTCAGTGAAATAAGCCAGTCACAAGTAGACAAATACTACATGATTCCACTTATATGAGGCCCCTAGAGCAGTCAAATCCACAGAGACAGAAAGTAGATGGTGGGTACCAGGGGCTGGGGGATGGGAAGCTAGTGGTTAACGGGCACAGGGTTTCAGTTTGGGGAGATGAAGTGTTCTGGAGACGAGGGTGTGATGGTTGCACAGCAACGTGGATGTACCTAATGCCACCGAGCTGTGCATTGCAAAACGGTGCATTTCATGTTAGGCATCTTTTTTTTTTTTTTTTTTGCGGTACGCGGGCCTCTCACTGTTGTGGCCTCTCCCGTTGCGGAGCACAGGCTCCGGACACGCAGGCCCAGCGGCCATGGCTCACGGGCCCAGCCGCTCCGCGGCATGTGGGATCTTCCCGGACCGGGGCACAAACCCACGTCCCCTGCATCGGCAGGCGGACTCCCAACCACTGCGCCACCAGGGAAGCCCCGTGTTAGGCGTCTGTTATCTCTATAAAATGCAAGTCCTCTCGGGATGCAGGGCTGTGGGCCGGGCCGGTGCTGCGTCTCCCTCCTGCTCCTGTCTCTGGGCGGCTCTCGGCTCATATCTGGAACACACTGAGCTGCCGGATCCGGCAGCTGCCTGGCCCTGGGGTCCTTTGTGAACCTTGTCACCGTGGGCGCCGAGCCTCGTCTCGCAGATCACGGACTGCAGGCGGAACGTCCTATCTGTGGCAGATGCTGGTGCAGGAGCCCCTCGGATTCAGTCCCTGAGCCGCGTGCGACCCCGACTGCAGCTGCCTCTGTGCTCGGGAGGGCCACCGTGCGTCTGGTCCCCGAGCATCTGTTCCCGGAGGCCCCGGGAGCTTGCGCCATGTGAGCTCATGAGGTCCCGGACCCAGTGTCGCGTGGGGAATGGGGCACAAGGTGGCCGGTGGGCTGCAAGGGTGGGCCCCCCGGCTCTGCTGCTCACACGGAGGGGCCCCCACCTGCCTCACCGAGACGCTGTAGGGCTGAGGGTGAGGGTGCTCTCTCGCTCCTCCGCCTTTTCTCTGGCTCCTCCTGCAGGGTTTGGGCCTGTCCTCCTTCTCACTGAGCCAGAGGGGCCAGGGAGCAGGCAAGCCTGGGCCCCGTGCCCACCCCGGGGCCATGGCCAGGCAGGCATGACCCTCTGGGCACCGCCCCCAGGTGATCCCACCTTGGCCAGGTTGGGAAGGCCTCGCCTCTGCCCCCGGGACCTGGCACAGCGCTCAGGGGTAGAAACGCCCCCTCTATCCTCACCCCGTCTGCGCTCGTCTCTGCTGGAGGCCTTCCCATGGCCTCAGAGCCAGACACTGTGGGCCCCTACTGGCCCCCTGCTCCGTGGCCTCCCTCGGACTCCTCCCCCCGCCCCCGCATCTTCTCTTCCCCACGGGTAAGTGGCTTGTGACACCAGTTTAAGAAACAAGCCTTCCCAAGTTGGCAGCTAATTATAGTAACAGGAGTTTGGCAGGCAAAGCCCAGGCACACGGATCTGGATGAAGGAACGTGTGAGGGGCAGGTGGCCGGATGTCCCCGAGGCTCGTTTAGCCACACGTCCCAGGACGTGGGCGTCCAGGTGGGCCGTGCCCTTCACACTTGGAGAGAAGGTTCTGTACGGCTGAAATGCACCTTCAGACAAATCCGGTGCTGCTTTTCGGGGAACTGCTCCGAGACAATAAAAGAAACCAGAGAAGTAAGTCAGCCCTTGCTTTCAGGCTAGCCCTCACTTTGCAGGCTTGATTATTAATTAGTCGCTTGATTCAATGAGTAATTATTAGGATGTCTTCTTCCCTGGGCACCCAGTGTTGGTGAGAGGCCACCTCTGTCCTAGGCGATGTTTTCCAGGTTTGAAATCTGGGGCTCTCCAAAGATGTGGCCCCGAAGTGGAGCAACGCTGTCCCTGTGGACAGGCCACACTGGCCCCAGCCTCACCCGGCTGGGTTCTCTCTCCACAGACATGTTCACGTCCCGAAGTCACGTTCCCCGACTGCCTTGGGCGGCATCAGCATTATTGAAATAAGCTGTGAGCACCTCAGGCGGCCTTGCTGAAATGAGCGATGAGCTGCAGATGAAGACTCGCCATCTCCCTCCTTGTTAGAGGTGCCACGCTGCCCCGTGGCCACGTGGCCTGCAAGGACTGTCCCCTGGGCTGGGCGGGACTGCGGAGGTGGCCAGGCCTTGGGTGAGCGTTGATGCCACTGCAGAGCAGAAAGCGCGCAGGTTTGGCAGGGTCTGCTGGTTGTTGAATTATTTAACATCTTAATGAGTCCATTTTTCACGTCTGTCCTCCGCTGGTTCCCCCAGGACCCGCCGGGGTTGGGGGTGGGCAGTTGGTGAGACCGTAACGAATATTAATGAGGCAGCGTTCTGCTTGGTGTGTCTGCTTCATGTTCCTTCCCGCCGGGGTGAGGCCATATGGGGCCACCTCCCCGATGGCCGTGGGGCTATCCCAGCTTGGGGCCACCGGGGCCCTGGAGATGTTTCCAGCTTGGGAGAGTCCCTGGGGGTGACATCACAGAGAGTGGCTTCAGGGAGGGACTCCTGCACCTGCATAAAATGGGCGCCACGACCTCTTGCTCGGTGGTCCCGGTCTGCTGCCCTCGTCTTCCTCTTGCTGGTGAAATTGGGAGCAGGTGTTGGGGGACTGGCGTGGAAGAGGAGCCTTGGGGCGCTCGTGTCAGCGTTTGGGGGTGACATGGTGTGTCGTGGATTACGAGGCCCCTCCTGCGGCTGAAGGAATTGTAGATGGCCTGAGGGGCTGCCAGACCGGTTGGGTGGCTGGTGCAGTGGTCCAGGGAGAGGTGCTGCTGGCACGTGGCGGCGTGGTGGCCTTGGGGCAGAGCGGGTGATCTTAGGTGCACGTCGGAGGGGGTTGTCAGGGGGCCTCTGATAATGGCACGTCGTGGGTTGGGAGAAGGAGGTGTTGTCGGTGATTTGGGAGGGTTTCAGCAAGTGTAGAAGTCACCGGGGGTGGGATGGGAGTGGAGGTGGTGGGGGGAGTCCTCCCATCTCCAGTCTCCCTCCCTTGCACACCTGCTGCCGGACGAGTCATGCTAGAGCCCAGTCTGATCAGGCCACCCTCGCTCAAGAGCATTCAGTGGCTCCCACTGTCTGCAGGACCCAAGCACAGCCTTAAGGATGGCATTCCGGGGCCTCCCCTAACAGCCCTCCCTGCTGCCCCGTCCCTGAGGAGCGGACGGAACTCTGGAGCCTCTTTTCCCAGCTTCTGTTCCTGTTGTCTTTTTAAAAGTTTTCCCCTTCCACCATCACTAGAGGTTAAACGTCTTGTTTGTAAATCAGCCCAGAAGCTGCCTTGTCCACCGAGATTTCCTTCGCCTCTTGACAAGAGGTCCTGTGCTCAGAACCGAGCCCCTTTCTCACTGTGTGAGTAGTCTTCAGGTGGGTCATTTTAGCCTGTCTTTTCTCTCTTAACCAGCTAGCTCATTCATCCACGCATCTGTGTGTCATTCATTCTGCATTGAATGAACACCTGCTGTATACTCAGCGCCGAGCCCAGCCCTGGGGTGACTAATGGGAATAAGAAATGGCCCAACGTTCAAGGACCTAGAAGTCAGAACAGATCCAGAGTGCCCTTCCGCCACCGCCCCCGGGCCCCGAATGTCTGCTCGGGGCCTGGCACGCCTCCGAGTGTCATGGGTGCACGTGGAAGGAATTGACCAGTGGACGCCAGGGATTCTGCAGGAGCTTCCCACCACGGCTTCTGGGAGGTTCCGAGCCTCCGCACTTGGGGATCCTGGAAGCCGGAGTTTCAGAGTTGTCAGGACAGGGCCTCAGAAGCGGCAGGTGCACCTTCCGTTTGGGTGGTGGGCGAGCAGTTGTACCGCTGCTTCTAGAGGCCTCGGCCCGCCCCTCCCGCCCCGCTTGAGAAGTCACTCTGTTCCAGCTCTTCCTGCACCTGCTTCCCTCAGCATAGCCTGGAGCCAGGTTGTCATGTTTGCATGGTGTTGATTTTTGGGGGGGTTCTTGCTCTTTTCGGGCAAGTGATAGTATTTTTACATTTAAAATGTGAATATGAGTAAATATGAATTTTCTTTTCAAAATAAATATATTTAAGTTTAAAAAGTGAGCCGACATAAAGGAAGATACTAAGGAAATGATAGTGATCCGGCACAAGCTTGGGGAAAGGGGTTGGAATGAGGCAAGCTGGGCAGTTTGGAGCTGGTTGGGTCCAAGGTTGCTTGCGCAGCCGTGGAGTACCTCCCCTACTCGGCTGTCTTTCTGGAGAGTGGGGTTCCCCTCGCTGGTTTCTGGGTGGAAATGCTCTGGTATGTGGTGTGAATGCACAGACGGTATGGTGCACGGTGCACGGTGGAGTACGACTCAGCCCTTAAGAAGGAATGAGCTACAGATACATCCTATGTTACAGGTGAACCTTGAAAACACGGTGTGCAGTGAAAGAAACCCAACAGAAAAGACCACTTATTGTACGATTCCATCATGTGAAAGTCCAGAACGGGCAAATCCGTAGAGACAGAAGTAGATTCGTGGTTGCCGGGGGGCTGGTGATGGGAAAGGGGTGCAGTGTGTGTAGCTGGGCGTGAGGGGTCTTACTGGGGGAAGAAAAATTTTTTTTAACTGCTTAGTGCACCACTCAGGAAAGTTACTAAAAACCATTGAATTGGGGGCAAAAAAAGAAGCACTAAGGACACAATGAAAATCCTCTTTAGTTGTCCGCAGTGCAGGTTTCCGTCTGTCCCCACGCTGAGCTCATATAGTCCGTGCACTAGGTTCGTTTCACCTACTGAATGATACGCTTTGTCCTATGTCGTTAACCGTTCTAGGTCCGGGGAACCCAAAGTTGCAGGAGGAAAACTCAGTAACTTCGGGAAGGGGCGGGAGTGCACGGAGTTCAACGTGTCTGTGGAGCGTGCCGCTGGGCCCGTGTCCTGATTCTCCGAGATTCACCCGTCCACCTGGACCCCTCTGCTCACTGCCTCCACCGAGCTCTGTGCCGGGGAGGATGCCCTCCATCGCTGTCTCTTGAGGCCCAGACCCGGGGTCAGTGGGCAGGGTGGAGTAAGGCTGGGGTGTCCATTGCTCCAGCCCCCTCCCTGCTGGGCCAGGGGGGCCGTGCCCCTGTCCCTCCATCCACAGCTCCTGCCGAGGAGCTCTCTCTGGCGAACCTTTCAGGGTCTGTACACGCTCCCTCCCCTGTTCCTGAGGACGAGGCGTGAGCAGCTCCCCGCCTTCGCCAGCCCCGGGAGCTTCAGCATCTCCGGCTGGCTCCCCTCACGCTGCCCACACCTCTGCAGCAGCCCCTTCCTGTACCTCACCCCCGCCGCCCCTTGTGAGTCTTCTGTTCCCTGCCAGGTAGGGAGCCCTAAACGTACCTGACCTCGTGCTTCTCACGGAGGTCACGTGGGCGAGTGGTGTGTGGGACTCACACTTGTTGAAGATGGTTCTACAGCAGCATCTTTCTTTCTTTCTCTCTGTTTCTCTCTCTCTTTCCTTTCTTTCTTCTTTCTCTTCCTTCCTTCCTTCCCTCCCTTCCTTCCTTCCTTCCTCCCTTCCTTCCTTCCTTTCCTTTCCTTTCTTTCTTTCTCTCTTTCTTTTCTTTTCTTTTCTTTTCTTTTCTTTCTTTCCTTTCTTCGTTGGGTTTTCGTTCCTGCGCGCGGGCTTTCTCTAGTTGCGGCGAGCGGGGGCTCTCTTCGTTGCAGTGCACAGGCTTCTCATTGCAGTGGCTTCTCTTGTTGCAGACCATTTTTAAAGTCTCTATTGAATTTGTTACAATATTGCTTCTGTTTTATGTTTTTTGGCTTTTTGGCTGCGAGGCATGTGGGATCTTGGCTCCCCAACCAGGGATCGAACACGCACCCCCTGCACTGGAAGGTGAAGTCTTAACCACTGGATCGCCAGGGAAGTCCCCTAAAGCCGTTTTCTATTCAGTTTTTTTTTTTTTTAAGTATCTCTTCACCATTGCTAGAATAATTGCTTTCTTTTCTTTTTTTTTTTTTTCTGGCCACACCCTGCGTCATGCAGAACTTCCCCGACCAGGGATCAAACCTGCGCCCCCTGCAGTGGAAGCCGTGGAGTCTTAACCACTGGACCACCAGGGAAGTCCCCTAAAGCTATTTTTAATTGCTCTCCCTGTTTGAAAATTTCTGTAATATGATGATAGAAAAGAGAATCGGGCTTCCCTGGTGGCGCAGTGGTTGAGAGTCCACCTGCCGATGCAGGGGACACGGGTTCGTGCCCCTGTCCGGGAGGATCCCACATGCCACGGAGCGGCTAGGCCTGTGAGCCATGGCCGCTGAGCCTGCGCATCCGGAGCTGTGCTCTGCAACGGGAGAGGCCGCAATAGTGAGAGGCCCGTGTACCGTAAAAAAAAAAAAAAAAAAAAAAGAAAAAAGAAAAAAAGAGAATCCCACCTCAAAATTAAAACAAAAAAAAAATCAAAGAACATAATAAAAATTTCTCATAATTGTTTCATGCTATAAAGCAACTTAAGAACTCCAGTTGGAGAGCTCAAAAATTAGAAGATGAAAAAAAATCAGAATGAGATGAAAAGGGAGATTGAAGACCTAAGGAAAAGAATTGAAGATCAAAGTGGTATTTTTAAGGAGCAGCTAAATAAATTAGGAGCAGCAAGGAACAGAGGAAGCACTGCTGAAATGGAGGAAGCATCAAAAAGGGAAGAAAAGACAACCAGAGCAGATGCCGCTGGAAAAAAGAGAGAAGGAGGTAGAAGCAATTAGAGGAGAAGCAGCGGGTACAGAAGAACACTCCTGTGATGCTTGTAGCATCGCTGACGGTCCTAACAATCCGACAGAAGATGCACCCCGTGATGTTCTTACTGCTGGAGAACGGAAGAGCTGCACCAGCAGGTCGGACAAGCCCAGCTTGAGTCGATGTTCTGGAATCATTTGATCAAATCCTCAACGCCAAGATGTGTCCACGTTCAGACCAAAGGTAGAATCCCCCAGGCATCCAGGCAGAAAGAGAGCGTCACCTACAAGGCTAGAAGTATCAGGCTCGCCTCACCTCGGCCGACTCAGTGCCAGAGAGGAATGGAGAAAGGTCCACACGGCTCTGAGCTGGGGGGAAAGGGTGTGTTCCCAGAGAATAATGTATGTACACAGCCTTGCTGTTGTTTGTATATAAATGCAATAGGCAGACTTCCTCAAAGATGGGCAAACGAGAAATGTGTTTGGTTTGCAGATGAATTACAATGAAGAATCCAGGAAAGGAGATGCTGATAAAAATGAAAAGACTGGTGCTGGACATTTAATCCACATATATACAGAACGAATGGGAAATCCAGTTGTGAACAGAATGTGAGTTGGATAACCTGGATGATGTAAAAATAATAGTGAAGCTCATGAAAATTGGAAGGTAGCGGAGGAGGAATGAGCTGGATTGTGGACGTACAAATGTCCTCGTCTTTCACCTGCCGAGTATAGTGCCCCCAGCTTACCCCGTCACATCACCCTCATGCCCTTCTTTGGGTGCTCCACTGCTGTGCTGATGTCTTGACTTGTTTATTATTCTCCTCCATGAGTCCAACAGCTCCACAAGGTGGGGATTCTTCTCTGTCCTGTTCACTGCTGGGTCCCCAGTACCTCATAACAGTTCTTGGCATATAGGTTGCTGGATAGATGGATGGGTGGGTGAATGGGTGGATGGATGGATGGATGACTGGATAGATGGATGGATGGTTGGATTGGTGAATGGATGGATGGGTGAATGGGTGGATGGATGACTGGGTAGATGGATGGATGGATGGATGGATCGGTGAATGGATGGATGGGTGCATGCATGCATGCATGCATGCATGCATGGATGGATGCATGGATGAGTGACTGGATGGATGGATGAATGGGTGGGTGAATGGATGGATGGGTGAATGGATGGATGGGTGAATGGGTGGATGGATGACTGGATAGATGGATGGATGGATGGATTGGTGGATGGATGGATGGATGGATGGATGGATGGATGGATGGATGGATGAGTGACTGGATGGATGGATGAATGGATGGGTGAATGGATGGATGGGTGGATGGATAGATCGGTGAATGGATGGATGGGTGAATGGATGGATGGATGGATGAGTGACTGGATGGATGGATGAATGGATGGGTGAATGGATGGATGGGTGGATGGATAGATCGGTGAATTGATGGATGGGTGAATGGATGGATGGATGGATGCATGGATGGATGCATGGATGAGTGACTGGATGGATGGATGAATGGATGGGTGAATGGATGGATGGGTGGATGGATAGATCGGTGAATGGATGGATGGGTGAATGGATGGTTGGATGGATGAGTGACTGGATGGATGGATAGATGGACGGGTGAATGGATGGATGGGTGGATGGATGGATGGATGGATGGGTGAGTGGATGAATGCATGATGGGTAGAGGGATGGATGGATGATGGGTAGATGGATGGGGTGGCCAGGAAGCATCTCCTGTATGAATAGGAGGCATGTTTAAGCTGTGTGGCAGCAGTTTCGTAGTCTTGGTGCAGGTGAATGTTTATAGTCCTGTCTGGTGGTTCTGATGGGCTGAGTGGCTGAATGAGTCTGCTGTATCCCACATGGAGGAGAATTTGTGGCACAGAATAGTCCCTAGTGTTTCAGGGTGGCTCCATTTTGAGATAGATGCTGTCTCACCTTAATGCTATATCCTTACTGTTTAGGACAGGAGTGGCCCGATTCCCCTTGGGGGCAGTGGGCAGTATGAGCAGGAGGACATTTTCTGTGCAAAAATAGTGACTTGGGTGGAAGTGGGAGAGTGTGCAGCACAGAACAGCATGAAAAGGGTCCTTCAAAGTGGCCCAGTGCTAAGGGGCTTTCATGCCCATGCATCCCGTGCAGTCCTCACAAACCTCCTAAAAGCCAAGCATCACTGTCCCCATTTTGGAGATCAGAAAACTGAGGCTCAGCTCAGCCGCTTCTCACTACCTTCCAGCTGCCTGGGCGAGTTTCCTCAGCTCTCTGAGCCCCGGTTTCCTTAACTGTAAGCCAAGGATAAGAAGGGCGCCTGTCTGGTAAGATTGGGATTGTTGGGGGCGGCCGAAATGTGAGGATAGTTTGAGAGGGCTTTGCAGATTGTCCAGCCTGACGTGCTACTGCATCCTCCCAGGCGTGGCTCAGTCGCTGTTCCTTAGTCTTTCCCGGCTTGGAATTCCCGTGGACCTGGTGGGAACAGTGGCTCATTGTGATGCCTGGTTCCTTTCTGCTGCATTGGCTCTGATGCCCGAGCTGCTTGCCGAGGGTTTTCTTTATCATAGTCACACCGGAGGCCGTGAGGGATGCAGGAGGTGGCACCCACTCCCTGTGGCCCTGCCTGGTCTTTATTTGGGTTGTAATCTTCCCTGACCAGCAGGGACTTATCACTGTGGCCCATTATGGTGGAAAATGCCTACCCCCTCACTTCCGAGGTCTGGACAACACCCACCCAGGAAGGGGTTTCACACGTGGGCGGGGGGAGTGGACTGGCACCGCCCCGAGGCGCAGCCCAGTTCCACCATCAGTGTGGCCTGGACACAGACCAGGGGTCCAGGGCGGGAAGGCTGAGCGTGGGGCGGGGGGATGCCCCTGGTGAGACCCTACAGATGCCCACCTGACTCCCTGTGTGTTCATGGGCATATTCCTGACACCTGGCACGTGGCGGGTGCTGAGTAAATACGAGAGGAAGGAAGGAGGGAAGAAGGATGGTTAATTTTTGGACTTAGGGCCATGTGACCAAGGTCAGTCTTCTGCTAACGGGCAGCTCCTTCCTGTCAGTTTACTGGAATCCTTTGTTATTCAGCAAATGTGTTCCTGGACTTGACTCTAAGCTGCCAGATCAGGCCCATGCATCTTAACTGATTTTCACAGCAAGTGCTGCTGAAGTGAGGTCTGTTTGTTCTCAGGATGACTGACCCTTACACTCCTGCGCGCTCTCTGTGTCCCGGGCACTCTGTTCACACCCCTGTCTCCTGGAGGCCTGGAGGGCAGGCATCTCCAGATAGGATCAGGGGTCTCTGCAGTCTGTGGAGGCCCTAACTAGGAATTTGTCCTGGGCATGTGGGCAAACAGATGGGTGAGGGGCTGCCGGGGAAACCGAGGCCCACTCGCGGGGAGGATTAACGAGGGATGATCGGCAGAGGCGTGAGTAAAGGTCAAGGAAACCAGCGGGGCTGGTGCAGCACCCAGGGACGAGCGGCAGCAGGGAGCCATTACTATTGTCAGCCTGAAGGGCGTGTGTGCACGTGTGGGCACCCGTGTTCCTGTGTCTGTGTGTGCGTGTCTAGTGTTAGAGGAGCCCTGTGAGCCCTGCAGCTCCAAGAGAGGCCTGCCTGATGGGGCTCCATGCTCAGGGCAGGAGGCAAAGCTGCAGGCCGGCAGGCGGGGAGCCAGAGGGATGACGGCCAGCCTCTGTCTCCTGCCGGGACCTCCCATTGGCTAGAAGAGCTCAGACAAGAGCACAGGGGAGCCCAGCTGGTGCATCTGTGTGAGTCACCCTCGCAGGACACGGAGGTGGGCAGAGAAGGCACCTGTAAGATGGGTGTAATTAAGGCACACACCTAACAGGGCACTGTGGGGAACAAACAAGGAATTGCCCGGTACGGCGCTCAGAACGGTGGCTGGCACCCTGAGCACTCCCAGAAATGGTCATTACTGTCATTACAGGGTTCTTTCTCCCCTCACAGTAAGTATCCAGCACAGGCTTTTTTGTGTAATAAAATACACATAACATAAAATTGACCACTTGAACCACTTTTAAGTGTGCAGTTCAGTGACATTTGTGCAGCCATCACCACCGTCATCTCCAGAACTTTCTCATCTTCCCAAAATGAATCTCTATCCCCATGAAACACTAACTCCCATCCCCCTCCCCCAGGCCCCGGCAGCCACCATCTACTTTCTGCGTCTATGGATTTGACTCCTCTAGGGACCTCGTATAAGTGGAGCCATACAGTGTTTGCACTTCTGTGACTGGCTTATTTCACATAATGTCCTTACATTTCGTGCATATCATAGCATGTGTCAGAATTTCCTTATTTTTTAAGGTGACTAATACTCCATTGTATGTATAGACCACGTTCTGTTTATCTGTCATCACTTAGGAAAAAAAACGTTGATCGACACTTGAGTTGTTTCCACCTCTTGGCTAGTATGAATGATGCTGCTGTGAACATGGGTGCACAGATATCTCTGAGACCCTGTTTTCAATTCTTTTGGTCATATCCCCAGAAGCGGACTTGCTGGATCAAATGGTGATTCTATATTCAGTTTTTTTTGAGGAACCACCATACTGTTTTTCACAGTGGCTGCACCATTTTCCATTGTCACCAGCAGAGCACCAGAGTTCCAGTGTCTCCACATCCTTGTTATTTTCTGTGTTTTTGATAGTTGCCATCTTAATGGGTGTGAGGTTCTAGCATAGACTTTTGTGCATAGGATGGGTGGGTGGATGGATGGGTGGATGGATGGATGGATGGATGGATGGATGGATGCATGGGTAGGTGGGTGGGTGGATGGATGGGTAGATGGATGGTGACAGTGTCTGTTACAGGACTCCTATTGGGACCACTTGGCTACCAGTTGGCTATAGTGTCACTGTGGATTGGAAAATAGTATAATATTTCTTCTAAAGCGCTCTATAATAATTCCCCCCTTCTTTCTCCATTTGTCCTACCAGTAGGAGTTTGATGTAGCAAAACTATCTAGAATGCCAGTGTTTGTGATCACAAATGAACTGACTTGGCAACACAGAGGCATGGAGTTGAGGCTGAGTTAGCGGGGGTGCTTTGCTGTGGTGTTTAGAACACATCCCATGTTATTGTAATCCTGGAAATGAAAACGCTGTTTCCCCTACAGAGAAAGCTTTGTCTTAAACCATCATGAGAAAAGCTTCTGTCCGGGGCGCTGCCTGTGACCATGGGGGTCTGCCCTTTGCACGTGAAATCCTCTTAAATCAGCCCTTCCCATTGTCCCCTCTCCTGGCCTCCCGCCCAGCTTTAAAAGAGCAAAGTCGCCTGCAGGAGTACAGGGGCAGTCGGCAGGTGCGGAGGGAAGGTCGGAGGCCCTGAGGGTGAGTTCCAGTCACCTCCCTTCCTGGCTGTGTGCCCTGGGCCAGCTGAGTTCTCTTTCTTTGTGGACCACCAGTCCCCTCTGCCACAGAGCGGGAAGGATTTGACTCACCTTGCAGGCCTGCTGTGAAGGTGACATGAGATGATCAGAGGTGGTCCTGCCTCCGGTGAGTTCAGTGTGGCTTCTTGTTCCTGAAGGGGTGCAGTAGGTGAGACTCAGGAGACGTGGGATGCGGTCTTGCCTCGGTTTCCCCATCCTGCACACACTTCTGTTTCCTGGCCCATGTTGCAGCTTTCATACTCATGATCTCCCTTGATCGTCCCAAGAAATCATTACCTCTAACTTAGAAACAAGGGACATGGAAGCACAGAGAGGTCTAGTGACTCACCCAGAATCACACAGCAAGGCAATAACTGAAAAGAGCAGATGAAATAAAGGCAGTGGGACGCAGTGCGGGAAGGTGTGAGGTGTCAGGTGAAGGTGTCGGGCTGGCTTTGGAAGCGGGGACCCCCATGCTGATCCCTCTTCTCGCTCGACCGTCTCTCCTCAGGCATCCCCATCCTTGCAAGAGGGGGCGAGAGCTTCCCCGGACGCCTCTCCCTGCCTCCCCACCACCTGCCTGACAGGAGCCAGACACACCTGGGTTTCAGTTCTTCCCCTGCCGGACACTAGCCCTGTGACCTTGGAGACTTAGTTTACCACCTCAACTGCCTCGTTTGAGAAAGACCCCAACCCTGAATTTTGATGCAAGTCCTTTTAAAAAAGCTGTTGTTGGCAGTTACAAAGGTGACGCATGATCATTGTTTCAGTTTTGGAGAGTCCAGGGAAGCAGATAGAACAGCATAATCATCGCAGGGCCCCATTTAAATGAAGCAAACACTGTTAACATTGGGGGAAATTTCCTGCCCGTCTGTCTTCTGTGTGTAGACCTTTCACAGTTGAAGCAACTTGGGAGATTGCTCGCTAATGGTAAGGGGTGTGGGTACCGAGAATTCCATAAGGCTGAGTCACACCCCACTGTGTCCGTGTGCCGCATCTTCTTGGTGCAAGGATACTCAGCTTGTTTCCTTAGTTTGGCTGTTGGGAATCCCGTTCAGCCATAAAAAGAAGGAAATCCTGCCATTCCTGACACCACGGAAGAGGCTGGAGGGCGTTATGCTGAGTGAGATAAGCCGGGTGGAGAAGGATGGTATCGCTTACATGAAGAATCTTGATGAGTAGAATGGTCGTTGCCAGGGGTTGGGGGTGGGGTAAAGGGGGAGATGTTGGCCACAGGGCACACACTTCCAGTTATGATCCAGCGTACAGCGCCAGCCTGGTGACTGTACTTAACGATACTATATTGTGTACGTGAAAGTTACTAAGGGAGTAGATTGTAAGTGTTCCCACCACAACCCCCCGAAAAGAAAGCTAGCTGTGAGGTCATGGATGTGTTAGTCTATTTGATTGTGGTAAATATTTCATGATGTACGCTTATCAAATCATCATGTGCACTTTAAGTAGATGTGATTTTATTTGTCAATTATACCCAGTAAAGCCGGGGTGAAGGAATTCTGCAGGGTTGCTTCTGCTGTCAGTCCAGTTACCTGTAGGGAAAGGGGTCTTGTGGGGGGCTTTGAGCAGCAGGAAGGACGCCCTCAGAGGCCGTGGTCAGCCCTGCTGCCTAGGCTGTGAGGGCAGCCGGCTGGGGGCAGAGGGGCCTGGGTGTCACTCTGGGCCAGCAGGCCCCTCGGGGCAGCAGGCAGCTCTTCCAGTAGCCACTGCAGACTTTGACAAAGGAAGCCTGGGTGACCCCTGAGCGGACAGCGTGGGGCCACCCCAAGTGCGGGCTGACCGCGGGGCTGGCCTCTGCAGCCCGGGGTTGGGGAGGGAGCCGAGAGGCCGGCCTGCAAACAGGTGGAGAAGGGCGGCGAGCAGCGCTGGCGGCCACACGTCTGGGTCCACGCTGTGCCCTGAGCCACCTGGACAGGGCCCTGAGCTCCGTGCCTCGGTGGCCTCCGCTGTGAGATAGGCTTCGGAGGCCCACCTCTGGGCTGTTGCATGCAGGCCCATCCCGCCTGAGGGGCGTGGCTCAAAGGGGCCATCACTGTAGAGAGGTTGTGTGTGGCCCCCACCCCTGGTGTCCCCCGTAAGGAAGTCGGGGTACTTGGCCCACACCTTGGGACGGAGATTTGACACGTCATGTTTTCTGAGTCATAACAGCTGGGGGCAGGGGACTGAGCCCCAAGCCCCCATGTCCACCCTTGAACCTCTCCACAAGGGTCCGTCAAATGTCTTCCCCCTCTCTGAGAAGGGGACAGGTGTCACCTCCTCCAGGAAGTCCTCTTGCTCCCCAACCCCTTTCCACCCTGCACGGGGCCAGGGGCCTCCTCCCACCCCATAGCTTCTGTGACATGAGGCTGATCTCAGTCTGTTCTGGGTCACCTGCTCCACTGGACTTCTCTCCCAGGGCCACCTGCAGGCGCACGTGCCTGTTGATTGCGTGAATGATCGGATGCACTATTTTGATGTCAATATGTTTTTATTATCAGTGCAGGATAGAATCACGACAGAAAGTTTAGAAAGTCTATAGGCTAAAAAAAACCCGGCCCATCAGCCTTCCCAAGCCCTGCTGTTACCACTTTGGTGTATTTCCTCCTGGTAAGTTTTTTCATCAGTGTGCTTTTTCTTACCCAGCAGCAGAAAATACAGGGTTCAGCTTTTCTTCAGAATACTAACCCCACTCTGGGAGCATGGGGCCTAAGCTTTCATACTCCTCGCGTCACAATGCTCTGGGGATGGTTAGTCTTCACCCCGCTTTATGGCCAAGGAGCACAGGCTTGGACAGTTGAAGGACTTGCTCAGGATCGTGCAGGAACACATGGGCACAGCCAGCTGGCATTGGAGTCCGAATTCAGGACCAGGGCCTGTGTCAGGGTCCGTCTCTGAGCATCCACCGTGCCACTGCCCTGTCAGCACACGGACCTTTCCCAGTGCTGCCCAGAGCATCAGGACAGGAGTCCCCGTGGCTGCAGAATATTCCAGCCGCCCCACCAAATGCCAGGTGCTGGATTTGCCTCTGACCCTGGGCTAGCGCCTCCCTGCCCCCTGCTTGCCCCAGTGGGCGAGTTCTCAGACTGGGTCTCCGAGGGGCCCACGTGTTGTTGAGCCGTGGCCATGGGCCACACAGAGCCCCCGGGATAGTGGTGATCGGCCAGCTCAGGCCTTGGAATTGCCAATTAAATGTTTTATGTTTACAAGGATGCAGGGCTTGTGCTTTTGGGGAAAAAAAGCCCACAAACGGGTTATAACAAGCAGGAGAAGCAGAGAGTAAATTAACTTTTAATGTTTGGATAAGCTTGCTGACCACGGGGCTGAATTACAGAGGTCCTCTCTGGGGGAATAAGCGGAAATTGTTAGAATTAGAGAAACAGACAGGCCACTTGGCCTCCTGTGTTCTGGATGGGCTCGGCGCTTCTCTGCTCCATTTTCCCTGGGAACGGGTCATTTTCTCTGTCATTTCAGACCATGCTGCTCAGAATAGAAACCCTTTCTGGGGGCACAGGGCAGAGCCCTCCCAGCCGAGAGGCTGGGGGAGGCTGGGCTGCAGGCACTGGGCACTGCTCTCAGCCCTGTGACCTTGGGCAGGTCCCTCAGGCCCTCCGAGCCCAGAGTTCCCCCTGTACTGACTGGGGGCTCACTCCCACCCACCTCACAGCCAGCCTTGTGCTGAAGCTCAGGGACTGGCCTGCAGTGATGCTGGACATGGGGTGGACCCAGCAGCTGGCTGACGGGCAGCCCTCACTTCCCGGAGCCCTTCTTTGGCAGGTGGGCTGGGAGAGAGGGGTGGGCTGGAGCGGGGCCGGGGTGAAAGAGCAGGGTGGTGGGCCACTAGAAGGTTTGCCTGAGCTTAGAAGCTGGACCTTCACAGCCTTGACATGACACCAGGTCACTAAAAAGTTTTATCAAACAGCTGCTCAGAACATCAGCTCTTACCGCTGCAACACAAGGCCATGTGGCCTTGACTTTCTTCTGTGCCATCTCCGGACCTCAGTGTGCCCGCCTGTAAAAGGGGCACATGGATCCCTAGCTGGTTCAGATGTCAGACACCAGCCCATGCCTGGCAGGTCACCTCTCTGAACCTCAGTCTTCTCATCTGTAAGATGGGGCTCCACCTAGTGACTGCCTCATACCGTCGTGAGCACCTCAGGGCCTGGGTCTGGATGCTCCTCAGGGTGCTGCTGACGGGGACGGCTCCATCAGGGGCCCTGGTCACTCTCCAGCCAGGAACACTTGAGGCCCCAGGGACCCTGTGGCCTTGTTGGAAGTGGGTTCCCAAGTCACGTATGCAGCTTCTCCCTGAAGTTGGTTTGAGCCGTAAATGCTGGCCTTGGGGGGTGCTGTTTGGAAGCCCCCTCCCTGCAGGAGACAGGCCAGGCAGTGTTTCCTATCTCCAGAGTGGAGATAAGGGAGGATTCATGGAGAGAGGGCCTTCTCCCTGCTCCAGGCCGGGCAGGCATCCTCCAGCCGGCCAGGGCCTCCTGCCTTCCCCCTGGCAGGAGGCCGTCTTTAGGAAGGTGCCCCTCATGCCTCTGTGCACGCACCCGTGGGTTGGCAGAGTTGATGTTTTAAATCCCATCGTGCGCACGGAGCAGGCACGTCCCATTCTACCGAAGGAAGCCAAGGGCTCGTTTGCATCTCTGGTAAGATTTCTCTGTGGGTCCCAAGAAGCCTAGCAATTTCTGCAGCACCAGGGGAGGTTGCCTTTGAAGTGCTTGCCATCCCGGCCTGTGATCCGCAGACACCCAGGCCCAGGCCGCCCTCCAGGTCCAGGTGGAGGCTGACCTCGGGGGTGGGGGTCCCGTTTGCAGCAGCCCTAGGAGCCCCCCGATGACCCCTGCGTGTCTCTGCCTGAGAAAAGCCCTTGGTTCTGGGCTGGGTCTGCTGCCCTCTGTCACGCCCACCTGGACCCCTACCATGGACGCGCACGATCTTTGGAAGGAAGCTTCCAACCCTCCTTGGCGTCTAGCTGGCGCTGTTGGCTGTAACACCCACTCCTTGTGACGTGGGCATCGTCAGAGCATGGTGGCTGGGCTCCAAGGGTGAGTATCCTGAGACAGAGACAGAGAGATAGATGGGCCACTGTAGCACATCCAGTCCCACGGTCAGGATACAGGAGAGTTACACCAGCACAGGGATCCCTCATGTTGCCCTTTCACAACCACACTCACCTCCTTCCACCTCCATCACCCCTGGCAACCGCTCATCTGTCTCCGTCTCTAGAATTCTGTCATTTCAAGGATGTTATATAAATGGAATCATACAGTATGGAACCTCTTGGGATTGGCTTTCTTCACTCTAGATAATGGCCTTGGGATCCCTCCTGGTGGCTCTAGATCACCCCCTTTTGGGTGGTGTTCTGCGCTGTGGATGCCACGGAAGGGCATCTGAGTTTCTAGTTTGGGGCTGTTACACTAAAACTGCTATACATGTTTCTGTACAGGTTTTTGTGCGAACATAGGTTTTCGTTTCTCTGGGATAAACGCCCAAAGAGCGTGATTGCTGGTTTGTGTATTCGTTGCATGTTTATTTTTATAAGAAACCGCCAAATTCTTTTTCTGGAATGGCTGCACTGTCCTGCATTCCCATCGAATTCCCCCCAGCATTTGGCATTATGCGACTTTTGATTTTCGTCTTTACCATAGGTGTGTGGTGACATCTCCCCGTGTTTTCCCTTGTGTTTCCTTAACGGCTAGTGATGCTGGACGTTTTTGTGTACTTATTTGCCACCTGTCTATATGGTTAGGTGAAGTGTCCATCCATGTCTTTTGCCCATTTTCAGGTTAAGCTGGTTGGTTTTGTTCTGTTGAGCTGTGCACACTCTTTCTATCTTCTGGATAAATATATCCACCATTCCTTTGTCGTGTGTGTGTGGCTTGCAAATACTCGTCCCCGTAAAAAGCCTGTCTTTTCATCCTCTTTGTAGCGTCTTTCATGAAGCAAAAATGATAAACTCACTGAGGTCCAACTTACTGACTTTTCCTTTTGTGGGTCGTGCTTTTAGTGTCAAGCGTAAGACTTGCCAATTCTAGGCCTTGGTTTTCTCCTAAATGGTTTTTGGGTTTCCATTTTTCAGGTGAGCCCACGATCCGTGCAGGGTTCATTCCTGTATGAGGTGTGAGGTTCAGGTCAGGGTTCACCTTGATTGCCTGTGGATGTCTGACCTTAGAAATCGCTCGCTGTCATGATTTCAACTGTGTTTCCACTGGTCAGGGCACCTGGGGCTGTGGGGAACATAGACTCCCACCTCTCAGGCTCTGGAACAGACCGTCCACCCCGGGGTTGTACCCTGGAGTTTCAGGAGGGCACTGCTCCTCTGGGATCACAGGCTTCAGACGACCGTAAATTCGTGTAGAAGTGAGCCTAGAGCAGCAGATGGCCAGTGGGGTGGCGATTATCACTCAGCATCCTGGCGGGAGACAGCAGGCCCGTTCAAGGGGAGTGAGGGGAGGCTCACAAAGGGGCGAATCACAGAGGTGTGGGCGGCACTGCAGAGCTGACCAGGGATAGGCAGCACCCGGGGCCTGGCCACCCAGTGGCTGAGGGGGCCTGGGAGGGGCCGCATCTCCAGGACCCAGTGAGAGCAGAGGCTTTGGGGGGGCTTCTCACGCTACGGCTGTAAGTGGAGAAACACAGTTATTGACGAACCTGCAGCCCAGCAGTAGGGGAGCTGGGAATCGATACCCCGCCCTCCCTCCCGTCCCCTGCTGGGGCCTCCCAGTGACTGATCCAACTGCGTATGGGCTGGACGGTGTCCCTCAAATCCATATGTTGAAGTCCTAACCCCCCAGGACCTCAGAATGGGACAGTATTTGGAGATGAAGCCTTTAAAGAGGTGACTGAGTTAGAATGGAGTCATGTGGCTGGGCCCTGCTCCAGCCGAACTGGTGTCCTCATAAAAAGGGGACATGAAGACACTGAGAGCCCCGAGGGACAACCACGTGAGGACACAGGGAGAAGGCGGCCGCCCACACGCCGAGGAGGGAGGCCTGAGGAGGAGCCAGCGCTGCCCACACCTCACAAGTGGATCTGAAATCATCACAAGCCAAGACACAGCCCAGGGTGCCTCCATTTCTAGGGATTTCTTCCTAATCTAAGAATGAAGAGATGAAAAGCCAGTTGCAGTACTTGGACATCAGGCTCCAGGGGGTAGCAGACGAGCGATGGAGGCTGTAATGTCTGAATATTTTTTGAGGCTGAACAGCAGCACACGTCCTCCTCAGCTGGAAACACACACACACACACACACACACACACACACACACACAATACAGAGCACAATAAGTAAAATCTGTCTGTGCGTCCCGTTGCCTCGTGGTAAAATCCGAACTCTTCTGCACAGACTGCGCTGCCTGCTCCGTACCCACCTCGCCGGTGTGTTCCTTCCCATCCCCCTGGACCCCTGGACTCCAGCCGTGCTGAGTACCTGGAGTTCCCCCGACACAGCACTCTGCTCCTGCCTTTCCTCATGCTGTTCCCTCCTCCCGGGAACCCTTCCTGCCTCTCTACCTAGAAACAGTCTGCTTATCCTGTCCAGGCTCCAAAGAGAGGCTGCTTCCTCCAGGCAGACCCCTCTGACCTCCCGGGCTGGGCTGGGCTTTAACTTTCTGCTTCCTATTTGGGTCCACTACCCAGTTTTCAAGCTGTGGCTTCACTTGTCCTCCGAAGATGGGTGAGCTTCCTCCGAGGACTTTGCTGTCTGCCTGTGTGCAGCCAGTTCTCTCTAAATGTCTGCAATGATTTTTGTTTATAGTGCAAAGGACTATTAAAATACAAGTTACTATTATAATAATGGTTACAATAATTATCATTATGGAGTCGGGCTTTGGGGTGGCTGGCAGTTTGTTTATGGGGCTCGTGTTTGCCTGAAGGGCCTCTTTCATGCCAGTTCGAAATGGATGGTTATTGCAGACAGTTGGTCTCCTGCCTGAGCACAGTTTTGTTTTGCGTTGTTTTGTTTTAATCCTTTGAAGGGAAGTTAGAGCCTGTCCGGCCCCGTTACGGGGACTTGGTGCAGCCATCCGTAGTCACTGAAGTTGCTTGTTACGAAGCAGCAAACAGACCCGTTCCCGGGCATCGCTGGCACCACACAGCTGCTGCTGGACGCAGCCTCTCTCTTACGGCAAATGCAGTTCCTAGGGCTGAGCCCCGTGAGAAGGTGACAGAGGGTGGGGAGGACGGGGACGAGCGTGCATTTGCGATCGAGAGAGGACCCTGGCAGCCACGTCAGGGGACCAGCTGCCTGCAGGCTGTCGCAGGAGGCTGATGAAAGGACTCCTGGCCTCCATCACGGGCGTGGAGATTTCTGCAGCTCCCCCCGCTTCCAAAGGGGCATTTGGGGCTGGAGGGTGGGGAGTTTGTCCCTGCTGCCTGGCCCAGCGGGCTGCACTTTGCTCTCCTGCCTTCACCCCTGGGGCCCCGGCCCCGGCCCCGCCCTGCAGGCTCGGGTGGCCCCGGGTCACGCGGCTGCAGAGCCCCTGCTCCAGGGTCGACGGCCCATCGGCGGGGTCGCCACCCCTGTGTGGAGCAGGTATGAAAGTGACCGGCAGCTGAAAAGTTATTGCCCGGAAGCACGTTGTTAGGGTTTTTTTTTTCTCAGAAATATTTATTGCTTTTGTGAAGTTGGTGAGTCCACAAGGATGTGGAAGCATCCAGGGCAGGACTGGGCCAGCTGACCTCAGGACCCCTCCAAGCTCAGTGTCCAAGATGCTGAGATTTAATATAAAGAAGGAGAAATGCAATAAAGGAACTGATGAGTGTTTGCGCCGTCTGGAAGGGAAGAATGGCAGCGCTGTGGTCTTCCTGTTTCTCTGTCCCTGGGATGCAGCTGCCGCGGAGCCCGTGTGCCCTGGGGAGGCCGGGCTGGATGGACTCAGCCCCGCCCGGAGCCCCTCGGCCACACAGAGGGGCCTAGCTGGGCTCCTGGGTGGGGCGGGCTGCTGCGTTCTGACCAACCACTGATGCGGGGGGAGGATCACACCGCCGTGGCAGCGTGTTGGGGCCGCACCTCCCTGCTGGGCTCAGCCGTGGCGCTTCCTCTAGCAGCTCGGCCTCGTCCTCGGGTCTCAGAGAACGGGCAGCTCATCCTCCAGATGCTCGCTCTGCATGTGAGAATGCCTGAGACGTCTCAGCCGGGCTGATGGCGGGTCCTCGCAGGGTTCCAGGAGCCTCCAACCCAAGCTATTGATTCTTTTTTTTGAACTGTGAAGTAGGCAAGTCTTTTAAACGCAGAAGAGCCCAATTTCCCAGATTTTCCCACCCCCGCCGTGACTTCTTCCCAGGTGTGGGGTATTTTAAGCAGTTGTAAACACCCTTTTGGCCAGACTTTTCATTTCTGATAGTGACCGTATTTATACAAATTTCTGTCACAATTCATGGTCTAAGAGAAGATCTCTTTCAAACTCAGGCGTCGGCACTTTTATAGCGTTTCCATCTGGAGCAGGCACAGTGCAGGGCTCAGTGGGGACACCCTCATGGTGCTGATGTTCCAGGGGTGGCAGATAATCCACAAATGAATAGGATGTGATTTCAGGCTGAGCTAAGTGCGGCGAAGGAAGATGAGCAGGGGAAGCCGTCAGAGTTGTGGACACTGAGAGGCCCTCTAGGGCAGCGTGGCCGGAGCTGATTTCTCCAGGAGGTGATGTTTGATCAAATCTGGAGTGAAGGAGGGAGCAGGACTCGTGGAGGTCTGGCAAAGGGAGTGGCAGGTGCAAAGGCCCTGAGTAAGGACTGGGCTCAGCGTATCCAAGGCCCTGCTCTGGGAACAGCTGACCACAGCCCTAGAAACAAGGAGAGGAATCCTGGGGGCTGGGGGGATGGGGCAGTGAGAAGCCAGAAGGTTCAGGGAGAGGGAACACGATGTAGGAGGATGAAGGGAAGGTGGATCGTCCACGCTCGGCCATAGCCAGAGTCCGGAAGGGGACGCACAGGCACGCCTGTGCATTTGAACTACATGTGAACTCTTGCAAGAGACAGGAAGGTCAATTTAAACAGATGTTAAAAAAAAAAAAGTTGGGGGGAGGGGAGGGGATTCATGTATTAGTTCATGGGACTGAGAATTCCAGGGAAAGGTCTGGCTTCAGGTAAGGCTAATCCAGGCGTCAAACAAATTCATCAGCACCTGGTGTCTGTGTGTGCATGTCTGTGCGCGCGCGTGTGTGTGTGTGTGTGTGTATCTCTCCATGTCTTGGCTCACTTCTGCCACACCAGTGGCTTCTCTCTTACATGCCCACTCTACTTACGAGCACCTACTATGTGCCATATGCTGTGCTCGGCTCTAAGAGTGCAGAGATGTGTTAAAGCGGAGCTGTGGGACTGACTTCTATAGCTTGATTTACGTGAACACTTGGTGTGGAAGTTGAGCCAGCTCATGGCCTGCCCTGGGGCCTGAGGCCTCTCTGAGCCCCAGGTCTTCACTGCCATACCTGTCAGGGTCACTGCATGTCTGAAAGCTCCTGGCCAGGGCTCTGGTGCAGAGTCAGTCCCCGTGAAAGGGAGCTTCCTTTCCTCCAGAATGAAGGGAGGGAGGGGCAAGAGAGGGAGTGTGAACTTGACCCCCTGATGTAATGACTCCCATTTAAGAAAGCAGCTCCTGCTTGAAGTCACATTTAAGGACCAAATTGTAATATTCTTATGAAAGGACACTCATATTCTCAAAACTTTCTCATGAGCGGAAATTGCACAGTGGGGTGAACTTCCTCCCAGAAATAGTTTGCCTGGGGCCTCACTCTCCAGGCCTGAGATGGGCCCTGGGTGGCTGCCTGGTGCTTGGGGTCTGGCTGCCTGCAGCCCCCTTGAGGCTGCCCGCCTGTTGATGCAGCTGTGGAACATCCAGAGAGGCTGTGATTATTCCCCCTGTGCCATTCGGGACGAGGAGGACAGGAATAAACCTTCTGCCTTAGCGTTGAAAGGACCTGTGATCACCTGTTTTAAATCCTGGTGACTGTGTCAGACTCATGTAGAGCAGTCTCCAAGCCAGAGTGAATTATGATGGCAAAGCCCACTGCCCAGTATTTCCTCTGAAGGGCACTTCTAGTGGGGCCGGGTCCATCTGGGGGCACGTGCCCTGCAGCGGTTCTGCCCTGGGAGTATGCCTGGACAAGTGGGCCAGACAGTTAGCATCCAGGCCAGGGTCCCACTAGGCCCCTGAAGACACCTGCTTCTGGGAGAATGGACCTCCTGGGGCATCAGCAGTGCTATCCAACAGTTAGGACGTGGCTCTAATGCCATCCTTGCTGTCCTGGGATCTTAAGGGACTCCCTCTCCTCTCTGAGCCTCAGTTTACTCCTTTTACCTACAGTAACATTCTGGCCTTTGTATTTGGACATCTCCACCCATGGAATGGACAATCTCCCTTTGGTAATGATCTCCCTGTCTGTGGAGGTAATCAAGCCATAACTTCAGCCGTGATCGTACGTCGTACATTCATAACCAGATATTTGCTGAGGCGCTACGGTGTGCCAGGCACAGCACAGGGGACTCTTGTCCTCTGGAGCTGAAATTCAAGGCAGAAGGCAGAAAATAAACAAGTACACACACAAGAGCTTCGGAGAGGGGGTGTGTGGGACAGGGTGTGACAAGGGAAGGCAAGGGTCAGGAAGGCTTCTCCGAGTCAGGACCTGAAGGATGAGAGGGTGCCAGCCCTCAAACAGTGAGGGAGGAACCTTCTCGAAGATAGAGTCTCGTGCAAGGTCCAGGGTGGAGGGAGTGCTGGCTCAGCGTGGGTGTGGATCTGTGGGGACCTGGGCATCCTAGATGTGGGCTGAGAGGAGTCTGCGAAGGGTGGGTGTGGGGGGAGAGGAAAGGAGAGGACCCAGGGGATGCTTCTGGCTTGGTCAGCAGGGGGCGGTGACACAGGTTACTGAGAAGCAGAGGGGGAAGCAGAGGGGCCCGGGGACTTGACAGGAAGGGAGGAGCCAGGAGTCTGGTCTGGCAGCAGGAGTTTGAGCCGCCTGAGAATGTCCTGGTGGCGCTGCGGGGTGGCAGCTGGGGTCAGAGCGTGGAGATCAGGGAGGGCCCATCCCATGGAGGGTGGTTGAAGCCCTGGCAGTGGGCGACCCAGGGGCCCAGCCCACTTCTTGGCTAGTCCCCACATTTTGCAGCTAAAGTAAATGGCATTTACAGAAAGGGACTTTGCCTGAGGTTACGCGGAGAGTCGGGGCAGAGGTGGACTAGAGCCCAGGTCTCCCGACCACTGGCCCATAACGTGTGATGATGATTTTAATGAAAGCTGATTGGCCATCTGCTGTATCCCAGACTGTTTTGTGTAGTAACTCATTCAGTTTCCACAGCAACTGGGAGTGAAGGCACATTTTACAGATGAGGAAACAGAGGCACAGAGAGGTTAAGTACCTCGTCCAAGGTCACACAACTGGTCAGTGGCAGAGCCAGGAATGACTGTGGCCAGCTCCTGGGGGCGCACAGGTGGTTGGGGGCGACGTGTCACATGCAGATAAACCGAGACCAGCCCGGGATCAGTATGGTGAGGGGGGAGGCAAGGGAAGGCCTCGCGGGGAAGGTGACACGTGAGCCCAGACCTGTAGGAGGCACGGGAGCCACGTGGACACGGGGAAGTACGTCGCAGGAGGTCAGCCCGTCGCTAAGGCCTGGGACACACAGGCTGTCCCTCAGGGGCGGCCGCGGAGGGTGTGGAGAGGAGGGATGCGTCCTGACGTGGGCCGAGTGGGCTCGTCCGGCTGCGTGTGGAGAGCAGGCTCTGGGGGGAGGGCAGAGGGGACCACGACCGTGAGAGAAAGGGGGAGGCGGTGGTTGGCTCCGGCGAGGACAGTGCGGGTGGGGACGGAGCGGATCCTGGGCGATTCTGAAGGCGGAGCCGCCCGTTATCGGCTGACGGACGCGATGGGGGCGTGAGAGCAGGGGGGCCCGGGCCGACCGTGGTGTCGGGCCTGAGCTCCTGGGGAGGCGGTCGGGCCCAGCTGAGACAGGGACGTTGTAGGAAGGGGATCCCTTCCAGGGCCCGAGAGCGGGGTCTTGTTAACACGCGGAAATGAATTGTCCCAGGAGACACACGTGCTGACAAAGTAAGAGACTTTATGGGGAAGGGGTGCCCGGGCTGAGAGCAGCAGGGTGAGGGAACCCCGGAGGACTGCCCCGCCACGTGGCTCGCAGTCTCGGGTTCATGGTGATGGGGTTCGCTTCCTGCTTGTCTCCAGCCAATCATTCTGACTCAGGGTCCTTGCTGGTGGCGTGTGCATGGCTAAGCCAAGATGGATTCCAGCGCGAAGGACTCTGGGAGGTTGGCAGGACATATTATGGGCTGGCGTCTCCTCCCTCCTTCTGGCCCCTCCCGAATTCTCCCTGTTAGTTTTCGGTGACAGCACCCTGGTGCTTATCGGACCTGCTGTTGTGAGACAGCTCAGGCAAGTGGGCCTGGCCAAGGTGGGCGGTTTCAGCCAGTGGTTCCCTAACAGGAAGGCCATGGTGGGTTCACTTCATCCAGCTGAGGTGGAGGCGTCCGTCAGGCCTCTGAGCAGATGTACCGAGAGGGCTGGTGGATACTCGGGTCTCAGCCCTGGGAGGAGCTTGAGGCTGACCGTGTCGATGTGGCTTTCAGCCCACGTGCATTCTTGTGGGAGGCTGAGACCCTCTTGTTGAAACAGGAGACAGAACTTTCTGGGAATTGGGCAGGGCCGAGGCCGCCAGGGTGAGAGTCCCGGGCCACGCTGACCACACAGGGCTCTGGGACGGTCCTCGGAAGGCCCAGGAGGCGGAGGACTTGCAAGGTGGGCCCTCCATCCAGCTGGGTGAGGCTGCTCTGGGTCTGGCCCCCAGGGCACTGAGGCCACACCTGCCCCGTGCGGGGTCCCGGCCGGGAGGAAGGGCTGCCTCTGTCCGGCTGGGTCCCCGGGGGCGGGCAAGGGTCAGCGGCTCAGCTGTGCCAGTGGGAGGGGGCGCAGGGGCACGAAGGCCAGGGGTCCGCCCATCTCCTCACACACCTAACGTGGCTGGAGTACGTGAAAAATTCCCAACAAGGTGCCCATCGAGGAGACTATTGGATTTTGTTTCAGTAGTGACTGATCTGGAGCTGAAATGTCCGGGGAATCCTCAGGTCATTGGAAGTTCTCCAGATTTTGTCAACACTGTAATTCCTTCCAGACTTCTTGGGGAAAGGAGAAAACTCAAAATGCCAGGGAGTTGGGTTACTACTGGCCTTTCAAGGAAATCATTTGGGTTTTTAATTTTTTCTTCCTCTTGAAAATAACGAGGCATGCAAGGGTTTCTCCCAGGCGGTCTTTGCCTGCAGAGCGGTGGAAAAATCATACAGAGTCTTTGGGGTCAGAGAGAACCAGCTGAGTGATGGGCATTTATCACTCCCGGTTCACAGATGGGGAAACTGAGGCCTGGGACGCTGAGGGACCTCCCCAGGGACACACCGTCCTGCCTGAGGCAGGGCCCTGAGCTACCACATGCCTGCGTTGTGACCTCGGGGAGGTCACTTTGCTCGTCTGTACAGAGGGGACACTGGCAGTCCCCCCCTCCCCACAGAGTTATCGTGTGAGGAAAGAACAAGGTAATTGGTACAGAGACCTCAGAACAAGGACCTCAGTGCACGCGGCACTTCGCCCGCTGGTCGCTGTGATTTCTGCTGTCCTCAGCCCCTCCCAGTCTACTTGGCACCCACTGCTAGGGGCTAAGGTCCTCTTGCTGGGACACCAGTTCATCCCGTCACCCCTCTGCTCCAGGACGTTCTGTCTCAGCAACTGAGCCCCACACCTGGCACTGCTGTCCTCACCTCGTTCCTCCATTCAGCAACTGTTTATGGAAGACGGACCCACTGGGTGTGGCCCTGCCCCAGCACCTCCTGGCTGTGGTTGCATCTGCCCCCGGCCCCCACCCACCTGGGTAGGCTGGAGGCTGAGACCTCACCGTCCTCGGAGGTCTCGGCGGGGGAAGGAGGGAAGAAGAAAGTGTCAAACTTTTTTTTTTTTTTTCAGAATGTGATTTGGACACGTGAGCAAATGGGGACGGGTGGCGGTTCTCCTGCTGCAGGCATCTGGGGGGCCTGCGCACCCTCCCCCGGCTCTGGAGGCGTGAAGACACGTTTTGGGCTCTCATCCAGGAGGTGGCTGCCCCCAGGTCTCCTCCAAGAAGCCTCTCTCGTTGCCCCCTCTGACCCTTTGGCCTGGACACTTGCTCCCCCCTATGACCCGTTGGGGACCCTCGTGCACACTCAGCCCCGAGCAGGCGGCTCCCTGCTGAGCTTTGCTGACATCCGTCCCAGGACCAGCAGCGAGCTGGGCTTTCCAGATGCTTCCTGTGAAATGACAGGCGTCGACAGAAGCTCATGTGACGACGTGGAGCTATTTTACCTACAAAACACCGTCCGCTCGCAATTGACTGGCACTGACCGGCCAGGAGGAGTTTTCTGGATTTGCTTTAACAGGGAGGAATAGACACATCTTAGCCTCCTGGCTTCTCCTGGTGGTCTAAGGGACCTTGGAGACTGCCCAGTCCCCCATTTAATTCTGCATGCCCTTTCCACCAACCCAGATTCTTGCATGCCCCCAGGGCCAGGGAGCTCTATTTTTTAGGTACAACCATCGTCTTGAGACACCTGTAGTTATTGAGCAGTTTTTGTGATGGAGAGCCGCAATCTCTACCCCCCTGTGGGCTGTGGGGCGTGGCTTCCCTGGCTCCACCTGCTCCCCTGCCCTGGGGCAGCTGCGTCAAGTCCGCGGGCAGGCCCGCCGGCCACTCCTCCCCGGCTAGGGGTCCTCAGCAGACAAACTGGTCTCCGTCACAAACGGAGCCCCCAGAATTCCAGATCTCACTCTCAAGGACCCATCCCCACGCCATCCCTGGAGCTCAATGGGATGACTGCTGGGAAGAGTTTCCAGGAGATAAGCGAGGCCCGGTGTGTGAGGATGAAATCAGCGCCACTGAAGATACAACGCTTGCTCAGGATCTGATGGAGCCTGTTTGGATACGTAATTGTCATTCTGAGTGCATCCCCCCTTTGTGAAAATCATCTGTCCGAAAGAGTTCAGAATTCTCCCCAAGGGGACAGTAGACGCGTTTAAAGAGGGCAGTGGCTTTGGTTGGACCATTTCTAAGGTTCCAGCTCGCTGCCTTCAACATGATCCAGGACTACCGATTGTTTTGCCACAAATATCTTTTACGACTGAACATTTACAGAAGGAAATCTCTCGGGCTTCTCCCCACCGGAGCGGGTAGCCGGCTGACCGTGTGATTCCACGCGCTGGTCCCGGGGTGCCCAGCTTCCGGCCTCATCGGTCAGGACAGCCTGGCCATGGTATTGGAAGTGTCCTTTCTGCTGGTGGCATCCTAACTCAGAGCGTTCACGCACTCTTCTTGGGAGTTGGAAGCTCTTTAGTGAAGCTTTTAACAAGGGCCGTGGAGAGAACTATCTGGACTCGTTAAACCTCAGTGTCCCGTCACGATGTGAGAGGAGGAAAGAGCGTCCTCTCGTTCATCTGCTTCTTTGTTCTTTGTCCTGCTGGGCCCTGCCTGCTGCCCTGCCATACTCCCCGCCCACGCCCAGTGCCTCTCTGGGTCCTTCACACACTGTGTCCCCTTAGCCCGGCTCAGCCTTCCCACTGAAGCAACACGTTATTCACCGAACACTGTTCCCTGAACATGCGTTAATCCCATGTCAGCTGTGCACAGATGCCTTGCTTGGCTTCAGGAATTCAGCGGGGAGCGGGGGAATTTACCCAGGGGCTCATCCAGGACCTGAGTAAGCCCTGGGCATTATCTAGGCCTAGGGGAGGGGAGGACCTCCCCACTGTGCAAAGGCCCTGAGCTGGTCAGTGGGAGGCACTGTAAAAAGCCCATGTGAGTTCAGGATGGGGACAGCGGCCATTCTGTCCATTGACTTAGGACCAAACCCTGCCCCTTCCCACCCAACTGCCTTCCTGGGCTGATATAGTCAGAGGGCTTGAGTCTGAATCCTGGTCTGTCACTGCTGATAGCTGTGTGACCCGGGCCAGTGGCTTCCCCTCATGAAGGCTTGGTTCTCTCATCTGTGAAATCGGGGGGAAGGCTGTGCAAATCATAGGACCAGCTCGCAGGACTTTGGGCAAGTCTAAGTGGATGTGTGTAATGCACCTGACACGCTGCCATGGTTAGTACTAAGTGAATGTGTGCTGCTGTTTTCTGTTGTTATGATTATTATTACTCCTTTGGTTCAAAGCTGATGACTTGTGGAGGCTAGTGGGTAAGGTCACAGGCTTTGCCATTAAACTTGGGAGTCAAGTAGTGCCAGTTCCTCCGTCTGCCTGATGTGTGACCTTGGGCAAGTCACTTCACCTCTCTGAGCTGCATTTTTTTTTCTTTTCTTTTTTTTTTTTTTGCAGTACGCGGGCCTCTCACTGCTGCGGCCTCTCCTGTTGCGGAGCACAGGCTCCGGACGCGCAGGCTCAGCGGCCATGGCTCACGGACTCAGCCGCTCCGCGGCATGTGGGATCTTCCCGGACCGGGGCACGAGCCCGTGTCCCCTGCATCGGCAGGCGGACTCTCAACCACTGCGCCACCAGGGAAGCCCCAAGAAACAACTTTTTTTTTTTTTTTGAGCTGCATTTTGTTATCCACAAAATGGGGACGCTAATTCTAAGAGAGCCTTCTGATATGTGCTTGCATGTATTGGCATAAGGACAGGCTACATACATGAATTTGCTCGCCCTGGTTGTGCTGAGAGAGGGGAAATGGAGCCGGCATGGACCCGGAGAGAGCAGGCACGGGGATACTGGGAACTTGCTCTGTGCACGTGCCTTTTCTGTTAGATGTGCTCCAAGGAGCACGCATTCCTTTTGCCATTAAAACAAAGCAGCCCCCAAAGTGGAAGAGTTAAATGAGATAGAGGTCCTACCTTCTTCCCAGGGCGCAGTGAGGATTGAATGAGTTAATACCTGTAAACTGATTAGAATAGGGTCTGCTATGTGGTAAGTGCTGAGTAAATGTTAGTTGTTAATAGTAATAATAAATTATTATTATTACCATCACCGTTACTTTTCAAGCAGCTCTGCAAAATCATTAGCCTCTGTCGTCACCCTGAGAGAGGTGAGGTCCTCTTTAATCCTGGGGGCGTGGGGTACCCAGGGATGCTGAGAGTCACCTGTTCCGGGCAGGAAGGTAAGAAGCCCCACGTGCTTCTGGGCAGGGCGGCAGCCCCTGTGAAGGGCCCCCACGCTCTTATCGAGTGCTGCCAGCTTTGGGGGGCCCTCTGTACTAGGGGGGGAAGGGCAGGTGTGTTCCTTTAGTCTGGTGACTGAGACGCCCTTGAGAGTCTGATAAAGCCTGAAGGTAGAGAGGAGATGTCTGGGTGGAAACTGAGTCAGGTCCAAGCACTGGACCTGCAACCGTGACTTCCAGCCCTCCTCCAGCCCTGGCAGGTTGGAAGGCAGGGGACGGGGCCCCCGAGGCCAAGAGCGGAGGGCGGCTCTTGTGGGTCACCAGGTGGATGGCTAGGGAGCTCCTCATGGGCTTCTCCCCTTTCTGCAGCCTGGGACCCCGAGCACTGGCCCAGGAAGAAGCAGGAGGATTTGGTTTTATTTTAAGATGCAGGAGACCTTGAAAGAGGCGTGTAAGCATTTCGCAGAATGGGTCTCTGTAGACGTCGTTTGCATGACAAGTGTCTAAATCATCAGAAATAGGGAAGAAACTGCAGATGAGGATGAGCAGAGATACCCTGGAAACGGAGGCCTTTCAGTACTTATTTCAAGTTGATGACAACGCCCTTGGGTTTGGGATTGGGGGAGAGGAAGTGGGAAACAGGTCCGTTGGGAGTTGGGGCTGATTCATGCCTTGTGAGGCCTGAATCATAGAACTTATATAGTTTGGTGTGGTGCTTTTTAAGAAAAAGACCCCAGAATTACGTGTCAGGTATGAGAAGGGGCCAAACAAGTGAGGCCCTGCAGTTTCAGCCTCCATAGCTTCCCAGGAAACCTGCCTCTGGTGGTGAGTCAAACCCAGGGTTTTAGTAAGACAACCTTTGTCTGCGTGTCCACTCTGCCCCTATAGGCTGTGTGACCTTGACCCGGCCACCTCTCCTGTGTGGACCCCCAGAGGGTACATACTAAGGCCCTGTACTCACATATGAGAAAGACAGTGATGAGAGTGTGGATTTCCTCCCCAAGGAGAGATGAAAGACACGAGGCTGTTTAAAGGCTGTTTAAAGACTCCAAATCGGCCGCTGTACCATATTTAAATGCTGTTTTGACTCACGCTCCCATTAAGCTACTTAACAGCCGCCTAATGCGTCTCGTATTTTTATTGTTTTGCATCTCATGCGAAGATACCAGCAATGTTGTAAAACCTCCCATGGGACTGGAGCGGCCCTCCTCTCTGTCGGCTGCAGTCCCCCCACCATGACCCCCGCTGCCCTGGCCTGGACTGTGTGCGTGCCCATATGCGTGTGGGTGACGTGTGTGTGTGTGGGGAGGTGGCTTTGGACACTTGTGGGGTTTCTCTTTTGGTGACTCTTGCCTCCTTAGTTTGTGCTGAATGCACCCACGCACGCACGCACACACACACACACACACACACACACACACACAAGCCTCAGTGCCCAAGCTGGTGCCTTGCTGTGATGTCTTTGGTCCTAGCTCTGTGGTGGCCCACCCCCATCCAGATCAATTCAGCTTCAGGTCCAGCTTGACCTAGGGGCTCAAAGTATGACCTCAGGAGTTACCTTAGCCCTGCTCTCCATGTTGGCCTCACTCTCTGGGCAGCGAGCTGCATGTAGTGGCCCTGGCAGCCCCCGCAGAGGGCAGAGAGCTTCTCATCCACAATAGTTCTGTTGTAAGTCCTGGCATGGGTTTGCTGGGCCCAGGTCACATGTTCAGCCTCAAACAGGTGACTGAAACAAAGGCAGTGAAATCTGTTGACTGGCCAGATCTAGGTTATATGCTCACCTTTTGATTCTGGTATTATAGAGGGTTAACTTCGCCTAAACCACGTGGACTAGGAAAGGCTGGGTAGGTAGCTGAGGGTCTTCTTATACTATTGGCATAAGATGAGGAGACAGAGGGCAGGCAGGAAAGGTAGTCACAGGTGTCCCCTACCCCACCCAGGGCAGTGAAGCATCCTGGGTCTGAGGGGATAAGTTCACCCCACACCGAGTGGAGAACCCAACTCAGAACCCCTAAGAACCACACATACACCAGGGGTCATGGAGCCTGGAGTTGAGAGCCAAATGGAGACAGGGCCTGAGGCAAGCAGAGTGGAAACAAGCACAGGCTTTGCTGCTGGGGCTGCTGCCTTGGAGGCTGAGGCACAGGTGCCCAGGGGCTGTGTCAGTATGGAGCCCAGGTACTAACAGGAAAGAGCAGGCAGGCTGAGGGCCTCTGGGGGGATTCTCCGGGGAACTTGTTAGAAATGCAGCATCTCAGGCCCTACTCCCGACCTCCTGAATCACAGTCTGAATTTTAATCAGATCATCGGGTGATCCATGTGCACCGCTGCTCTAAAGACTCATCTCTTGTCTCTTCGCCCTCACATTCAAGGGTGGTGGCGCTTAGGTCTTCCGGGGTGCAGTGTGGCCCTGTGTATGAAGGAGCCTTAACCATATTCACACTCTGTGATGGAGCCAATATTTCTACTTCTGGGACGGTACTGAGCAACATCACCAGAGTCAGGGACAAAGAATGCTATGCACAAAGACTGTAAGAAACTATTGTGAACAATTCTATGTCAATAAATTAGACAACCTAGAAGAGATGGATAAATTCCTACCTGCAACCTACCAAAATGGAATGAAGAAGAAATAGAAAGTTTGAACAGACCAATAATAAATATGGAGATTGAAAGAGCTGAATTACCAGGACCAGAAAAACAGAAAAACCAACAAAGAAAAACCCAGGACCAGATGTCTTCACAGGGGAAATCTACCAAACATTTAAATAAGAATTAATACTGATCCTTCTTAAACTCTTCCAAAAACTAGAAGAAGGAACACTTCTGAACTAATTTCATGAGCCAGCATTATTCTGACACCAAAGCTGGACAAAAAATTAGAAATAGAGCTACCATATGATCCAGCAATCCCATTTCTGAGTATGTACACAAAGGAATTGAAATCAGGATCTCAAGGAGATATCTGCCCCCCTGTTCATTGCATCATTGTTCACAATAGCCAAGACATGGAAGCAACCTAAATGTGCATTGACTGATGGATGGATAAAGAAAGTATGATATATACATGCAATGGGCTATTATTCCACCTTAAAAAAGGGAATCCTGTCATGTCACAACATGGATAAACCTGGAGGATGTGATGCTCAGTGAAATGTCAAAAGGACAAGTTCTACATAATGCCACTTATATGAGGAATCTAAAATAGTCAAACTCGTAGAAGAGAGTAGAACAGTGGCTGCCAGCGGCTGGGGAGAGGGAGATGGACAGGGGATGGTCAAAGGGTACAAAGTTTCAGTCATGCAACATGAGTAAGTTCTAGAGATTTGCATGGCATCGTCCGCAGAGATAATAATGCCTTATTAAATGCTTGGAACTTGGCTAAGAGGATAGAACTTCTGTTAAGTGTTCTTATCACACACACAAAAAAAAACAGTAAATAAAGGGGGTAGAGGAAACTTCTGGAGGTGATGGATATGTTTGTGGCATTGATTGTGGTGATGGTTTCACAGACATATACTTATCTCCAAAGTCATCATCTAAATACATACAGCTTTTTCTGTGTCAATTATACCTCAATACAGTAATTTAAAAATAAATTAATTAAAAAAAAAAGAGTGGATGGAGAGGAACCTGATTTGGTCTAGAGAGCTGAAGGCCTCGTGGACAAGGCCACTGGGATGTTCATAATCCACATTAAGTGAGCAGAGCTAAATAAATAGAATGATATAAACTATCATTTTGACTATATAAAAATAATAATAAAAAAACAAAGCCTGGGGGGCTTCCCTGGTGGCGCAGTGGTTGAGAGTCCGCCTGCCGATGCAGGGGACACGGGTTTGTGCCCTGGTCCGGGAGGATCCCACATGCTGCGGAGCGGCTGGGCCCGTGAGCCATGGCCGCTGAGCCTGCGCGTCCGGAGCCTGTGCTCCGCGACGGGAGAGGCCACGGCGTTGAGAGGCCTGCATACCACACACACACACACGCACGCACGCACGCACGCACACACACACACACACACACACAAAAACAAAGCCTGGAGATAAACATGCAAAAATATTACAGTACCTCCAGGTGGTGGATTACAGATGATTTTTTTTTTTTTGATGTATGGATTGTATTTTTTTTTTCTGGAATTTTTGAATTTTATCTATTTTTTTATACAGCAGTTTCTTATTAGTTATCTATTTTATACATATTAGTGTGTACATGTCAATCCCAATCTCCTAATTCATCCCACCCCCACCCCCACCCCACTTTCCCCCCTTAGTGTCCATACGTTTGTTCTCTACACCTGTGTCTCTGTTTCTGCCCTGCAAACCAGTTCATCTGTACCATTTTTCTAGGTCCCACATATATGCGTTAATATACGATATTTGTTTTTCTCTTTTTGACTTACTTCACTCTGTATGACAATCTGTAGATCCATCCACGTCTCTACAAATGACCCAATTTCGTTCCTTTTTATGGCTGAGTAATATTCCATTGTATATATGTACCACATCTTCTTTATCCATTCGTCTGTCGATGGGCATTTAGGTTGCTCCCATGACCTGGCTATTCTAAATAGTGCTGCAATGAACATTGGGGTGCATGTGTCTTTTTGAATTATGGTTTTCTCTGGGTATATGCCCAGCAGTGGGATTTCTGGGTCATATGGTAATTCTATTTTTAGTTTTTTAACGAACCTCCATACTGTTCTCCATAGTAGCTGTATCAATTTACATTCCCACCAACAGTGTAGGAGGGCTCCCTTTTCTCCACACCCTCTCCAGCATTTATTGTTTGTAGATTTTTGGATGATGGCCATTCTGACCTGTGTGAGGTGATACCTCATTGTAGTTCTGATTTGCATTTCTCTAATGATTAGTGGTGTTGAGCATCCTTTCATGTGTTTATTGGCCATCTGTATCTCTTCTGTGGAGAAATGTCTCTTTAGGACTTCTGCCCATTTTTGGGTTGGGTTGTTTGTTTTTCTAATATTGAGCTACATGAGCTGCTTGTATATTTTTGAGATTAATCCTTTGTCAATTGCTTCATTTGCAAATATTTTCTCCCATTCTGAGGGTTGTCTTTTCATCTTGTTTATGGTTTCCTTTGCTGTGCAAAAGCTTTTAAGTTTCATTAGGTCCCATTTGTTTATTTTTGTTTTTATTTCCGTTTCTCTAGGAGGTGGGTTAAAAAGGATCTTGCTGTGATTTATGTCCTAGAGTGTTCTGCCTATGTTTTCCTCTAAGAGTTTGATAGTGTCTGGCCTTACATTTAGGTCTTTAATCCATTTTGAGTTCATTTTTGTGTATGGTGTTAGGGAGTGTTCTCATTTCATCCTTTTACATGTAGCTGTCCAGTTTTCCCAGCACCACTTATTGAAGAGGCTGTCTTTCCTCCATTGTATATCCTTGCCCCCTTTGTCATAGATTAGTTGACCATAGGTGTGTGCGTTTATCTCTGGGCTTTCTATCCTGTTCCATTGATCTATATTTCTTTTTTTGAGCCAGTACCATATTGTCTTGATCACTGTACCTTTGTAGTATAGTCTGAAGTCAGGGCGTCTGATTCCTCCAGCTCCGTTTTTTTCCCTCAAGACTGCTTTGGCTATTCGGGGTCTTTTGTGTCTCCATACAAATTTTAATATTTTTTGTTCTAGTTCTGTAAAAAATGCCACTGGTAATTTGATAGGGATTGCATTGAATCTGTAGATTGCTTTGGGTAGTATAGTCATTTTCACAATATTGATTCTTCCAATCTAAGAACATGGTATATCTCTCCATCTGTTTGTGTCATCTTTGATTTCTTTCATCAGGGTCTTATAGTTTTCTGCATACAGGTCTTTTACCTCCTTAGGTAGGTTTATTCCTAGGTATTTTCTTCTTTTTGTTGCAGTGGTGAATAGGATTGTTTCCTTAATTTCTCTTTCTGATCTTTCATTGTTAGTGTATAGGAATGCAAGAGATTTCTGCGCATTAATTTTGTATCCTGCAAGTTTACCGAATTCATTGATTAGCTCTAGTAGTTTTCTGGTGGCATCTTTAGGATTCTCTGTGTATAGTATCATGTCATCTGCAAACAGTGACAGTTTTACTTATTTTTTTCCAATTTGTGTTCCTTTTATTTCTTTTTCTTCTCTGATTGCCATGGCTAGGACTTCCAAAACTGTGTTGAATAATAGTGGTGAGAGTGGACATCCTTGTCTTGTTTCTGATCTTAGAGGAAATGCTTTCAGTTTTTCACCATTGAGAATAATGTTTGCTGTGGGTTTGTCATATATGGCCTTTATTATGTTGAGGTAGGTTCCCTCCGTGCCCACTTTCTGGAGAATTTTTATTTTAAATGGGTGTTGACTTTTGTCAGAAGCTTTTTCTGCATCTATTGAGATGATCATATGGTTTTTATTCTTCAATTTGTTAATAAGGTGTATCACATTGATTGATTTGTGTATATTGAAGAATCCTTGCATCTCTGGGATAAATCCCAATTGATCGTGGTGTATGATCCTTTTAATGTGTTGTTGGATTTTGTTTGCTGGTATTTTGTTGAGGATTTTTGCATCTATATTCATCAGTGATATTGGTCTGTAATTTTCTTTTTTTGTAGTATCTTTTTCTGGTTTTGGTATCAGGGTGATGGTGGCCTCATAGAATGAGTTGGGCAGTGTTCCTTCCTCTGCAATTTTTTGGAAGAGTTTGAGAAGGATGGGTGTTAGGTGTTCTCCAAATGTCTGATAGAATTCACCTGTGAAGCCATCTGGTCCTGGACTTTTGTTTGTTGGAAGATTTTTAATCACAGTTTCAATTTCATTACTTGTGATTGGTCTGTTCATATTTTCTGTTTCTTCCTGGATCTGTCTTGGAAGGTTATCCCTTTCTAAGAATTTGTCCATTTCTTCCAGGTTGTCCATTTTATTGGCATACAGTTGCTTTTAGTAGTCTCTTAGGATACTTTGTATTTCTGCATTGTCTGTTGTAACTTCTCCTTTTTCATTTCTAATTTTATTGATTTTGAGTCCTCTCCCTCTTTTTCTTTTTTTTTCTTTTCTTTTTTTTTTTTTTTGTGGTACGTGGGCCTCTCACTGTTGTGGCCTCTCCCACTGTGGAGCACGGGCTCCGGATGTGCAGGCTCAGCGGCTATGGCTCACGGGCCCAGCTGCTCCGCGGCATGTGGGATCTTCCCAGACCGGGGCACGAACCCGTGTCCCCTGCATCGGCAGGCGGACTCTCAACCACTGTGCCACCAGGGAAGCCCTAACATTTTTTTTTTCTCTTTTTCTTGATGAGTCTGGCTAAAGGTTTATCAATTTTGTTTATCTTCTCAAAGAACCAGCTTTAGTTTTATTGATCTTTGCTATTGTTTTCTTTATTTCTATTTCATTTATTTCTGCTCTGATCTTTATGATTTCTTTCCTTCTACTAACTTTGGGGTTTTTCTTTGTTCTTCCTTCTCTAGTTCCTTTAGGTGTAAGGGTAGGTTGTTTGAGATTTTTCTTGTTTCTTGAGGTAGGCTTGTATTGCTATAAACTTCCCTCTTAGAAGTGCTTTTGCTGCATCCCATAGCTTTTGGATCGTCATGGTTTCATTGTAATTTGTTTCTAGGTATTTTTTGATTTTCTCTTCGATTTCTTCAGTGATCTCTTGGTTATTTAGTAACGTATTGTTTAATCTCCATGTGTTTGTGTGTTTTACCTTTTTTCCCCCCTGTAATTGATTTCTAATCTCATAGCGTTGTGGTCGGAAAAGATGCTTGATATGATTTCAATTTTCTTAAATTTACCAAGGCTTGATTTGTGACCCAAGATGTGATCTATCCTGGAGAATGTTCTCTGTGCACTTGAGAAGAAAGTGTAATCTGCTGTTTTTGGATGGAATATCCTATAAATATCAATTAAATCTATCTGGTCTATTGTGTCACTTAAAGCTTGTGTTTCCTTATTAATTTTCTGTTTGGATGATCTGTCCATTGGTGTAAGTGAGGTGTTAAAGTCCCCCAGTTTTATTGTGTTACTGTCGATTTCCTCTTTTATAGCTGTTAGCAGTTGCCTTATGTATTGAGGTGCTCCTGTGTTGGGTGCATATATATTTATAATTGTTATGTCTTCTTCTTGGATTGATCCCTTGATCATTATGTAGTGTCTTTCCTTGTCTCTTGTAACATTCTTTATTTTAAAGTCTATTTTATCTGATATGAGTATTGCTACTCCAGCTTTGTTTTGATTTCCATTTGCATGGAATATCTTTTTCCATCCCCTCACTTTCAATCTGTATGTGTCCCTAGGTCTGAAGTGGGTCCCTTGTAGACAGCATGTATATGGGTCTTGTTTTGTATCCATTCAGCGAGCCTGTGTCTTTTGGTTGGAGCATTTAATCCATTCACATTTAAGGTGATTATCGATATGTATATTCCTGTTACCATTTTCTTAATTGTTATGGGTTTGTTTTTGTAGGTCCTTTTCTTCTCTTGTGTTTCCCACTTAGAGAAGTTCCTTTAGCATTTGTTGTAGAGCCGGTTTGGTGGTGCTGAATTCTCTCAGCTTTGGCTTGTCTGTAAAGCTTTTAATTTCTCCATCGAATCTGAATGAGATCCTTGCAGGGTAGAGTAATCTTGGTTGTAGGTTCTTCCCTTTCATCACTTTAAATATATTGTGCCACTCCCTTCTGGCTTGTTAGAGTTTCTGCTGAGAAATCAGCTGTTAACCTATGGGAGTTCCCTTGTATGTTATTTGTCGTTTTTCCCACGTTGCCTTCAGTGATTTTTCTTTGTCTTTAATTTTTGTGAATTTGATTACCATGTGTCTCGGTATGTTTCAGTACCTCCAGGTGGTGGATTACAGATGATTTTTACTTGTTTATCTTAAACGTTTCTGTATTTCTTCCACACAAGAAAAACAATAGAGGTGATTTCAGAATCTGAATTTGTATCAGTCACAGTGATTAGTTGTAGATGACAGAATCCACTCTTTCTGATTTGAGCAGGAGAGGACTTATTCCTGGGTGTTAGGACTGAGATTCCAGGACTACCAGGGGACCAAGATTGGATGCCCCATAGCCAGACACAACACAGCCTGGACAGTTGCCTACCCCCACCTGACCCTGTTGCCATGGAAACCCCACTGTCTGTAATGCTCAGGCCCAGACCCCTCTGTTCCTTGCCATCCAGGAGCCCCATCCCTCCACCACCCTGTGTTGTTTGCTTCCACCTTTTAAATCTTACATAGAAATCTGTCCAGAGGAACTCAGGTCACCTGCCGAACTCTAGATGCAAGGGTGTCTGAGAAATGTAGATTTCAGTTTTCCAGAGGCTAACTCACACAAGGCATGGAAAGAGGGGTTGGCACACATGTTGAATGAGTCAGTCTCCAGGGTCCACCACAGAAGTGAAACAAGAGGATGAAATGATCACTTGTACCCTTGACATTCTGAAGTCCACATGGCGGCTCAGTTATCCATGGTGTTATCATAAGGACAGCAGGGGGCTCTCGCTTAGGCCAGGGAGCACTGGCTGCAGAGCCCCTCACCCCAGCCTCTCACTTCCAGCCGCCAGCACCTCTGTGCCTGGGGTCTTCTCTTGAGGCTGGAGACCCCTTGGCCTCCTGTGTGGCAGGCTGGAGTGTGGAGACTTACTGTCCTCTAGGAGCAGACTCAGCTAGGACTGCAGCAACTTACCCTTGGGTGGTAGCTCTGCACTGGCCCCCAGGGCTCCCTGGTGGACCAATTCTTGTTGCCTGCAGTGGAGGACTCCCACAATGGGGGGCAGCTTGATAACAGCCGTAATTAGGCAACTTCTCTTTGTCTTCTCACTTCCCTTGCCTTGCCTCCCAAGTAAACGCCTTGTGCCAGAATCCTTATCTCCAGGTGTGTCTAGAGCATCCCAAACTAAGGCATCTCTGACCTGAGCATCACACATGTAAAGCCTCAACCTGGCCCTGGATGACCCATTGGGGTCAGTCCCCTGAGGCTGGGTTAAGAGGTATGAGACTGCTTCTGTGACCTCACCTCCATTCATGCCGGTTTAGGAAGTCATCCTGTTCCTGGTTCCCATTCATGGGCAGGAAACCAGAGGGCTCTGGGATGCTCCCGCTGCCTGCTGCCCAGTCCACGCTAGTGCCACATCTGTGCGCACACGGGCCTCATCTGCTCACCCCCCTCTGCGTTGTTCGTTGCTCCTCCTGTCCTAGGACTGACAGCGATATGCCCTGGAGTTCCAAGGGTCCTCTGAATGTGCTGTCCTTGGTGTAAATGTGACTCTGCTGTGTGTGGCTTTTAGTGTGTGAGGTTTGGGCCAACTCCATCATGGGTTCACACAGCAGCCTTTTCCGTGGAGCCTGCTGGGTGCCAGGCCCTTGCTGGGCTCCGGGCATGGGATGCATCATCTCCTGTGGAAGCCACCCTTCCCTCTGCATGAGACAGAGGGCTTTAGGCAGCTTTACTGACCTGCTCCTCTGATCGGGCATCAGTCTACCTCACCAGTCCGTGCTGGCTTTTGCCAGGGCTTCCTGAGAACGGCTTTAGAGACTCTTCAGCTGATAGAGGGCTGGTTTGACCTTGTCTCGGCCCCTGGGGGAGAGGGCATAAGGTCTGTTCCGGTCTTCATCACCTGCCAGCGTCCAGGCAGTGTGGCCGTGGTGGTGGGTGCTGATGCCCACTTGGAGGGAGTCCAGGGTCCTTCTGGACAGGGGTTTACACTCAGGCAGCTGGGAACTACCTGCTGTCTCATTGCCGCTGGTGAGAGCAACGGGCGGGCTGGGTGCTGCCAGGGGAGCCCAGGCTCATCCACCTGTGACAGTGGGCCTGGGTGCTTGAGTGGCAAACTGGGGGCTCTGTCCCCCTCTGTGCGGCTCCCACTGCTCTTATCTCTCAGGAAATTCCAAGGGTTTTGGAAACTTTGAGCAGGAAACTGTGGATGAAGACCCGTTGCATGTGAGAAATATATTTTTGTAATAGGCACTTGGGCAGGCGCGTGACCCATAGCACTCGGCCGTTACTGAGCAACCAAAACCGTTACCGCGAGACCCTGAGAGCGGGAAGGTTACCGCGAGACCCTGAGAGCGGGAAGGTTACCGCGAGACCCTTAGCTCCGCGGTTAGAAGCCACCCTCCGCCGCCTGTGGTCCTCGCGGCGGAGAGTGCAGTAAGAGGGGGATCATGGCCTTCTCTCCGGGGCTCTCCAGGCCTTCCCACCTCGGGCTGGCGGGTGAGCTGGGCGTCCCGGGGGACAGGCTGCATCCCGCAGGGCCCTCGCCACGGCTGCCCACTGGCCGGGCCCAGGCCTTGAGGTGGCGGTGAACCTCTCCCCATCCCCGCCTGCGGGACCTAGTGGCAGCAGCAGTCTGCATGGGTTGCGGCCCGTGGGACCTGGCACACGCTCCCCCCGCCTCCCGTTTGCGTGGCCTGAGGAGCCTGAGGGCCGGCTGGGTCCTGGGCTCCCGGCTCCCTTGGTGATGACAGCTGGGCAGGGTCTGGAGACCTGGCCCTGAGGGCGCCGCCAGCTGAGATCTGCCTTTTCAGCCGGGCCAGGGCGCTGGCGGGAGGACCCAGACGGATGCTCCCAGGTACGGTACCCAGCCCCCGCAGGGACCCCCTCCTCTTAGCCAGGCCTGGACCTCAGAGGGCGAAAGTCGAGCCTTGGGACCTTGCCTTTTCTTGTCAGAACAGAGAATAACATTTGTTTGGGTGGAGGGTTACAGGAACGTCGTTCCCTGCCCAGGTCCCGACCTCAAGAACAAAGGATCTGACACCGAGAAGTTCTCAACAATTAACCACGCCCCTCGTTCACCTCTGGGGGTTTTTAAGGTATGAGCCACCTGTCTCCTTGCACAGCCCTGCAATAAACCTTTCTCTGCTCCACACGCCGACATTTTCGTATTGTTTGGATTCACTGTGTGTCGGGCACATGGACTTGCGTTTGGTGACACTTTGGTCATCTGAATGACCAAATATGTAAATACACATTTCTTATAAATGACAGTATCCCTGGGTAACCAGTCCCTGATCAGGGGTCACACACCTGCAAACCCGTGTCCCCTTCCATCACCAGCCCCATCACCTCTGCCCAGACTCTGAACCCGGCAGAATGTGGTTTGCTGACCACTGAGGTTGCGTCAGGAGCTCAGCCTGGCAAGAAGAGGGTGGAGTTCGCATATCTGGGTTCAAAATGCACCTGGGCACTGGCCGGTCATGTGACTGTGGCGCTTAGCGTCCGGGACCCTCAGTCCCTCATGTGCTCAGCGGGGACCGTGCTGGACCTGCCAGGTTGCTGTGGAAATCACAGATTACATGCGTCAGGGCCCAGCCCAGGGCTCGGCACACAGTGAGGACCGAATAAGGAGCGTGTCTCATCGTCGTCTTCATTGGTGGCACCCGAGGCTTGACGGGATGTGGCCTGTGGCTGTGACACAGACACCTGAGCGTGACGATGAGACACGCTCCACGGCCTGTGGCGTTGTGTGGCTAAAGCGAGAGACGCGGACATGGGGTTCTGGACAGCCACCAGCTGCCGGCATCCCAGAGACACGGTCCTGCACCGGCCTGTCAATCAGCTTGAAAGGCAACCGGGATGACATGTTCTCCGACGCAGCAGACAGGGGGAAGGGGCACAGGGTGGTCTCCTGAGGTCAGCCAGGCTGGCTCAGTGGGAGAAGCCGCCCCCTGGCTTCCGTGCCAAGGGGGCCGTGCAGCCAGTCTTCAAGATGACTGGAAAGGCAACTTGCTGAAAGAAAAGTCATCTGACTTTGGGTTAAGCGTGTTTTTATTTCTCAGGCTCTCTGGCAGTGAAATCCAGTTTGGGATGTTCAGGGATTAGAGTCCCAAGTGTGCTTACTCGCAGCCCTTTGCTTGTTCAGACCCAGGAAGCGCGCCAGCCTCTTTCGCCCTGAGCTGTTTAATCCCAAAGTCCCTTTCCCTCGGCTTATAGAGCAGAAGTCGTCACTGTTGATGGATTCCGCGTGTTTCTCGGTCTCCGTGAAAGTTCAAGTGCGCGTGATACGATCTTATTGTCTGGTTTCTTGACATTCAGCCTTGTCTCCTTTGTAAAGCAGTGTAATTGATTTCTGGGCACTTGAAAATAGAGCTGGGAGTGGGGAGACACGCTGCAAATACCAAGCAGGGGCAGCAGCAAGGCCAGCGCAGCGCCCACGCGCATTCGTTCATTCACTGGTCTGGTTGCTGCCTTGCAGAGCCTGGACACAGAGTTCTGGAACCGTAGCTCCCCCTGCAGCTCTGGGGTTGCTCCCCAGCTCCTGTAAAAACAATTACCTTCGAAGTGATGGGCATAAGGGGGGTGGGAGAGGAGCCCTAAAGCTCCTAGAGGTGGCCCTGGGGCTGGGTGGGGGGCAGCTTGCTGAGGCTGGAGAAGGGATCCTGGGCAGCGGGGCTCAGGGGCGCCAGGTCTAACATCCTCGCGTGGGTCCCTGGCAGCGGAGGGTCTGCATTCTCAGCGTGTGTTCTCTCTCGTTGCAGGTCGGAAGGAGAAAGCTTCCGCAGCGTCAGGTACGTGTGTCATCAGCCTCTGTCTGTGCCTCTGTCCTGGGAGTGGGTGGCATCGGTGAAACCATGTGCTTTGCTTTCTCTCTGGCGGGGTCTGGCCAGGTCAGAGCCCTGCCCGCCACCTGGGCACCTTGGCCGTGCTGTGCTGGCTTGGGGTCCTGGAGCGAGAGCGCCAGTTTACTGCGTGCGCTTTCCTGGTCCTTGAGTGACCTTCACGGAGGTCACCCCGGCTGGTCCTGGTTCCTTCCCATCGGGGCTGATGGTGACCTAGTTTGCCTGGGCTGTGACCCACGTAGGACCAGAATCGTCTCAGCTCAGACAGCCCCTGAGGCCAGGCTGGGCAGGTGGGGTGAGTCTTTGGGGAGTTTGGTGGAGGCACGGGCTCTCAGCCTGGACTGCCGTGTTTCTCCAGCGTGCGTGGAGCAGACTGCTGGTACTTTCTCGGGGCCTGCGGCGGAGACCCCTCTGCCTCCACACCCCTACCAGCTGGGGGCTCTGACTGGACCATGCGGGGGGTGTTAGTTCCTCAGCCCAGGGGCTGGTGCAGCAGGTCTCAAGGCTTGAGCTGGGGCCAAGAAAGCCATGGGGGATGGGAGACAATGGGTGGTAGAGAGAGTGGGGGCAGGAAGGAGAGACAAGGAGGCAATTAAAGAGCCACAGGGGCCCCGGGGCCCACTGGCTGCAGACCGGATGGTAGGTACCTTCCTGTGACGCCCTGGGGAGAGGAGATGCTCATCTGGCGCTGGGAGTGTCAGGCAGGGTGGGGTCGTCTGGGCAGCCTGCGGATCCAGAGGCAGAGGTGAAGGTGGCTGCATCCCGGGGAGGCTCCCTGGAGTCAGTACCCGATGCATTCGGCTGTGGCTTAACCCAGGAGACACGGGCAGGGCCAGTAGAGGGGCTGGGGCTGGTGGCCCCGAGTCATGCACGGTCCCAGCCGGAAGCAGAGACACACACACTGAAGGGGACCGAACAGAGTGTCACAAGGATGAGGGCCTGAAGGGGCTGGGGGAGTCGCTCTGAGGGACAGAGGGTGTCCAGGAGATGCAGGAGGAGGCCCGGCCGGACTTCCGGGGACATCCCAGCGCTGCAGCTGTGAGAGAGGAGTGTGCTGTCGGCTGCCGGCGGTGAAGAGATCCAGGGGTGCTGCCCACGAACAGAGCCAGGTGCAGGAGAGCATGGGCCTCACGTTACATCCTGGGGCAAGGGCAGGAGACACAGGCAGCCACAGAATGTTCTCGCAGGAGGTGGGGGGCAGGGCAGGCAGGGACGGGGTGGCCGCGAGCCTCCCCTGAGTCCCTGTGCTGTTGCTGGGCTGTGAACTGTACCCGTGTCTGACGTCTTATTAAAAATCAAGAGCCGTCCGAGGGGAGGGTGGGTTGCTGAGCAGCGAGCGTCCCGGCACTGGGGGTGTGCAATGACACTGGAAGGGGATTGGCTCATGAATGGGGGGGTGAGGTCCCGCCCCCCGCCCCGTTGGGATCTGAGAACCCCCCTCTCTGACTGACACACTCACCCAGAAGGTGCTGCGACTGAGATGGGGCCCTGCACTGAGGTCTCCTGAGACCTGTGGGTCCAGCCGGGCTCCCCGTGAGCAGCGGTGGGAGGTGTGTATAGGATGAGCGAACCTCGAGGTGGCCAGCGAATGGCCCTGAAGAGCTTGGGCGCCCAGCCAGTCCCCCCACCTCCAGCCTCAGCATCTCGTGGTGGTGGTGGAGGGGTGTCGGGAAGGTGGTTCTTTGAAGGCACTGACGCTGGAGCCGGGCCCAGGGAGGAGGGTTCTCCCCTCGGGGGAGGGGGGAGGACGTGTGCAGGGACCCCCAGCTGCATCACGTGGCTGCCTGGCGGGAACAGGAACGGCCTCGGGACGCAGGCGGTGGAGTGCAGCGTGAACATACGCTCTCGGCTCCAGCCAGACGGTTCTCGGCAGGACGCCTGGCGCCTCAGCGCCAGGCAAGGAAGAAAACTGATGGGGGCGCGGGCAGAGAAGGCTGCGTTGCAGCTCTTCTAGGGCTGAGGACCCCACCCCGATGGCTCCAGCCCACTTGGCTGTGTGCACTCCTGGGTCGTGGGTGGAAACTGTCAGGACTTGAAGGTGCCGTGTTCAGGTCTGGACTGCGTCTCCATCCTGCGTTTCAGCCCCGGGGCCGTGGACGTCGGCATCGGGCCTTGGCCACATGTCACACCCTTTGCTCTCCGGTGTGGGCACAGCACGCACGCACGCACACACGGACACACAGTCCTCCCTTTGCTCAGGACCAGGAGCTGCCAGACTGCTCAGATATGACCCCTGATGGGTCCCAGTCCTCTCCCCACGCTTAGGTCACTGCCTCCCAGCACAGCTGCAAAATTGGGTTTCCAGGGAAGAGTGTCGTGGGGTCTCTTCTGTCAGTGAGCCCAGACCCCGCCGGGTGGCCTCTCTGTAGCCCCTCGGCCCTCAGGGCTGCCAGAGGGAGTGCTCTGAAACAGGGACCCTCTGCTTCTCCACGATCCCCATTGCCCCTCGGCCGGCACCTCCCACCTGTGCAGCCTGGTTTTCCCCTGAGTCCCCCTCGACCTCCTGCTTGCTCCCACCCAGCGGTGCCCCCGCCTTCTAAATGCATCCAGTGACTCCCTGCCTGCCTTCCGCCTTGTGCGTGTGACTTGTGCTGTTTCCTCTGCCCCCCTCCACGGGGCAAACCTGTGCCTTGCTCGGAATTCCCCCAAGCTGCTGCCTCCCTGAAACTTTGAGGGACTCAGCAGCTTGGGGGGACTGAGGGGGGCATGGATGAAGTGCTGTCCTCCCCTCCACCCCTTGATGCTGAAAACCTGGCCTCTGTGCACCGGTGCCGAATCAAATCTCAGAGTCAGTTTGGGGTGAAGTAGAAAAGAAGAGCTTTATTGCTTTGCCAGGCAAAGGGGGACACAGCAGACTCTTGCCCTTGAAAACTGTGTTGTCCCCTCCCAGGAGGATTTGGTGAGGAGTTTTATAGCAATGGTTCAAGGGTGGGGTTGCTGGTAAGGATTAAGGTGTGTGTGGGACCTGCAGTCCTTTAATCTGGTCTTCTGGTCTCTTGATGAGCTTCTCTAGTTCCTTTAATCTGACCTCAGGTGGTCTTCTCTGGAATGAAGAATGCTGACATCTTCCATCTGTAGAGGTTTTAGTTCTGTAAAGAGCTCAAAGATACTGTTTTGTGTATATCTTGAGGGGGAACCAGGACCCTGCCCCCAGGCTGCACTATTATTTCTTTACTTTTTTTTAGCATCTCTGTAGGAGTATAATTGCTTTACAATGGTGTGTTAGTTTCTGCTGTATAACAAACGTGAATCAGCTGTATGTATACATTTATCCCCATATCCCCTCCCTCTTGAGCCTCCCTCCCAGCCTCCCTATTGTTTCTTGGTCGCCCCTCCCTTGTCTCTGCATCCCCTCCCTTCCCTGATTGGCAACTGTTTGAACTGCCCTTTGGAACTCAGGGAAGGTCATAGAGGCTGAACAGAGAGGCTCCTTGCCCAGGAGGAGCCCCACAGGGTCCTGCTTGGTTTCATCCTTGCCTTCTGTGGCTGCTGTGCTTGCTTTTGATATCCAAGTTCATGCTGCTTTTGCGTCCTAGTGATGTGAGCCCCTGTCTTACTTCCCCAGGCAGAGTAATGGACCCCGGATGTGGTCCTGGGTCGTTTCCAGGTAGACCAGCACCTGCCAGGCACACAGTAGGCCACAAGGGCCTTAGTGGAATGAATTTACCTTGGTATCACTAGGTATCTCTGGAGCCCCAGCATGATATCTTGCATATAGAACATGGACAAGCTAATGTTTGTTTTATTGGATTCAGGGACCCATAAATGTTTTCAAGCCATGAACTTGGAGGAAAAAGAAAAGTGGACCATTCACCTTGGTCAGTGGAGAATCTTTCACATCCCTACGTCCACAACAAACCCTCACTAAAGATAGTGGGCAGAAGGGGCCACCTTTTCTGGGGTTTTGTTGTTGTTTTTTTGCGGTACGCGGGCCTCTCACTGTTGTGGCCTCTCCCGCTACGGAGCACAGGCTCCGGACGCGCAGGCTCAGCGGCCATGGCTCACGGGCCCAGCCGCTCCGCAGCATGTGGGATCTTCCTGGACCGGGGCACGAACCCGTGTCCCCTGCATCGGCAGGTGGACTCTCAACCACTGAGCCACCAGGGAAGCCCAAGGGGCCATGCTTGATGTCTGGGTTTCGTTAGGCTGACAAAGTGAGGTATTGATGGACGCCCTGAGCTGATTCTTTGCTGAATGTTAAGGAACTGAACCCTGGGAGACCCCCTGTTGCTCACACCCTCCCCAGGGCCCCTTCATGGGGAGGTTATTTCTCTTTAGACTCCAATGATCTGAGGCACTGTCTTTCTCCTTGGCTGTCTCAGCCTCCTCGAGCAGCAGGAAACTGCTTTTCCAGGAGAAGGCTGTTTGACAATTCGCGTGCGCTTCTTTTCCCCGAGGCAAAACATTTGCAAGATCAGATGTATTCATTTTCCACAAATGAAATGACTCATTTTTGACCATTTTGCAAACGTAGGACTTTGCTCCTTGTGCCCGGGGAGCACGTGTCTGCTTTTCACTCCATTCCAGGGGAGGCTTATGAGGCCCAGACTTTGAATCTTTTAATGATTTATTTAGTGGGAAAGAGGTGAGGTTTGCAGAGTTTGGAGTTTGAAAAGAATGATGAGCTGCGTGGAGGCCCCAGAAGGAGTGCTGATACTGTATTTAAGATGCAAGGACCTTCCGCAGGGTAAAGAGTTATTTTTTCTCTCCCTGGCTCTCATCAACCCCTTGAAATGAACTCATATTCGCTGGTAGGAATTAAGTATCATTTAACGAGTGTTCACCGTGGGTCGGGGCCTCACCTCATCTGTGCCAGCCCCACCCCTGCATGTGAGTTATTAGCCTCATTTTTTCAGCTCTGGGAAATTGAGGCTGACAAATACTAACCAGCTTCCCTGGGAGCCAGGACATGGAACACCAAACCTTTCCAAGTCAGAATTCCTGGCGTCCTTGTTGAAAATGCGGATTTCCAGGCCCGTCCTTATCATGTTTCAACGCAGCTGGGAACGTTTGCTGTGCCGGGTGAACAGAGCTGAATGCTCGCCTCCAGGATGGACTGGGAGCTGGTTCCGAATCAGAGAGAAGGGCTGGGGGCCTTGTCCAGCAGTATGTCCGGTGTCCAGAGAGCCTGGACGAGGGGCTGAGCAGGTGGCCTAGGAGGTGAGCAGAATCTTTCTTAGCGCCATGGACTGGAAGGAGTCGAGGCGCTGGATTTAGACAACTGAATCCGAATCCCTTCTCCTCGTCTTAGCCTCGTGTCACCAGGGATCGGACGCTGAACTCTCCAGGCCTCAAACTTCAGTCATTCAGCAGTCTTTATTAAACACCTACTGGGGGCTTCCCTGGTGGTGCAGTGGTTGGGAGTCCTCCTGCCAACGCAGGGGACACGGGTTCGAGCCCTGGTCTGGGAAGATCCCACATGCCGTGGAGCAACTAGGCCCGTGCGCCACAACTACTGAGCCTGCACCCTAGAGCCCGCGAGCCACAATTACTGAGCCCATGTACTACAACTATTGAAGCCCGTGTGCCTAGAGCCTGTGCTCCGCAGCAAGGAGAGCTACCACAATGAGAAGCCCACACACTGCAACTAGAGAAAGCCCGTGCAACGAAGACCCAAGCCAGCCAAAAATAAAATAAATAAGTAAATAAAATAAATATATGTATTTAAAAAAAAATAAACACCTTCTGTATGCTAACCCCTAAGGGCATGAAGACCAGTGAGAAACAATGAATGAAATGGGAGCAAAGATCTCGGCCCACAGCCAGTGCAGCTGTGTCTATCTGCTGTGGGGCCCATCCCTGGGGGGCTGAGGCTCTTAGATGGGGTCCATATGTGTGCAGCCTGATTCTGGAGGCACCATTGCTCCTCTCTTTACAACAGGAAATAGATCTTACAGGAACCAGATTCAGGTCACTGGGCGAAGAACCCATCTGGCTGGATATTTTATTTTGTTTTTATTTTAATTTTTATTTATTTTTGGGCTGCCCCACACAGCTTGTGGGATCTTAGTTCCCCGATCAGGGATTGAACCCGAGCCTCAGCAGTGAGAGCGTGGAGTCCTAACCACTGGACCACCAGGGGATTCCCTCTGGATGTTTTAGAAAAATTCTCTGGTGAACGTCTAGAAGATGGGCCAGAGATATTTGGGGGGTATCACGGCAATGCCAGCCTCATAGAGTGAGTTGGAAATGTTCTTTCTCCTGAATTTTTTTAGATGAGTTTGAGAAGGCTTGGAGTAAGTTCTTCTTAAAATATGTGGTAGAATTCACCAGTGAAGCCATCAATCAGGTCCACAGCTTTTTTTTGTCCAGAGTTTTTGATTACTGATCTAGTCACCTTACTAGTTGTGAGTCTATTCAGATTTTCTATTTCTTTGTGACTCTGTCTAGGCAGGTTTTGTATTTCTAGGAATTTGTCATTTTATCCAGGTTATCCAATTCGTTAGGGTACAATTGCTCATAATCCTTTTTATTTCTCCACAGTCAGTGATAACGTCTCCGTGTTCACTTCTATTTTAATTTGTCTCCCTTTTTTTCTTAGTCAGTCTAGCTAACAGTCTGCCAACTTTGCTAATCTTTCCAAAGCACCTACTTTGGGTTTTGTTGATTTTCTCTATTGCTTTCCTATTCTCTATTTTATCTCTGCTCTAATCTTTATTGTCAGCTTCCTTCTGCTAGCTTTGGGTTTAATTTGTTCTTATTTTTTAGTTCCCCAAGTTGTATAAAGTTAGGTTATTGATCTGTGATCTTGTTTTTTAGTGTAAGCATTTATAACTATAAATTACCCTCTTAGCACTGCTAAGTTTGGTATGTCCTGTTTCATTTGCCTTCATCTCTAAGTATTTTCTCCTTTCCCTTGTGATTTATTCTTTGGTACAAGGTTCTTTTGAGTGTGTTGTGTAATTTCCACAAATTTGTTTATTTCCCACTTTTCCTCTGTTACTGATTTCTAACGTCCTCCCATTGTGGTTGGAGAAGATACCTTGTATGACATCTATCTTTGAAAATCTGCTAAGATGTAAGTTGTACTCTCACACGTGGTCTGTCCTGGAGAAGGCCCCACGTGCACTTGTGTGTTGTGTTGGTGGGTAGGGTCACGTGTGTCTTAGATCTGGTTGGTTCACTGTGTTGTTCAAGTCCTCTACTTCCTCACTTGTCCTCTCTGTGGTTGTTCTATCCACCCCTGAGACTGGGGTATTGAAGGCTCCAACTCTTATGTAGAACCGGCTATCTCTCCCTCAGTTATGCCCATTTTTGCTTCATATATCTTGATGATCTGTCATTAGGGGTGAAAAAATATATACACTACATTTGGTAGTGTATATATGTCCATGCCACTCTCTCACTTCGTCCCAGCTTACCCTTCCCCCTCCCCGTGTCCTCAAGTCCATTCTCTACGTCTGCGTCTTTATTCCTGTCCTGCCCATAGGTTCTTCAGAACGTTTTTCTTTTTTTTTTTTAGATTCCATATATATGTGTTAGCATACGGTATTTGTTTTTCTCTTTCTGAGTTACTAGACTCTGGTGTGACAGACTCTGTGTCCATCCACCTCACTACAAATAACTGAATTTCATTTCTTTTTATGGCTGAGTAATATTCCATTGTATATATGTGCCACATCTTCTTTATCTGTTCATCTGTCAGTGGACACTTAGGTTGCTTCCATGTCCTGGCTATTGTAAATAGTGCTGCAATGAACACTGTGGTACATGACTGGTTTTTGAATTATGGTTTTTTTCAGGGTATATCCCCAGTAGTGGGATTGCTGGGTCATATGGTAGTTCTATCTTTAGTTTTTTAAGGAACCTCCATACTGTTCTCCATAGTAGCTGTATCAGTTTACATTCCCACAAACAGTGCAAGAGGGTTCCCTTTTCTCCACACCCTCTCCAGCATTTATTGTTTGTAGATTTTTGGATGATGGCCATTCTGACTGGTGTGAGATGATTCCTCATTGTAGTTTTTTTTTTTTTTTTTGCGGTACGCGGGCCTCTCACTGTTGTGGCCTCTCCCATTGAGGAGCACAGGCCCTGGACACGCAGGCTCAGCGGCCATGGCTCATGGGCCTAGCCACTCCACAGCATGTGGGATCTTCCCAGACCGGGGCACGAACCCGTGTCCCCTGCATCGGAAGGCGGACTCTCAACCACTGTGCCACCAGGGAAGCCCTCATTGTAGTTCTGATTTGCATTTCTCTAATGATTAGTGGTGTTGAGCCTCCTTTCATGTGGTTGTTGGCAATCTGTATATCTTCTTTGGAGAAATGTCTATTTGGGTCTTCCACCCATTTTTGGATTGGATTGTTTGTTTTTTTGATATTGAGCTACATGAGCTGCTTGTATATTTTTGAGATTAATCCTTTGTCAATTGCTTCATTTGCAAATATTTTCTCCCATTCTGAGGGTTGTCTTTTCATCTTGTTTATGGTTTCCTTTGCTGTGCAAAAGCTTTTAAGTTTCATTAGGTCCCATTTGTTTATTTTTGTTTTTATTTCCGTTTCTCTAGGAGGTGGGTTAAAAAGGATCTTGCTGTGATTTATGTCCTAGAGTGTTCTGCCTATGTTTTCCTCTAAGAGTTTGATAGTGTCTGGCCTTACATTTAGGTCTTTAATCCATTTTGAGTTCATTTTTGTGTATGGTGTTAGGGAGTGTTCTCATTTCATTCTTTTACATGTAGCTGTCCAGTTTTCCCAGCACCACTTATTGAAGAGGCTGTCTTTCCTCCATTGTATATCCTTGCCCCCTTTGTCATAGATTAGTTGACCATAGGTGCGTGGGTTTATCTCTGGGCTTTCTATCCTGTTCCATTGATCTATATTTCTGTTTTTGAGCCAGTACCATGCTGTCTTGATTACTGTAGCTTTGCAGTATAGTCTGATGTCAGGGTGTCTGATTCCTCCAGCTCCGTTTTTTTCCCCTCAAGACTGCTTTGGCTATTCGGGGTCTTTTGTGTTTCCATACAAGTTGTGAAATTTTTTGTTCTAGTTCTGTGAAAACTGACATTGGTAGTTTGATAGGGATTGCATTGAATCTGTAGATTACTTTGGGTAGTATAGTCATTTTCACAATGTTGATTCTTCTAATCCAAGAACATGGTATATCTCTCCATCTATTGGTATCACCTTTAATTTCTTTCATCAATGTCTTATAGTTTTCTATATACAGGTCTTTTGTCTCATTAGGTAGGTTTATTACTAGGTATTTTATTCTTTTTGTTGCAGTGGTAAATGGGAGTGTTTCCTTAATTTCTCCTTCAGATTTTTCATCATTAGTGTATAGGAATGCAAGAGATTTCTGTGCATTAATTTTGTATCCTGCAAGTTTACCACATTCATTGATTAGCTCTAATAGTTTTCTGGTAGCATCTTTAGGATTCTCTATGTATAATATCATGTCATCTGCAAACAGTGACAGTTTTACTTCTTCTTTTCCAAATTGGGTTCCTTTTATTTCTTTTTCATCTCTGATTGCCATGGCTAAAACTTCCAAAACTGTGTTGAATAAAAGTGGTGAGAGTGGGCAACCTTGTCTTGTTCCTGATCTTAGTGGAAATGGTTTCAGTTTTTCACCATTGAGAACGATGTTGGCTGTGGGTTTGTCATATATGGCCTTTATTATGTTGAGGTAAGTTCCCTCTATGCCTACTTTCTGGAGAGTTTGTATCGTAAATGGCTGTTGAATTTTGTCAAAAGCTTTTTCTTCATCTATTGAGATTATCATATGGTTTTTATACTTCAGTTTGTTAATATGGTGTATCACATTGATTGATTTGCATATATTGAAGAATCCTTGCTTTCCTGGGATAAACCCCACTTGATCATGGTGTAGGATCCTACGTTTTTATCCTGTCTGCCAATCAGTCTTTTGTTTGGAGAATTTAATCCATTTACATTTAAAGTAATTACTAATAAGGAAAGACTTATTTCTTTTATTTTGCTTTTTTTTTTCCATACACTTTATGGCTTTTTTGTCCCTCATTTCCTACATGGCCATCTTCTTTTGCTCTTAACGGATTTTTTTGTAGTGAACGATTTTAATGTCCTTCTCATTTCCTTTTGTGTATATTCTATGGCTCTTTTCCTTCTGGTTACCATGGGATTACATTTAACATCCAAAAGTTATAACACTCTAATGCCAAGTTATACCAGCTTAACTTCAATAACATACAAAAATTCTGCTCCTATACAGCTCTGACCCCACCCCCTTTCAGTTACTGATGTCACAGAATTACATCTTCACGCATTTTGCGTCCAAAAACAGACTTATAGTTGGGTTTTTAATTATATTAATCTCTTAAATCAGGTAGAAAATAAAAAGTGGAGCTACAAACTGATGTTACAATAGTACCAGCTTTTCTAATCATCTGTGTATTTATTTTTTCACAAGGCTTTGAGTTACTGTCCAGTGTCCTTCATTTCAACCTGAAGGATGCCCCTCATTGCAGGCAGGTCTGATGCTAAAGAACTCTCTCAGCTTTGGTTTTTTATCTGGGAAGGTCTAAATTTCTCCCTCGTTTTTGAAGGACAGTTTTGCCAGATGTAGGATTCTTGGTTGAGAGCTTTTTTCCTGCAACACTTTGAATACATCAAGCCCACGCCATCTGGCCTCCAAGGTTTCTGATGAGAAATCTGATCTTACTGGAGAAAATCAGATGAAAGCTATTTTCCTCTCAGCTCTATAGATGCTAAAAATGTACCTTCACACCCAGGCCAGGTCTCTACTCCTCTTCCATGCAGTTTCTTCATATGCATTACTTCCTGGAGCCGATAGTTCTTAGAATTGATAGTAAATGAATTCCCATTTAAATTCTATTCTCATTGTTTCCTTTGTGTGGGTTAGTTGGATTGTGAGCTCCACAAGGGGAAGTTCTGGAATCACCCCTCAACATCCCAGGTTTTCAAAAACTATGTATTCGACATAATAACAAAAATAATAAAGATACTTACCTTACCATGTCTTACGCAACAGAATATTTTCCTATAGTGTCGTGATGTCAGTTGAGTTGTAGTGTTATTTTCAGACCAGAGTTTAAGGAAACAGAATTTAATATTTCAAGTGTCTATGTTATGAGGTCTTTAGAAGCCAAAAATCATTACGGCTTTTCAAGCTAGAAATGAAAAGGCCACTGGATTATCCTACAGTTTTCATTTCGAATAAAGTAAATATCAATCTCTTAATAACCCACATAAACAGAAAGCTCTTTGGGTCCTTTGTTTGTTTGTTTGTTATTTTTGTTTGTTTTTTGTTAATTTGTTTGTTAATTAATTGGTCTTGAGACCAATTAATGAGAAAACCACTGTGGTTTATCCCCAGCTGTGACTGGTCTGTTTCTTGCTCTGACCTCTTAGGTGCCACTGTGATGTATTCACAGAAAACCTATAGAAGTCCCTGCTGGGCCCAGGTTTTGGGTCTTTATAGCCCAGGAAGCTGCCTTTGGTGACCTGATGGCATTGGGCCCACAGTTGGCTTGTTTTTTCCTTTTTACCCCCATTTTGTTTATTTGTTCTTTTTTCTCTACTCTTTTATTTTTCTTTATTTTCTTTGTTCTTTTTCTCATTTTATCTGATTTTTTTTGGTATTTTTAGTACAGTTAGTATCGTTAGTATTGTTGGTATAGTTAGTGTAGTTAGTGTTTATTAGCGTAGTAAGTATAGTTAGCGTTGTTAGTTAATGTTGTCAGTTAGTGTAGTTAGCAGGTCATCATGGTGCAGGGCCTCACTGAGGCCTCCCTGCTGACAAGGAGGCTCGTATGGACTGTTCCAGGCTCGTCAGGACCACTGGCCGAGGTAGCTTCGCCAAGGTGACATTGGCCCAGATGGCCATCAGGGTCTTAAGGAAAATCAGCAGAGCTCCTCCAGCCTCCAGGCACTTTACCATGAAGTCCACAGCAAGAGGGTTTTAAATCACCCAACATCATAAAGTTATCCGAGGTGACTGACCAGAGGAGACCTGTTGGACCATTTACAGGACCACGGCCACAGGACAGACGGAGGCCCGGGGCACATGGGCAGCTGGTCTCTGCCCTGCAGCATGGCCACCAGGAGGGGATCGAGCCTGGGACCTGAGCCAGGATACCTCCTGTCTGAGGATGAGATGGACATGACAGCTGCAGACTTGGGCCCCAGCGTGAGTTCACGGGCAGAGGAGCCTCGCGTCCCCACGCGGCTGTACGGGGAGCAAGTGGGCGGCCTGAGGAGGGCCAGGAGTAAGGGCAGAGGCCAGAGAGCCCGCCAGTCCCCCAGCCAGCCTGGAGGCGAGGACCACCACCTCCAGCCCAGCCCTGCGGCGGGGCCCGCGGCCTCCCCTCCACCCACAGCACCAACTGCCACACTGGAGCCTCAGAGAAAGCCACACGCCCCCAGGGCGGGACCCTCCTGGGCACCCTGATGCTGGGACCCCAGCCTCGCCCTCTGGCAGCCAGAACCGGCAGCAGGTGGCTGGGAGGTTCTCGAACTTTATCAGAAAGCATCTACGTGTCAGGCTGCCAGGCAAGAAGCGTCACAGCAAAGTGAGCCCAATGTGACCCCTTTTGGACGGCCGAGGAAGGGCAGACCGCACTCCCTGCATTTAAATGCAGAGCAAGAGGACGCGGAGCCAGGAGCCTGGCGACAGGTGCGGGAGGTGGGCCGGGGCTGGACACACCCTCCCTCCTGCGAGCGGGAGCAGGGCAGGACGTGCGCGCTGTGTGCACGGATGCCAGTGGACGAGGGGGGTGTTCTCTGGCCGAGATTCAAGTCAGGAGGGTATCCAGCACCTCCAGGGCACCGGATCCAAAACCACGGTGAGCTTCGAGGATGAACTGGAGCCGCCTGGGGCAGGTCTGCCCCTCGGCCCCCGCCTGGGTGTCACTGCAGAGGCTGGATCGTCTTTCCTGGGGGCGCTCCCCTCCCCCGCTCTTCTCTGTCTTTTCTTCCATGCTGGTGGGGAGGGGACGGTTCTTGTCAAGTACTTGGTTCTTCCTCATCTTGAACTCGCTGCTCCAGAAAGCTGCAACACAGACGCTCTGTTCTGCACCCTCCTGCCCAGAATTGGGGCTGCGTATGCTCCAGTCTGAGAAGCAGGGAGTGATGTGGTGCTTGGAGTTCATCAGAACAGCTAAATGGAATAATGACCTTAAAGAATTATCACGGCAACTCCCAGCAGCCATACACGCGGTGCTGAGGGGAAAAGGCTGGGAGCCGCCCTCAGGGCAAAAGTGCAGACATTGTGCATTGCTTTCCTGCACAAACACCACCGAACATTTCCAGAAGGACCGCGGGGAACTTTTGGTCCTGTGCCCTGTGTTCATTATAACCAAGAGGTTCATTATAGGATAACAAAGCCCCGTGAAGCAGCCTGTGTGGGGAGTCGGAGAAGTGGGGGGGCGTGGCCCCCCGGAGAGGCTTGGGGTCACCTTCCTGTGCAGCTGGCTTTTCTGACTGTCATGCAGGAGTCGGGCCTTTTCCCCTTTCCGCATCAGGGAGGGGCCCTGAGGCGTGGGTCTGAGCGCAGGAAACGGAGAGCAGGCATCCGGGCGGCAGGAAGCCGGGGTGTCAGACACACACAGGACGGAAATGGGGCGCGAGGCTGGGAGGCAGGGGCTGGGCCGGCCCCCCTTGCTTCCAGGACCACCCCCACTGGTGCACCGTGTTCTGCGGCCCCAAACTCACGCTCCCCCAGCTCAGGGCCTGGAAGCAGGCGGCTCCAATGTCCAGAGCTCTCAGCTCCCGAGACCACCTCCTCCTCTTCTGTGAGCCTCGGGCCTGGGCTGGGCCATGGCTGCTGCTTATTTCCCTCATTAGTCCAAGCTCAGTCCCACAGGGAGGGCTTTGGGTTTTTTTCTAAAGAGCAGGGGACCCACGAGCAGGGAGTGACACGGCTGCCTTCCACTGGACAAGATGCGTCTGGCTGCAGGTGTCCAGGGGGCTCGGGATGGGGGCAGGGGCGAGAGCCTCTATCAGTAAGGGAGCCCCGCCAGCGATTTGCCAGCAAAACTCATGAAAAGCGCCCAGAATCTCATGATTTTTCGCTGGTTCCTGAATTATGAATTGCTTAGTGCAATTTGATGGACAGTATTCCATACAACATGACTTCAGGGTTCAGAGTGGCGGGGAGGTGGGAGGGGGCGCTAGAAGGGGCGGGGCCGAGGGGTCCGGGTAGCTCCCAGTAGCCTTGTCCGCTTCCTAGAGCACCGAACACTGACTTTCCGCTGGTCACGCGGCCGCCCGGGACTACAGAGGTCCCGCCTCCTCTGCAGCGAGGCTGCTTGTGTGACCAGGCTCTCCCTCGAGGATGCGTAGGGAAGCAATTTGCACAAGCTCTAGCGTATGTCCCAGGAGAGAGAAGCAGGCCCTTTCTGCTTCTCCCTCTGTCCTGCCCCTGGAAACATAAGCTCTGAGGTTGGAGCTCCGTCCTGCCCGTGGGGATGAGGCAGCTCCTCTGGGACGACAGGGTAGCAGGGACAGGGGCTTCCTGGACCAGTCTTGGACTGTCAGCCTCCAGACCCAGCGCGGCGGATGCCAGCTTCCGTTTGCCACTCTGCTGTGAGGCCCTGTATTGCAGCCGCTGAGGCTTTTCCTAAGCAGGACAGCAGTCCTGGAGGGGACATTTCTTGTGGTTTCCTTGGGTCCGGCTGCTCCCAGGACCGCAGCTGTCTGACATTTCCAGCCCACCCTTCCATAGGTGACAGCCAAGCTCAGCTGCAGCCCACTCTCTTCTCTGGGCGCTTCTCTGGAAATCTAACGCGGGAAGACAGATGCTCCCGACTGAACGAGCCAGGAGCTGATGTCTTCCAGGGGCACCAGCCCCACTCAATCCCAGAGACGTAGGTTGTTTTGAAATACTCTGCACTGACTCTCTTCCTGCTAATATCTGCAGATGCTAATTAGATAACTCAGGGAACAGGCCGTCTCATGCGTGGTGTAACTTGATTATCGCTAGAAAGATGACTTTGGAACTGACAAGTTCCCTGCTAGGCTGACAAGTATAAAAACTTAATTTGAAAAACCAACCAAATTTCATACACAGTGTGAAAGCAGAGACTGGGACTTGGTCAAGCCTTGGCCTGAGCTGTCCGTTTGGGGAGATGGATATTTAGGGCCTCCTGGGTGGCTGGCTCTGTTTAATTTCTTATATGCCCTCCACTTCCGAAGCCTGCGATTTTATGGGGGAAAGGAACTCTAACATGCAAGTATTCAGCTGTTTGAGGACATGTTAAAAAGGTATACAGTTCATTTGTTAACTTGTTTACCCTAAGTGTCTGCAAAGTATCTTGTCAGGCTGGTTTAAAACAGGATGTATTTATAGAAAATTTGCCGTAAGCACCTGCTGTGTGCTTGGTCCCAGGTTGGGGGCTCAGGGCGCCGTGAGGACAAGGGAGCCTGGATGTCTGTCCACAAGAGACCAACTAAGGCCAGATGTGGAGGGTTTTGAGGAGAAGAGGGGATACCTCTGATGGGGGAGGGGAGCTGGGGTCTGGGGTGGCTTCGGAGCACCTCCACAGTGTGATCTGTGGGGACGGGGAAGGGTGTGGGTGTGCTGGGTGGAACAGCATGCACAGTGGCTAAGAAGGTGTGGGGGATTGGGGGATGTGACCCTGTAGCAGGCCTCCATCCCCCTTTCGTCTGTGATGATGGGGAAGATGATGAGAGCAGCTTAGTGAGCCCTCTCGAGGCCCTGTTTCTAGTTCTTTATTATAGATGAGGCCACTGAGGCACAGAGAGGGCAGTGGCCGCCGAAGGCCACACAGCAGGGAACCAGCTTAATCCAGGCCACACGGTCAGTGTCTTTTGCGACCGACTCTCTGCAGGGGTGCAGGCCTGGAATGGATGATGAAAGCAGTCTGAGCCCCAGTGCCCCATCGGATGCTGAGTTGCCCTCAGGAAACACCCCTCAACACCTACTTGCACACCCCCAGGGACGGAGCTTGTTGCTATTCCTGGAAGCTGGCCAGGCCTCCCTGTGATTTGGCCTGGGACAGCCCAGGAGAGGCCTGGAGCAGCCACGGACCCCTGGAGGCTCTCTGTCCCCAGCTGCACAGCTCTGGTTCCCCGACTGTCCCTGGCAGAGAGCCTGATGGAGGTGACAGCCGTGCAGCCAGGAGTGCTGTGGAGATAAGGACACAGTGGGCACAGTGCAGGGACACACAGATGTTCAGGTCTTCACTCAGCAAACACTGATTCAGGCCTTGCAGTATGGCCAGCCTGGACCTGGGCCTGGGTGTCCAGCAGTGAATACAGCACAGTTCCTTGAGCTGCCTGCCTCCTGGGAAAGCAGTGCTCAGAGAAACGGGCCCCCAGTGCCCCCACCCTGCTTCCCACGAATAATCACTCTGAGCTGAGCCTGCAGCCGTGGGTCCCAGTGGAGGGTAAAGGAGGCAAGGGACACCCACCATGGGCACTGACCACGAGCCTGGATGCTGGAGCTGGATGGCCTGGGCTCTGTGACCTGGGCTGTCACCTCACCTCTCTGTGCCTCAGTTTCCCACCTGCAGAAAGGGGTGATGACATTGGCACCTCCCCTACAGATTTCCATGAGGATTAAGTGGGTTCCTGCTTCTAAGGCACGTAGGACAGTGTCTGGCAGTGGATCAGGCTGCCGCTCACCTCCCAACAGTCTGTCCCCATTTTAAAGATGAGAAAACCAAGGCTGAGGGGGGCTATGGGACCAGCTTGGGCTCACCCCCTCCTCATGCTGTGCTGATGTCCCCTCTCTGTCCAGCCCTCCTGCATTCGCCTTGTCTCTCTGTCCCCCGTAACCACCCAGCAAAGTAGATGCTAAGAATCTCTGAGCAAATTAATGGATGAAGGGAGACAAGCCCTGCTCCCCACCGTGGGCTCTCGGGGCCGTGGGCTGGACTGGGGCGTCGGGCTCCCCCAGACCATCAAGGAGACACGGCATGTCCCTCACCTCACTCACACCCAGCACGGAGAAGGTGTGGGGGCCAAGGGCCAGAGGGCGCTGGAAGAACCCCCGGGTTGTGGGGAGGATGCCAGTGAGGCAGTGGGGAGGCATAGAGAGGCCTCTGGAAGATGGTCTCCAGGCAGCCGAGGTGCGGGAACAGTGATGCCCAGGACGGGGCAGAGGACAGAGTCGAGCCTGGCACCGCTCCCTGCTGGACACTGAGTGGGGGTGAGGATTAGGACAGGCCTGGCCCCCACGAGGTCTCCTGCTCATCCAGCAGAGGAGAGAGGAAAAGGTAAGAAGACCAGTACAGATGACCCCAAGGTGCCCCTGCGTGCTGGGCGCTGCTTCAAGGATTCTGTAGGTTCCTCAGAACCTTGTAAAGTGTCTGCTGATTCCAGTGCCACATAGACAGGAGAACTGAGGCTCGGAGGACTCAGTGACGCCCCCAGGACAGAGCCAGGACTCAGCCCAGAGTGTGTGCGCCGGGCCCCTCGCTGAGAGCAGCCTCTGGGCATCACGGACTCGGGAAACGCCCCGGCCTCCCTGTCACGGCGGCGTCCTGGCTTGTTAGGCAGGGAGGCTCCCCGTGCCGATGCCCAGGCCTCTGTGCGGGACGCTGATGTGTGGTTCATGATGGCTCCGCGGAAAGGAGGGAGAGTGTGGCCTGGACGTCAGGTCTGTGTCAGACCCCAGCTCTGCCCTGCCAGCTGTGGGACCTGGAAATGTTCCCCGACCTCTCCGTGCCCGGCTTTCCGACCCTGAGTCGGAGGACTGCTGTGCTTGGCACACAGTAGGCCCTCAGCCAGAGAAAAAAGCCAGTCCTCCCCAAAGAACCTCTCCTCTTACATGCCCGAAGCAAAGCACATGTGCCACGCATCACAGAGCTGATCCTTGACAAGCAGGGCAGGTGCAGGCCAGCAGGTCCTCCCGCCCCTGCCTGAGGCCCTTCCCTCCTCAGTGACAGTGGCTCGGAGCAGGTCACAGCATCCCAGGAAGTCTCAACTGAGCTTCTGTGACTTGAGGGAATTCCCTGTTCCCCACAACTTGGTTTCCAGGTCGTTCCAACAAGGAACTAGAGCACCTGCTCAGTGTTTTAGCGGCAAGGTCCTCCCTTTACAAATCGCCCATCACTTTTGGGCCAGGAGATGTGTATTCCTGAGCATGTGACTGTCTGCCCAGTGACTTCAGGGGAATCATGCCCACCCACCACTCTCCTTGTAGCTGGCCTCCTAGAAAAGGGGTTAGTGATCCACGGCCATGTACAGTTTCATCAGAACACAGCCCCACACACTATTGGAAACACAAGGGTGAAAAACAGAACCTCCCCAGTGCCTGGACCCCGTCATCCAGAGAGCAGGGGTCAAGGTGCCCCCAGAACAGAAGAAAGTATTTACAAATCACATATCTGATGAGGTGTTAATACCCAAAATATATAAAGAACTCATACAACTCAACAGCAAAAGACCAAGCAATCCAGTTTACAGATGGGCAGAGGATCTGAATAGACATCTTTCTAAAGAAGACATTCACGGGGCCAGCAGGTACGTGACAAGATGCTCAGCATTGCTAATCATCAGGGAAATGCAAATCAAAACCACAATAAGATATTGTATCACCTCACACCTGTCAGAATGGCTGTCATCAAAAGACAAAAAACAGCAAGTGTTGGCAAGGGTGTGGAGAAAAGGGAACCTTCGTGCACTGTTGATAAGAATGGAAATTGGTGCAGCCACTGTGGAAAACAGTATGGAAAGTCCACAAAAAAATTAAAAAGAGGACTACCATATGGTCCAGCAATTCCACTTGTGGGTATTTATCTGAAGGAAAGGAAATCACCATGCTGAGAAATATCTGCACCCTCATGTTCATTACAGCATTATTTACAAAAGCCAAGACATGGAAACAACCTCAGTGTCCATAGAGAAATGAATGGATGAAGAAAATGTGGTGTGTGTGTGTGTGTGTGTGTATAATGAAATGTAATTCAGCCGTAAAAAGAGAAGAAAATCCTGCCATTTGCGACAACATGGACCTTGAGGGCGTCATGCTAAGTGAAGCAAGTCAGAGAAAGACAAGTACCATACAATCTCATATGTGGAATCTGAAAAAAAACAAACCGGAACTCATCGACACAGAGAACAGATGGGTGGTTGCCAGACGTGGGGGGCAGGGAAGGAGAAATGGATGAAAGGGTCAAAAGGTACAAACTCCCAGTTATACCATAAGTAAGTCCTGGGATGTCCTGTACAGCAGGGTGACTATCATTAACAACGCCGTGTTGTGTATTTGGAAGTTCCAAAGAGAGTAGATAGATCTTAACAGTTCTTGTCACAAGGAAAAACACTGTGACTCTGTGTGGTGCTGGATGTTACCTAGACTTACGGTGGTGAGCATTCCACAATATAGACATATATCAAATCATGCTGTACACCTGAAACTAACACCATGATACGTGACAATTATATCTCAGTTTTTAAAAATGAGAGAGCAGGGGTGAGGGCGTGGACAAAAGCTGCGTTTGCCCTGCAGCAACAGAGGGCCGTAGTTGGGACTGAATCCGTAGGTCCTACAAAGCCTGAAATATTTACTGTTTGAGACTTCGTGGGAGAAGTGTGTCGATCCTGGAAGACAGTGGTTGTACAGCGACGGCGTGCCTGGATGCTCGCTCAGCCACGCCAGCTCCTGTGCTCTACGGGTCGCCCCATTTAATCCCCCTTCCCACCCTAGGAGGGAGAGACTTCAATATTCTCATTTTACAGATGAAGAAACTGAGGCTCCTTTTGCTTTTAATAACTAACCAAGAGGTGGAGCCCCCAAGAACTCCAGTGCTCTGGTTTCAAAGCCACATAACCCCGATTTCTAGAAGGCGGGGGGTCCAGGCACTGCCGACCCTCCCTCTTCCACGCTTAGCGTCATGCTCCAGCGCCGGCCGTCCCAGAGGCTGCTGGATTCACGCTTCATCCACTTACTCGGCACCTGCTCAGCCCTTGACTGCTGCTCTTCTGCTGCTGCTGACACTTCTGCCAGCTGAGGTTTTACAGGTGAATCATCACCGCCGCCCACCCTGCCCTCCTGTGGGGCAGCCCCTCCTCTCTCGTTATTCTATCTCCTTAGCTCACAAATCTGCAGAACTGCATTAAAAGAGCCCTGCCAGCCTCTGTGGAGGTGTTGACAAGGGGAAGGGAGGGAGAGTTTGGGGTGGCCTCTTGTACTGAAGGTGACACATGAAAGGGACAGTATTTATGTGCATAATCAGACTCAATTTGATGCTAAGAACTCAGTCCCAGAGAGAAATAAAAGCTGAGAGGCTGAAGCTTACGCAGTTGCTGACAAAGGGGCTTGACTGCTGGGTCGTAAATATGTAATTTAATTTAAAAAATCAGCCCCCTGGATGATGACAGTTTGCCCTTTAAGGCTGGAAATGACCACCTGACCCCTGCGCCCCCCTCAATTCCAGGATGTGATTGGGCATTGGGGGACCGTAACTGGGCACACCTGCCTACGTGTGCACCCACGGACTGTGGTCCCCATGGGTCAGGGCACTCCTCATGCCAGGCCCAGGAGGCCCACCCAGGTCATAAGGGAGGACTGACATGTCTGTGGGGTCCCGCGTGTGCCCTCTGCAGGGCTGAACGTTGTGTAGAGAAAAGGCCTCTCCAACTAGCAAGCATCCTGGCCGGGGGTGGGGAGGCTGTCCCGCTCTGAAGTCATAAAGGGGTCGGTGGATTGGAATCCCACCCTCCCCGCCTCACCAGGGAGCCCCTCACCCGCGTCCAGCCTCTGTTTTCTCCTCTGTAAAGGGGAACCCAGTGACCCTTGCCCTCGGACATGGGGGCGCCCTGTGTAAATTACAGCACAAAGTGCTGGCTTGTTTGGGCGCCCTGGGCTGTGCGGGCCCGAGGCTGGGCTGGGGGCAGGTGGGAGAGAAGAGGTGTGGGTGAAGCAGGTGTGATGGCAGCGCTGTCTAAGAATTGGGCTGAGTCTGTGCGTTCTAATATCCAGAAACAGGTAGCTGCCAGCAGCACATTCATTACCCAAGGTCATGTTTACTGTCTCTTGTCAATTACAATCATCTGTTTGAACAGAGGCCTCTGGAGTCTATTAGCGACATTACTGCCCGTCACTGAATGGCTCTGCCCAGCTCCTAAGCACAGGGGCCTCCGTGCACCGTGATTTCCCATCTGCTCCTGCACTTGCTCTCTTACTCTCAGTAGCTCCCCGTTGCCCAGGGCCTGCCTCTCTCCAGGCAGAAAACCTGTGAGGCCCTGCCCACCTTCCCCACCTGTGCTGTGTTCCTGCAGCAGTGAACCACCGGTGATCCCGAGCCCCCAGTTCGTCCCTGGCACCTCTGAACCTCTGCCTGTGCTGCTTCTCCTGCTCTCCTGATCCCTTGTCTTTGAACCCTCAGCTCCCTTGTGCATTTCTCCTTTATGGCAGGATGGTGTTGGTTGCTTACCCAGCAGCCTTTGCCCAGGCCACCCCGCCTTCTTCCCGTGGATGCTCAATTTGGAGGAATCACAGTTGGTCCAAGCCAGTCATGGCAGCTGCTTCCCCCCTACTCACTAGTGATTGGTCAGGACAAGGGCTCATGACCCAGTTCTGGCCGGTGACATATTAGAGGAAGTCTGTGGGGGCTTCTGTGAGAGATTTTCCTTCCTGAAAAGAAAGAGCTGCACAGGGAAGAGGGTACCCCCTTGCTTCTGGTTTGAGTGTTAACTATGCAGAGGTGATGGCTGGAGCAGAGGCAGCCACCCTGCATCCATGAGGGAGTGACACCAACATTCTGATAATGGTGCAGTAGAGAGGTGGGTGGCATCTGATGACATTGTTGGGCCACCAGACTACCTCTGGACCTCCCATCTCTCACGTCTTTATTTTTTTTAATTTACCATTTTAACCATTTTTTAAAATTTATTTATTTTTTGGCTGCATTGGGTCTTCGTTGCTCCACGCGGGCTTTCTCTAGTTGCGGCAAGTGGGGGCTACTCTTCGTTGCTGTGTGTGGGCTTCGCATTGCGGTGGCTTCTCTTGTTGTGGAGCATAGGCTTTAGGCATGTGGGCTTCTAGTTGTGGCTTGTGGGCTCAGTAGTTGTGGCTTGTGGGCTCAGTAGTTGTGGCTCACGGGCTCTAGAGCACAGGCCCAGTCGTTGTGGCACACGGGCTTAGTTGCTCTGCGGCATGTGGGATCTTCCTGGACCAGGGCTCGAACCCACGTCCCCTCCCCTGGCAGGCGGATTCTTAACCACTGCACCACCAGGGAAGCCCCCTCTTACATTATCTTTAAACATTAAATGTTAGATGCCTACGTAGTTTAAGTCACTCTCAGCAGGGATTTCTGTCACTTCAGCCAAACATGTAACTAACTGATACGGCCTTCAAGTCTCAGTTGAAAATTTTCTGTCCTTAACCAGTTCCCCAGCAGACTTGGGTCTCTGCCCTTGTCCCTTTCACCCGTGAAAGCAGCTCAGGTGCTGTGGTGCCCTGTGTGCCTGTCTGGCTCGACCACGTTTGGTCTGTGAACACCTACAGGGCAGGCCTCTGCCTTCTCTTCTCTGTGCACCCTGAGCCTGCACACAGTGGATGTTTAGAACCTCAGGGACCTCGCCCCACCCCCACCACGGCCAGAAGCCCCCAGCCATCACAATGCCTGCGGATTCATTTTGGCCCAAGCACTGCTTCCAGACCCTGGAAAGGGGCTTCTAAAGCCTCTACATCATGAAGAGCAAGGTCCCTTGTAAACAGAGTTTCCCAGCTATCAGATCTCACCTCACATGTGCCTTCCAGGGCTGAGCTGTCAATTCTGTGTCAGCTTGGTCTCTTCCTGTGGCAGCCACGAGGGCTGCGATGCAGAGAAAGGAGCACATGAGCTGAGTTTCAAGGGAGATGTGGAAAGGGCAGGACTGGATACATTTCATTCCAAACTGAGTGAGGTTCTCTGCATGTTCTGGAAAAGACCTCTGGTGAGCCAGTGGGGAATAGGGTCTCCCAAGGCCCAAAGGAAGGAGAGGTCCCCAGGTATGGTAGTAGGAGGTGAGGGTCAATAGGAACTGCTTGACCTCCCCTGTAGCAGCTACAGCCCCTGGATGGGGGACTGCCCCTGTGGTCGCATGAGCACTACTCTAATTGTCACACAAAGCAAGAGAAAGGTGTGCTGGGTGTGGGGGGAGCTGGGAGGGTGTGTGAAGGGCTGGTGAAGGAAGGTCCCCCTCCTGTCTTTAGTGTGAATTGCTTTTGCGAGTCTCGGAGCAGCCGCGTGGCGGTCACCAAGTCTCAGGACCCCACAGTAGCTGGCGTGGCGCTGGGTGCCTTAGCCCCATCCCATGGCCAAGCCATACCATGTGGTTTCCCCGAGTTCAAACAGCAGGATCTGGGGGTTCTGTCTGGGGCCACACTTTGTCACTACAGCCCAGTTACCTCCCTTCTCTGAGCTTCAGTCTTGTCCTCCAAAATGGGGACATCGGTTGCTACCTTAACTGGGTTAATTCCATGAGGATTAATTGGGGTAATGTATCTCAACAGATACTGCTTAGATCAACTTGGATCTCCAGTTAGAATGGAGTCTCGTAGTGTTATCTGCAAGTTCTTCCTTGAAGCTAGCCTAAATCCATACTGTGGCAGTGCTGGGTGCTCCATTTAGCCAGCTAGAAGGAACGGTCAAAAATTTTTTTGATAGCTAGTGACAGAAAGTGCAAAGTGGTTTAAACTAGCAAGCAAAGTGGGAAAGAACAATGTATGTAACTAAGAAGTCTAAAGGCAGACAGCTTCAGGCAAGGCTGTATCTAGGTGCTCAGTGAAGTCAGCAGGAATCATCTCTCCCGACCTCTCAGCTCTGCTTACTGGTGTCACCCTCACATGGGCTCTCCTTTTATGAAAGCAAGAGGGTCACCAACAGTCACAGGCTGGTGTCCTATCCCCTTGGCTCCCAACAGAAATAGAGCTTCTCTTCCCCAGATTCCAGTGCTTGGCCTGACCCGTAGGACCTGATTAGTCACATGCCTGGCCCTGAGCCAATCACAGTAGCCAAGGAGGATGGAATATGCTGATTGGCCGTGGTCATGTGACCACCCTCTCTTGAGGAAACTTGTGAGCTCCTCACCCTGTTTCGGCATAGGAGACAGTGTGAGGCCCCGGAGGGCAAGGGTGATGGTCCAGCCGCTGTGTCCTCTGTGCTCAGTTTCCTGAGATGTGCCGGCTCACACCCTCTTCCCGCACCCTGTTGTCCTTTGTTTACAAAAGAATTCATGGCAGCCCCTCTTCCCTTCCTACCCACACCAAAAAGGAGCAAGACCTCCTGTTTGACGACAGGATTGGGGGTCCCCTCCCAGCCTCAAGGCTTGCTTTTTGTGTCTCATTACTGTCATTTTTTCACCCAACAAATGCCCACTTGTTACAGAATGCAAGTCCATGTGCCCAATGCACAGTGAATCCAAACAATGCGAAAATGTCGGCGTGTGGAGCAGAGAAAGGTTTATTGCAGGGCTGTGCAAGGAGACAGGTGGCTCATGCGTTAAAAACCCCCAGAGGTGAGCAAGGGGCGTGGTTAATTGTTGAGAACTTCTCGGTGTCGGATGCTTTGTTCTTGAGGTCGGGACCTGGGCAGGGAACGACGTTCCTGTAACCCTCCACCCAAACAAATGTTATTCTCTGTTCTGACAAGAAAAGGCAAGGTCCCAAGGCTCGACTTTCGCCCTCTGAGGTCCAGGCCTGGCTAAGAGGAGGGAGTCCCTGCGGGGGCTGGGTACCCTGAGGGCCTGGAGAGCCCCGGGGAGAAGGCCGTGATCCGCCTCTTACTGCACTCTCCACCGCGAGGACCGCCGTCCGGCCCACCTCTAATCGCCGCGGCAGCAGTCTTGTACTAAGGTTAACCGTGTGCGCTAGCGATCTCGCAGTAACGGTTGCCTGGTAACGGTAGCTCGGCGTGCGTGCTAACAGCGCCACCCCGCTTCTGTTACACACTGCGTACCTACTGTGGGCTGTTACGAGTTTTCAGGACTGTCCGTTCTGAGTAGTGGGCAGGAGCCTTCCAAGGGCAACGAGTGTTGTCTGAGGAAGCATCTGGAGGTGAGCTTCCAGTCCCACCCCTGCTAGGGGTCTGGTGGGAGAATCATAGAGCAAGAAGCAGTGTGCCCGGAGCGTCCAAGGCTTGAAAGAGGATGCGCCCGGGAGCAGCCGGGACCAGAAATGAACACCTGGCATCTGTGTTCCTGCGAACCCAAGCGGTATTGTTTCGGTGCCTTTGCAGGTGAAAAGCAGAGTGTGGTGTTTGGAGTCTGTGGACAGTGATGATTATAGCAGGCTCCAGCCCCTTCCACACGTTGGGTGTCATGGCGCACTCTGGCCTGGGGTCAGGTGGACCCTGTGTGGGCACGTGCCTGGCTTTGTTGGGGATGAAGCAGCAGGAGAGTGCTGTCTGTTCATTGGAGACGTCTGCGTGCCTTAAGTTCCTAAGAACCTGCCACAGTTCTTTCTAGTAAATCAAGACTTCCTGTGCCCACAGCCCCAGCAGCCATTTAATATTTGCATAAGATGAATAAAATGGCAGCGAGATGAATCACCCAAAGCACCATGTTGCTGGATGTAATGCCTCGGATATGATTGCGTTATTAAAATAGTCTTCAGGGCAGGGTGAGACCAGGCGAGCCCGCTGCTCGGTGACTAGTGACCCCGGTCACTGAGCGTCCCCTGTGCTGGGGAGGGAGGCATGTCCACACAGGCCTGGGGCTTTGGGGCCCTGATGGGATGTGGCAGGAAAGCTCGCAGCCCCCCAAAAGGTGGGAAAGTGGGCGTGATGCTGGAAAGTCACCCCCCTTCATGGCCCTTGATTTTCTGGTTGTTAGGAAGGGAAGGGAAGAAGTGTGTCCCCCACTGTCCACTTCCCTGGTGTGAGGCTCATGCAGTCAGTGGACTGGGCTTGGAAAAGCCCACTTATTCCAAGGGATCGTTGTTGTCCTGGCGGTATTATGAATTTCATGCCAGTTGTGAGGTGGACACTGAGGGGCTCCCTGAACTGGGGGGATAGACGCCCACAGAAACTGGACCCTGACCCGGCACACAAGTTCTCCATGAGGAAGCTGACCTGTGCATCCTGGATGTCGAGACGAAGGAAGTTAACTCCTGCTGGGGAGGGAGCAGATGGGGGGCCGGGGGAGCTGGGGGCTCCCCAGGCAGGGGGAGGACAGGAACAAAGGGACAAAGGCCTGGGGCCTGAGGAGGCAAAGGTGGAGAGAGGAATGCAGTCCCTTTGTCTGGGGGCATGGATAACACTCAGCAAGGACGTGCCCTGGAGACTAGAGGTGATGATGATCCTGCCTGGCCCTGTGTGCTAGTGGAGCTGGTTTCAAGTCCGGCGAAACTCACCAGGATTGTGTAGACATGAGCCTGCCCACCAGGCAACCTGGGGGCCCAGGAGGATGGCCGGGGGGCAGCGAGGGGCCCCAGAGACCGGAGGCCACAGGGTTAGGCACTGTAGCAGCTGAGGTTCCACTGGCCAGCTCCAAAGCCAGTGGGCTGCTCTTGGAGAGGCACTGGCTTTCAGAGCAGCTTCTGCCTACCAGCCGGGCTTCAAATCTTCCAGGCCAGAGCTGGCTGGACTCTCCAAGTCAGGCATCATTTAGTGTTCCATCTTTGATTGACCGTCACTGGCAGCCTGCCGTGTGAAGCTGAGGAAGAGTCCAAAGCTGTATATGTGCTCAACGCGAAAGAGTGCTGCAATCCATTAGTAATGTCTGCAGTGGGTGAGGAAAGGGAGACCTGTGTTAATGCGTGCCAGCCATTTGTCATTCCTGGTGCAGCCTGTTATTTGGCTTATGGAGAAACAGGCCCAGGGTCTTCTACCTCCTGGTCTGGCCTCTGGGTACCCACTGGGATGCAAAGAGAAAACAGTGAACTGTGTGACAGGGAATCAGTCATACTGGATCTGTCTGGATCCACACTGTGTTCCTCCTCTATTTTCTCCTTGCCTGTATCTTTGTAATATTTAATGCATTTTGTCCATTATAAAGGATAGTAAAATAATGAACATCTGTGAATACACCACTCAACTCCAGAACTAGGACCTTCTTAATAATTTGAATCTTGACCCACCCTGGAGTCTCCACTATCCTGAATTTTGTGTTTGTCATTCTCTTGCTCATAGGTTTACTACATCTGTCTAAACAATACATTGTTTTGTTTGTTCTTGGGCTTTATAAAAATGGTACACTGTGTGTGGACTTCTAAGATTTGCAGTTTTCAATCAACATTTTGCCTTTCTTAAGCTTTCTTCATGCTGCTGTGTGTAGCTATAGCTAGTTTACACTGGTGTGAAAATAAACTCTGTGACTATTCGACAATTTATTTTTGCAGTCTCCTGTCAATGAGTCTTTGGGTTTTTTCTGGGTTCTTTTTTCCTGTTATTAACAATGCTGCTAGGAGATCTTCTTGCTCGTGCCTTGTGCCATGCCCAGGAGTGGACTTGCAGGGTTATAAGGTATGTGAATGGTCCACCTACAAGAAAATGCCCAAGTGATTTTCACAGTGGTTATACCAGTTTTCTCTCTCATCAGCAGTACTTAGAAATTCCAGCAGGTCTTTACCCCCTTGGGCCCTTGGTATTGTCATATGCCTCACTTTTTGCCAGTCTAGTGGGCATACAGTGAAATATTGGGATGTTAATTGCATTTCCCCGTGCACTAGTAAAGCCAAGCGTATTTTCATGTTTTCATTTGTGTGCCTGTTTCCTTCTCTAAGAAATGCCTTCTCCAGGCTTTTGGCTCCTTGCTTCTCTTTTTCTGGTGGATTTGTAGGAGTTCTGTATATATTCTGGATGCTAATCCTTTGCTGGTTGTGCATATTCCAAATGTCTTCTTGCCGTCTGTGGTTTGTCTTTTTCCTGTCTTCTGGTAAAAAGAAATTCTTCATTTTATTGTAGTCAAATCTATCCATTTTTTTTATGCCTAGTGAGCTTTTTGTTCCTTGTTTAAGAAATTATTCCCAGCCCCAATTGTAGAGAGATAATCCCTCATAGAAAACTATTCTGAAAGTTGTAAAGTTTTCACTATCAATTGCAGGTTTTTAACATGTCTGGACTTGGCTTGGGGGATCCAAGTTCATTTTCGCACATGGATATTCAGTTTTCCTGCACCGTTGACTAAATGGGCCTCCTTTCTCCAGTCTCATATCAAGAAGCCTTTCTAAAATTCCTCAGTATTGGGGCCCTCAGACCTTTGGTGATTTGTGAGCACCCAGAGCTCCTGCCTCCTGTCTGTGTCTTCTCCTTGTCTCCCTCTTTTTACCGTTGCAATTTCTGGTGTGTGCGAGGACCCCAGAACGCCCAGTGTCGTGATCCCTGGATGTTTTTGTGGAAACACGAGCGTGGAGGAGGGGCTGAGTCCATCATGACTGTATGACCATGTGGGGTGACCCAACGTAGAGGGTGGCTGGGACTTCCCGAGGGCAGGGTCTGTGTTTCTCTGGAAGTCCGGCTGCGCACAGTAGGGCTGGTGGGCTGGGACCTGGGGCTGGCAGCGGAGGGGTCAGACCCCCAGCCTGCCTTGCCATGTCCCTCCTGTGGGCTCCCCTGAACCGCCGCGGAGACATTTCTGGTACATTTCCCCTAAGGCGCCTCTCAGAGAGGTGCTCGCTGCTTTGGCTTCTCATCCCCTGCAGCGTCCCTCCTCGTGTCCTTTGGACAATAAAGCACCTGTGCTTCAGTGAACTCCAGCTCCTGACCTGGTAGCGAGACGGAGGACTCTGGGAGCAGCACCCCCCTCACCCTGGAACCTGGATCAGAGAGGCTGTCCTTGCCAGGAGGGCTCCAGCCCTGCTGTGCGGGGTTCGGAGTCATGGCCTCTGCCTCCTCTGCTCCTCCCTGCCCTTTGACACAGGCCCCACTCAGAGGTCTTGAGCCAAGAACGGAGGTGGCCTCCCTTCCCTGACCCATGACCAGGAGCGAGCGCTCAGTCCAGCCCACGGCCGTCTCCGCCCTGATCCTTGTCCACCCCCGTCCGCAGGGTCAGGAGGGCCCAGGTTCCAGGACAGTCTCGCACACAGAGAGGCTCTTGGAGGCCCCCAGACCCTAAACCTAAGAGGATAACAATGATGACAGCTGTGATGTGCCAGGCCCTGGTCTAAATAAGCATTTCATGGGGTCCTCACAGCCCTGTAGGGAGACACTGTTTGTGCCCATCTGACAGATGAGGAAACTGAGGCTCAGAGCCCATGGGGACTGTCCACCCTTGCAGAGTGTAGAAGAGCTTTGTCCCTGAGCCCTGGGTCCATGATGGACCTGGGCCTGCCCTGGGCCTCCGTGGCCCCAGAGAACTCCCTCCCCAGCTTCTGCGGCCGGGCCAGGCCAGCCGTGGGGCCTCCCGCCTGCTGTAGGGGAGTCCTAGCTCCCTACAGGGAGAGAATTAGCTCTAGCAATGCTGGGAAAGGCCCTGAATGCTGGGCCTTTAATTTTAGAGTATTTTACACAGCAGGGGCTCCTATGCTCCATGGAACAGACCTCTAGTACCACCTTAAGTGAAGGTATTTTCGACAAACGTGTCACCCACGGGAGGCTTGTAAGCAATTGTGCCACGGCTGTAAATCTGGGCTTGGGCTTGTGCTGCTGAGTGAGACCCAAGCTCCTAGAAGTGGCTGAAGCATGTCAGGTGTTGGGCAGAGAGGAAGGCGGGCTGCTGCAGGACACCCAGGCTCTTTGCCCTGGAGGACCCCAGGCTGACCTTCCTCACCACCCACCCCCTTCCTAGCTCTCGCTGCCTCCCACTGGAGGCCTCATGGCTTGGGCATTGATGGGCCAGGTGCTAGGTGCTCTGAAGACAAAGAAAGCAGCAGGAGGGCCTGGAGGGTGGCAGGGGCCCTTTGACAAGGAGCAGTCTGCTGGCTATTTGCTAAAGCAGGTTGGAGCAGGGCGCTGCAGGAAGTGGGGAAGGAGCTGTGTGGGTGCCAGGGAGGAACATTCCAGCCCAGGGAGCTGCGCGGGCAAAGGCCCTGGGGTAGGGCTGGGTTCTGTGGGTTGGAGGCCAGTGTGCCTGGAATGGCGTGAGAGGGTGGGAGACAGGAACCTGAGAGGGGAGCAGGGGTGGTGAGAGCTATGTGGTGGGACGAGGAGGTTGGATTTCATCCTGAGTGTCACGGGAAGCCACTGGAAGGCTTTGAGTAGGGCCCATAAGCAGGGGAGCCCAGAGGGCTTGGGCACGGGGATGCCAGGGGGACTGTATCTCAGTTGTAACAGTGCGGACTGACACCTGGGGTCCAATCTGTAGGACAGAGCCTGGATGATGGCTAATGTGAGGGCAGGGAGGTGAGAGCCCCGAGGCCAGTCCGTCTGTCTGCAGCCAGGCCTCTGCCCATAAATCCCAGAGCCTGTGCATGGAGGCCTGTGTGCTCAGAATTCTATGGTGCCTGCATCAGTTAGCTTCTGCTGCGTAACAACCACTCCAACATGGAGCAGCTTACAACAATAACCGTTTACTAGCCAAGTAGCTAGCAGCCTGGGTGGGTCTCCTGGGCTCCCTCAAGTGTGCACTGTCAAGCAGGGCAGCAGGGCCTGTCTGCGCCTGGGGGTCAGCTGTCAGCTGGCTGCTGGCTGAGGTGACCAGGGATGGTGGTGACTAGGCTACGTGTCTCTCATTCTTCTGGGAGGCTAGAAGAATGTCACACATGGTGTGACAGAGTCCCAAGAGGGTGGGCACACAAGGCCACAAGGCCCTCGAGGCCTGTACCCGGCACTAGCACAGTGTCCTTTCCAGCACACCTGTTGGCCAGAGGCCAGAGCAAGTCCTGGAGGCAGGTTCAAGGCTGGGAAACTGGACCTCACCATGATGCTTCCAGACAGCTGCCCAGTCACGATGCAAAGGGCATGGGGACAAGGAGATGGCGGGCACCACAGTGCCCTCCAGACAGTGGGAAACAGCTCTGCCACTCAGGGTACAGGCACTGGACAGGAGGGTGACCCGCAGGAGGGGATGCGGAGGACCCTCTGGGGGTTCAAGGGCAGCAGTGGGCAGGTAGTTAATTTCCAGTTACAGAGTTTCTGCTGCCTGAATTCTGACTTACCCAAAATAAATATTATTATGATAAAAAGACAGGCCTATTGGGATGTGACAGCTCTGAATGCAGTGCAGTTTCTACACCGCCACAGGGCAGGAGAAAAATCCTTGTCACCTTATCGTGCACAGCAGAGGTGAAGGAGGGAAGGATGGCCTAGGTGAGGTGGTCTTCACTGAGTCTCAAGGGTGGGCCTCGCCAGGACCCACAGTGGGTTAGGCCAGGCTGCTAGTGTGTGAACCCTCCCTGCAAACTGGGCCATCGGAGCCATTGCCCTGGCCGGGCCAGGCACTCTCTCCTTGGGGAGGGAGTTTGAAGCCTTTGCAGTTTGTCGTTGTCTGTTGTATTTAGAAACCCAAGCATCCCAGAGTCATAAATTACCTTGAACTAGTTTGCTAACCCGTGTGACTCATGGCTCTTCAAAGCGGCCAGTTATGTAACTGAATAAGGCACAGCCTGGGCCCCTCAGAGAGGCAGGGCTGAGCCAGTCCTGGCAAGGGTGCTGGCTGACCAGGACCACAGGGGACAATGCAGGGAGATGCTGCGGGGCCGTGCGGTTCACTGGCATTTCCATGGAAATGCACTCCTAGCAAGGAGCAAGGGTTTACAAATTAATGAGGCCGGATTCTCACTCCCAGCGCAAGGTCGTGGGATCGGAGCCACATGGAAGGGGCAGAGAGCACCATCTGGTTCAGCCTCCCCCGTGATACCCCTGCGAGGGGATCACCCAGTGCCTGCTTACACCCTTCCAGGGATGGAGAGCTCATCACCACTCCGGACATTCCCACTGACAAGAAGTTAGCTTCCTGCTGATTCTAGCGCTCTCTTCTGGGGACACAAGCGTATCCATGCCTGATACAGCCTGGATGGAGTGAGAGGACCCCTGGCCAGCCTTTCCTTCACCACCACCGGCCCTCTGGACAGAGCAAGCACTAACGGGGCCAGCTGGTTAGACGTGTAGGGTGTTATCTCCTCACTGTAAGTTCACCTGGGCCACCAACGTTGACATCAAATTTTAATATCAAATGGTTGCAAGATAAACATGTCTACTTTTCTCTAAACAGAGCTTCAACCCCCTCCCCATTCCTGTATTCAGATAGCAGAGGTGACCGTGCTGTGGGCATGGGGAGGAGGTCCAGGTGTGAAGGGAGTCTTTGCTTATAACGTGGGATCAACTTCCAGTATCCCCCAGGGTTCCCTGAAATTTGCTGGAGAACAAAACCCATTTGATGTTCAAAATCAGGCTTCAAACTGAATGGGATGCCTGAAACTTTCAAATAATGGACAAACATCATAAAGGCCATATATGACAAACCCACAGCTAACATCATACTCAGCGGTGAAAAGCTGAAAGCATTTCCTCTAAGATCAGGAACAAGACAAGGATGCCCACTCTTGCCACTTTTATTCAACATAGTATTGGAAGTCCTAGCCACAGCAGTCAGAGGAGAAAAAGAAATAAAAGGAATTCACATTAGAAAGGAAGAAGTAAAACTGTCACTGTTTGCAGATGACATGATCCTATACATAGAAAATCCTAAAGATGCCACCAGAAAACTACTTAGAGCCCATCAATGAATTTGGTTTTTAAATTTTTGCATATTAATTGAAAATTAATATACAGAAATCTATTGCATTTCTATACACTAACACTGAACTATCAGAAACAGAAATCAAGAAAACAATCCCATTTATCATCACGTCAAAAAGAATAAAATACCTAAGAATAAACCTATCTAAGGAGGTAAAAGACCTGTACTCGGAAAACTGTAAGGCACCGATGAAAGAAATTGAAGACAATACAAACAGATGGAATGATATACCATGTTCTTGGATTGGAAGAATCAGTACTGTTAAAATGACCATACTACCCATTGCAGTCTACAGATTCAGTGCAATCCCTATCAAGTTACCTAATGGCATTTTTCACAGAACTAGAACAGATATTTTAAAAATTTGTACGGAAACACAAAAGACCCTGAATAGCCAACACAATCTTGAGAAAGAAGAACAGAGCAAGTAGACAGAAATCGGTAAGGATATAGAAGATTTGAACAACATTCTCAGCCAACTTTACCTGTTTGACATTCCACCCAAGAGCAGCAGATAAACATTCTTCTCAAGTGCACCTGGATTGTTTGCCAAAATAGACCAAATTCTATGTGATAAAACTAACTTAAACAGATTCAAATCATACAGGGTATGTTCTATGACACAGTGAAATCAAACATCAAGAACAGAAATATTTCCAAGAAAATCCCCAAATATTTGGAAAATAAATAACACATTTCTAAATAACCTATGGGTGAATGAGGAAATCGAAGTCTTACTGACTGAATGATAATGAAAACACTGCATATCAAAATTTGTGGAATGCTACTAAAGGGATACATACGTAGGGGAAATTTTAGATCACTAGATGCCAATAATAGAAAAGAGGAAGGATCTGGAATCTTCCATCTTAAGAAACAAGTTTGGGGTTTTGTTGTTGTTGTTGTTGTGTAAGAAGAACAAATTAAGCCCAAAGTAAGTGGAAGAAAGGAAACATGAATATCAGAGTGGAAATCAATGAAACAGAAAATACACAGACAATAGAGAAAATAAATGAAACCAAAACCTTGCTCTTTGAGAAGATCAATATAGGTAATAAATCCTTAGATAGATTAATCCAGGGAAAAAAGAGAAAAGACACAAACTACCAATACCAAGAATAAAAACAATGACATCACTACAGGTTTGATACATATTTAAAGGAAAATGAGAGAATATTGTGAATAACTTTATGCCAGTAAATTAAAAAACTTAAATATATGAATTCCTTGAAAGACAAAAACTAAGAAATCTCACTCAAGAGGAAACAGATAACCTAAATAGCTTTATATCTATCAAAGAAATTGAAATTATATTTTTAAATCTCACAAAGAAAGCTCCAGACCTACATGTTTTTACTGGTGAACTCTACCACACATTAAGGGAAGAAATAACATGAATTCTACACAAAATCTTCTGGAAAACTGAAAGGGAGGGAATATTTCCCAGCTCATTCTTAAAGACCTGCCTTATCTGTTACCAAAATCAGACAAAGAAATACAAAAAAAGAAAACTACAGACAGGTCCCAAGGTGTAATGGTTAGCACTCTGGACTTTGAAAACTATAGATGTGACTTTCTCATGAACATAGATGCAAAAATTCTAAACAAAATGTTAGAAAATCTAATCCAGTAATGTATAACAAAAATTATACCATGACTAAGTGGGATTTAGTCCAGATATGCTAGGCTGGTTCAGTATTCAAAAATCAATCAACATAATCCATCATCTCAACAGTCTAAAGAAGGCATAAATCCTATGATCATATCAATGATGCAGAAAAAATCAACACCCATTCACAATTTTTTTTGTTGGGGGAGTGGCCCTGTGTGGTTTGCCGGATCTCAGTTCCCTGACCAGGGATTGAACCCAGCCATGGCAGTGAAAGCGCTGAATCCTAACCACTAGACCACCAGGGAACTCCACCATTCACAATTTTTAAAACTCTCAGATAAATAGGAATAGAGGGAACAGTCTTTAACTTTTTAAAGATCCACAAAAAACTTACAGCTACCATCATACTTAATGATGAAGACTGAATGCTTTCTCTCTAAGATTGGGAACAAGAAAAGTATGTCTACTCTCACCATTCTTATTTAACATATCACAGAACAATAAGTAAAGAAAAAGAAATAAAAGACATATAGATTGGAAAGGAAGAAATAAAATTGTCCCTATTTTCAGACAAGGTGATTCTCTACATAGAAAATCCCAAAGAATCTACCAAAAAAACCCCTCCTAGAACTAACAAAAAAATTCAGCATGGTAGCAGGAAACAAGATCAACACACACAAAAATTACATTTCTACATACCAAAAATAAACATGTAGGAACCAAAATTAAAAACACATACAATTTATAATTTCTACAAGGAAATAAATTACTTATGCATAAACCTAATAAACACGTGCAGGATTTGATGCATAAAAATGCAGATGAAAGAAAGCAAAGAAGACCTAAATAAATAGTGAGCTATACCATGTTCATGGATTATGGATGGACTGTGTTGGAAAACTCAACATAGTAAGGATGTTTGTTTCCCCAAATTGATCAATAGGCTTAATGCAATTCCTACCAAAATCCTATCTAGGATTTTGTAGACATATACAAGCTTGTTCTAAAACTTATATGGAGAGATAAAGGACCTAGAATAACTTAAAACAATTTTGGAAGAGAAGAATAAAGGACGAGGAATCACTTACTTATATATTACTTACTTACAGGCTTATTATATCGCTACAGTAATTAAGACAGTGTGTTATTGGTAGGAGGCCAGACATATGGATCAATGGAATATAGAGAGCCCAGAAATATGCCCAACTGACTTTTAACAAAGATGCAAAAGCAATTTAATGGACAGAAAATAGCCTTTTCAACAATGGTGCTAAAGCAATTAGATATCCATAGGCTGAATAAATGAATGTCAACCTAAATCTCATACCTTATACAAAATCTAACTCAAAGTGGATCATGGACTTAAATATAAAGCTATAAAACCTTTAGAGAAAAAAAATAGAAGAAAATCTTCGAGATCTAGATCCAAGCAAAGAGTTCTTAGACTTGACACCAAAGGCACAATTTATTAAAGGAAAAATTGGACTTAAAAAATTAAAAACTTTTGCTCTGGGAGAGACTCTTTTAAAGGGATGATGCTTGCCCTCATTACATATTAGAGAAATACAAATTAAAACCAAAACGACATAAATTTCTACATACCTATTAGGATGGCAACAATTAAAATGACTTATCATAGCAAGTGCCTGTGAGAATGTGGAGGAACTGAAACTTTTACGATCTGCTGGTGGGAATGTGAACTGGTGTAAGCATATTGGAAAACAGTTTAGCAGTTTCTTAAAAGGTTAAACATATACCTACCATATGCTCCAGCCATTCCACTCCTAGGTATTTACCCAAGAGAAATGAAAACATGTTCACACAAAAACTTGTACACGAATGCACATAGCAGTCGGATTCATAATAGCCAAAAAGTGGAAGTAAACAAACGCCCATCAACTGATGAGTGGATAAACAAACAGTAATATATCCATACAATGGAATTCTACTTGGCAATAAAAAGCAACGAACTGATGATACATGCAACAACTTGGATGGATCTAAAATAATTATGCCGAGTAAAAGAAGCCAGGCCAAAATATGTGCTATGTGATTCCGTTTCTCTAAAATTCTAGAAAGTGCAAATGAATTCTTAAGAATCAGTGGCTGCCTGGGGATGGGGTCAGGTGGCAGGGTCAGTCCCCAAGACCTAGGCCAGTTACATCACTAAGGACAGTCCCACTAGTGCCCTTTCCTGAGCTCTTAACACTTGCCAGCCCACCTGGCCCGTCACAGCCTGGGCGTCCCCCTCAGCCTGCACCTTCTTGATCCAGCATGCGAGGGGGGTGCTACTCACATCCCCACCACCACCCGCCACTCAGGTTTGTCACTTGTCAAAGGATAGCCACAGGGGCAGCTGTCCTGCAACCTTTCAGAAGTCACCAGCCCACATGGCGACGTGAGCCCGCCCAGTTGCGTGCTGGCCACTGACCCAGGCCAGCCTCGCCTGTGAAGGTCCACCCGAGGCCACGGGCCACGTCCCCTTGCAGCCAGCCCCCCAGCTTGAGGATGTCTGATTCCTCCCTCTCCAGCCCTCAGTGGTGCTGTTACCGTCCTTTTATTAGAAGACGAAGACTGCCTTTCCTGCAGATGCTGGTTATAGGTCTGAAATCAATTGCGAGTGTAGGGGGGACACGAATATTAGAACAAGTAAGTTCCTCCTTCATCACTGCCTGGTGAGGCCTTCCGTGCTGAGCCCACATCTCAGAATCAGCCCACACAGAGCCTCCCTGGCTGGGTTTTTTCTTAATCGTTTGCTCAGTGGGTGTCTTATTTGACATGTAATTGTCATCCTAGGGGAAATTAATTTCCAGGGCGTTGAATGGCCTTTATGAAACTCATGAGCGTGGTGAACCCTGGCCCTGTCCCGGGGGCCAAGGGAGCCCCAGCACCCCTCTCACAGGAGCTCCAGGGGAGCAGGGCCCCAGGCTGCGTCCCGAGGTTCTCCAGCCTCTCTTTCTAGATGCGATTGACTTGGAAGTGGCTCCTGCGGTGTCTGAGGAGTGGGCACGCTGCCGGCCCCTCGGTGGCCCAGAGCCTGGTTTTGTGGTTGTGAAGGTGTCCAGTGATGAACCCCTGTGACCTTGTCATCTCTGAGCTTCGGGGTCCATGGCAGCAAAGTGAAGGCAGTCAGCGGAGCTGGGGGCTGGGCTTCGCCAGAGGCCTGCCCTGAGCCCCAGTGCCGCAGGCATCGGGCAGCACCTGCAGGGCATGGTGAGGGGCACGTGGCCCACAGGCCGCCCTCAGCTCTGCATGGAGCTCTGCCTGGATGCTTGTCCCCATCACCCCCTCTCTTTCAATTCATTCACTCATTGGTCCCCCCCTCCCTCCGTCCCTCCCTCCCTCCCTCCCTCCCTCCCTCCCTTCCTTCCTTCCTTCCCACAGTCATCCCATTCCACACCGAGCAGCCAGAGGGACCCTGATAAAACCCTCCTGCTTGGCACCTGCCCTGGCCCCTCCTCACTCACGGCAGAGACACGGTCCTCCCAGTAACCATCACGGCCCTGACTATCTGGCCTCAGGCATTCCTGGGCTCCCTGTCACTCACTGGGCTCCAGGCACGCTCTTGCCCCAGGGCCTTTGCACTGGCAGCGCCTGCTGCCTGGCTTGCCCTTCCCCCAGGCACCCTGTGACTCCCTCACCTGCCTCAGGTCTTCTCACAGAGGCCGCCCCTGGGCAGGCGGCTTCATTTGCAGCCTCGTCCCCTTCCCCGGGGTGGGGTTGCTGTTCACGGTGCAGGTCACCACCTGGTGGATTAGGCTGACTGTTGTCTCCCACTGGAAGGTGAGGGCTGTGTGGGCAGCCTGGCCCAGGACAGGTGCTGGGAGCTCTTGCTGCCCCTGGGTGACCTGAATGGATTCCACCCAGCCTGGACAGGCCTGGCCCTTAATTTAGATGGAGGTCCCCTTTCAGCTTCCTGTTGCCTCAGCGGTCCCCCGAGGCCGGGGGAGGTTCTGGAGGGCTGCTCGTCACCAGCTCACGAGGCAGACCGTGGGCAGACCGTGGTTGGTCTGTCCCTTCCGTGTCACAGCCGGGATTCTGCAGGCCCAGCTCAGCGCCTGTCCTGGCCGTGCTCCCTTGATTCAGCGTTCGCGGAGCAGGGCGCCTTCCTCCTGTGGGCCAGGAACTGCTAGCTCCCTTCTGTCTGCCCAGACCAAGCCCCCAAGCCTGCCGTCTTCCAGAGACAAAAACAGCCTGTCTTGTGCCTGCCTGGCTGCACGTGATGGTCAGGCTGATGCTCTGTCCTCTGAGGGCTGGCTTTGGTCCTGCTGTGTCCTGCCTGCCCAAGACCTTGGCAGATGCCGGGCATATCGCTGATGCACAGCTCTGCTCAGGGCCACCACCTCCCAGGCCAGCAAGTGCCTTATCCCCACAAGCCACCAGGAAGGTCCCTGTGGCCTCAAACTCCGCACCGAGCTCAGTCATTCAGCCACGTCATCACCCATCCATCCATCCATCTGTCCATCCGTCCACCCATTCATTCAGCAAATAGTCACCAAGCAGCTATTCTGTGCCTGAGCCTGCTCTGTGTGCTGGGAACAGGACAGACGCCCTGCCTCCATGGGGCTGGCCTTTCCTCTCCCAGCTCTGGGTGCCTCCAGAGAAATGAGAAAACTAACACTGGCTTCTCCAGGAGGCCATGAGGAGTCCATGAGACAGGTGTAGAATGGGGATCAAGCCTAATGGGGATTAGGCTTTGTGGGCCGTACGGGCTCCATCACCACCACTCCATCCTGCAGCTGTCTCAGCCATAGACGAAACGTACACGAATGGGCATTACTTACAAAAACAGACGGCGGCTGGAGGTGGCCTGGGGGTTTGCTCACCCCTGGTGTAGAGAGTCTGGGGTGGGTGCAGGATAAGGGGCAGCTGGCACTGCTCATCATATCTGAGAATGACAGTGTGATGATGCTGAGATGCTGTCCCTGTCTGGGATGCAGGACTACGGGAAACTCGCAGTCCAGGGGCTGCAGGGCGCTGGGGGTACACAGGCAGGAGGTGAGACTTAAACAAAACTGCCTTCTGTTTCAATCTGTTTAAACGTCGTTTAATCTGGGGTTCCCTGGGTCCACGTGTAATCCCTAACCTAGTGGGGTACATTCTCTGAGAGAGGGAAGCTAGGATTTAACTCGTGACTGAGGGCTGCCCGGAGCCCAGCAGAGGCGGCTGATTTCACCATCATTTTGAAGGAAGCCTGGGCTGTGCCCCTGGGGGCCATGAGGGTCTCACGGACCCTGCTTCCTTGTCTGCAAGACTCGTCAGCTGGCCCCACCCTCGCTCGCTCCCCGGAGCTCCGAGATCCCTCTGCTCAGCGCTCCGTCCAACCCCATCGCAGATCACGTGGTGAGCTTTTCGTAATTAAATGTATGCCTCCTCCCTCTAGACGGTGAGCAGCCCCTCCTCAGGGAGGGGAAGAGGGAGAATTAACATTAATGAAGTGTGTGCCACGTGTGGCCTTGGGGAGCCGTGCAGGGAGCCCAGAGAAGTTCCAGGCCTGCCTGAGGGCACGCAGCGTAAGAGCCGCAGAGCTGGGATCTGGAATGAGGACGCTCCCTCGATCCCCTGGGAGAGGGCAGGCATGAGGAACGCAGCCTGGAGTCAGAGAGACCTGGGTGGCAATAGGTCTCTCTCCCAAAGCCTCAGTTTGCTCACCTGTAAACTGGACACAGTGACGGTCACCACCTCACTGAGTGGCTCTGAGGATTCAGTGAGGCTGGGAGGGAGGCAGGGGAGGACAGGGTCCTTGCCTGTCTCTTGGGCCCTGAAGGTCACTGCTGCTGCGGGCTGCCTGGCCGGACCCGTGTGCACCCTTGTCCCTGAGCTGGAGTGGCTGGTGGCAGGCCTGCGTGCAGTGTCCCTGTGCCAAAGGGGATGCCTTCCAAGGAACATGCCGCCGTGGCCAAAAACAGACTCCAGAGCCTTCCCGGGGAGGTGAGAGCCGCTGGGGGCGGACCCCTCTCCACCCCCGAGTCCTTGGCTGCCTCCCAGGCAGGGCTGCAGAGAACTGGGGAGGCTGTGCTCAGCCGATGAGCTTGGGTGTGGATGGTCTTGGATACTTACAGAGGCCGACAGCAGTGCTGTGCTGCCCTGCGGGAATCAGAGCATGTGCCGTAGTCAGGGATCCGGGTGCACATGTCACCCTGCGGGAACCAGAGCGTGTGCCATAGTCAGGGATCCATGTCCGCACGTCACCCTGCGGGAACCAGAGCGTGTGCCGTAGTCAGGGATCCGGGTGTGCACATCACCCTGCGGGAACCAGAGCGTGTGCCGTAGTCAGGGATCCATGTCCGCACGTCACCCTGCGGGAACCAGAGCGTGTGCCGTAGTCAGGGATCCGGGTTCGCACGTCACCCTGCGGGAACCAGAGCGTGTGCCGTAGTCAGGGATCCGGGTCCGCACGTCACCCTGTGGGAACCAGAGCGTGAGCTGTAGTCAGGGATCCGGGTCCGCACGTCACCCTACAGGAACCAGAGTGTGTGCCGTAGTCAGGGATCCGGGTCCGCACGTCACCCTGTGGGAACCAGAGCGTGAGCCGTAGTCAGGGATCCGGGTCCGCACGTCACCCTGCCGCCCATGATTAGCTTCATCATCGTCTACCATGAGCGTTATATCTGCAGCCGCCCTCATTCTACACCGACCTTCTGCGCAGCCAGACTGTCCGAGATGCTCTACACCGCGGTCTAGAAACCACCACCACATCCAGCCCACTGGCTGCTTTTTTCTTTCTTTTGTGAAAGGTTTTGACCATTTATTTACTAAAAAGCGTCAGTCGTGGAAAAAAACAGAACTTTACTGGTCTTAAGCTGATTTTGCAGTTTATTAGAATCTCTGTATTAAATTATAAACCGTGAGATGCAGCATGGTGATGGTATCAAGGCATCTGAGATTATCTCCACTCGCCGTTCATACCCCACAATCAGCTCCCTCGCTCTGCTTGCATCACCATGGAACTACCTTTAAAAGTTTGTTTCTTCAGTTGTTGGCAGAAGCAGGTTTACAGCTGAGGAAACTTTCGCTCTGAGCCCCTTGGTTCCCTGGATCCCTTTTAAGGATGGGGTTGGAGGGACTAAAAGATGTGTTCACGTGGGCATACGCTTTCTAGTTTTTGTTTACTTTTTTATTTTGGTAAAAATCTACATGACAGGACTTCCCTGGTGGCACAGTGGTTAAGAATCTGCCTGCCAATGCTGGGGACAGGTTCAAGCCCTTGTCTGGGAAGATCCCACATGCCGCGGAGCAACTAAGCCCGTGTGCACAACTACTGAGCCTGTGCTCTAGAGCCCGTGAGCCACAACTACTGAAGCCCACGCGCCTAGAGCCCGTGCACTGTAACAAGAGAAGCCACTGCAATGAGAAGCCCGCGCACCGAAACCAAGAGTAGCCCCCGCTCGCCGCAACTAAAAGAAAGCCTGTGTGCAGCAATGAGGGCCCAACACAGCCAAAACCAACCAACCAAACAAATAAATAAATAAATTTATGAAAAAAAAAGAATCCGCCTGCCAACGCAGGGGTCACCGGTTAGAGCTCTGGTCTGGGAAGATCCCGCATGCCGCGGAGCAACTAAGCGCGTGCACCACAACTACTGAGCCTGAGCTCTAGAGCCCACAAGCCACAACTACTGAGCCCGTGTGCCACAACTACTGAAACCTGTGCACCTAGAGCCCGTGCTCCACAACAAGAGAAGCCACTGTAATGAGAAGCCCACGCACCGCAAGGAAGAGTAACCCCAGCTCACAGCAACTAGAGAAAGCCTGCACGCAGCAACGAAGACCCAGTGCAGCCAAAAAAAGAAAACTACATGACATAAAATTTACCATTTTAACCATTTTTAGGTGTACAGGTCAGTAGCATTAAGAACACTCACATTGTTGTGCAGCCATGAACCATCATCTCCAGAACCTTCCATCTTCCCAAACTGAAACCCATCAAGCACTAACTCCTCCTCCCCCTCCCCCAGCCCCTGGACCCCACCCTTTACTTTCTGTCTCTATGAATCTGACTCCTCTAGGGACCTCATATGAGTGGAATCGTATAGTAGTTGTCCTTTGTGACTGGCTTGTTTCACTGAGCATAACGTCCCCACGGTTCATCCATGTTGTAGCAGCTGTCAGAATTTCCTTTCTTTTTAAGGCTGAATAATATTCCATTGTATGGATGGACCACACCTTGTTTACCCATCATCCATTGATGTACACTTGGGTTGTTCCACGTTTTAGCTACTGTGAATATTGGTACATGGGTGTGCATATGTCTCTTTAAGAGCTTGTTTTCACTTTTCAGTGTATGCCCAAATGTGGGATTGCTGGATCACAGGCTGATTTATTTTCATCTTTTGAGAAACCTCCATATCATGTCCCAGAGCAGCTGCACCATTTTACATTCCCACCAGCAGTGCACCAAGTTTCCAGTTTTTCAACATCCTCACCAACACTTTTTGTTTGTTTGTTTTGAGATTTTGTGGGGTTTTTTAAAATAGTAGCCAACCTAACGGCTGTGAAGTGGTATCTCACTGTGTTTTTTTTTGTTTTTTTTTTTGCGATACGCGGGCCTCTCACTGCTGCGGCCTCTCCCGCTGCGGAGCACAGGCTCCGGACACGCAGGCCCAGCGGCCATGGCTCACAGGCCCAGCCGCTCCGCGGCATGTGGGATCCTCCCGGACCGGGGCACGAACCCGTGTCCCCTGCGTCGGCAGGCGGACTCTCAACCACTGCGCCACCAGGAAAGCCCGCTCACTGTGGTTTTGATTTGCATTTCCCTAAGTTAAGCATCTTTTCCTGTGGATATTGGTCTTTTATATATACATATTCAGGCCCTTGGCCCATTTTTGAATTGAATTATTTGCGTTTTTGTTGTTTAGTTTTAGGAGTTCTTTGTATGTCCAATATCAGTCCCTTATCAAATATGTGATTTGCAGATATTTTCTCCCATTCTGTGAGTTTCCTTTTCACTCTATTATCGTGCCCTTTGATGTACAGAAGTTTTTAATTTCGATGAATTTCAATTTAGGTATTTTCTTGTTGCCTGTGCCTTTGGTGTCATAGTCAAGGAGTCATCACCAAATCTGTTGTCATGAAGCTTTCCCTCTGTGTTTTCTTCTAAGATTTTTATCATTTTATCTCTTAGGTTTAGGTCTTTAATACATTTTGAATTAATTTTTGTATATGCTGTTAGGTATGGGTCTAACTTTATTCTTTTGTGTGTGGAATCCAGCTTTCCAGGCACAATCTGTTGAAGACTACCCCTCCACCATGGAGTGGTCTTTGTACCCTTGTTGAAGATCACATGACTGTGTACGTGCGGGCTTACGTCTGGGATCTCTGTTCTGTTCTGTTTCTGTAGGTAAAGTTGTATTGGGACATGGCTGCGCTCACCTGTTTATGTATTGTCTGCGGCTGCTTTCGAGAGAAAACTGGCAGAGTCAGAGTAGTTGTAACAAAGAACACTTGGTGCTCAAAGCCAAAAATACTGCCCCCTGGTCCAGCTCACGCCCCGGCTCCACAGCCCCACCGGGCCTCCCTGGTCCGTGAGTGCCCCGGACGGTCACCTCCAGTGTCCCCACGACCCACACCCGGCAGGCGGCGCCAGGCCTACCACATCGTAGGCCTTCTGTCCCTGTTGTTCTTTTATTGCTCCCCGTTGAGCCAGGAGGATCTACAGCTGCTTCTGGCTGGTTCATCTTCCAGGGAGAAGTGGCAAAGAGGTTAAAGTACTACAGGACCCCTCATTCACCCCTAAGGCCCCTCATTGCTTCCCTGAAGGCCCCCTTCCCTAGAGACTGGGCCAGGGGAAAAGCTGAGAGGCAGGGGCTGTAGTGTAGGTGATGAGTAAACTATTTCGCAGGGTCCTGGAGGCCCCCGCTGCACCAGATGTTAACCTTTCAGTTGATGACTTGTAGGAGAGTGGGCAGCAGGTCCACGCAGGCTGTGGGAGGGGCTCAGGGCAATGGCGACTTAGCAACCAGACCAGGGTGTTTACCATCCAGCAGCCCTCTATCCCAGTACCGACCTCATCTGGTGGAAGGGGCCTAGGGCCGGCTGTGGCCCATGGTAGGTGCCCACTCCCGGCACCTGACCCTGGGCATTTGTTGTTGGCCGTGGATGCAGTAATTGGGACCAAAATGTTCTGAGTGCCTGGGTCCAGCTGCCAACGTGTCCCTCTCTGGCCAGACGAGGTAGCATGGTGCCGTCTTTACAGATGAGGAAACGCATCACAGAGGAGACTTATCCATGGTCGCGGAGTGAATAATGGGGACACCCCGCCAGGGGACATCTTGTGGGCCCAGACCTCTGAGGAACACTGTGACTTGGACCCGTTTCTGGCCGGACCCTCACCCTGAGATAGGTACCCACTGTCGTCTGTTTGGACTGTGTCCTCGCAAGGCTTTCTGTGCATTTTCAGGCACCACACGCGCTCAGGGGACTGTTCTGTGCACAGTTCCCTCCCCTACAAGCAGAGTCGTGCTGTGTCGGAGGGTTCTGCAGCTGGCCCTGCGGTCCCGGAACTTTTCCTCGTGTCACCTGTGACCTGCAGCTTGGAATGTGTCATAGCACATCCTAGCTGGTCCCCCACCCAGGGACATCCAGGCTGCTCTTTGGTTCTGCTTTCCTTTTATTTGCTGAGCCCCTGCCACACGGACTCCTCACAGCTGGCACCCACCCCTCCCCTCCCTGCAGTGTGTCCACGCCTGCTCATCAACCTCAGGAGACGTGAACTCCCAGAGGGTGGGGGTCTTGCCCCCTGGCCACCCCAGCCCTGCCTAGGCCCTTGCCGACCTCCTGGTTATGGGTGAGCTCTCCTCTGAGTGCCGCACCTGCTGTGATTTCTCTAACCCTCACTCCCCACCCCAAGGTGGGCAGGTGTGAGCCTCGTCCTACAGACACACATGCTGAGGCCCAGAGTACTGGAGTGGGTCAAGGTCACGTGGCACTAAGGGCGGGCCGATGGGCTCCGGGTCCTGTGTGTTTAACCGCTGGCTCTTCAACATGGAACCCGCCCGAATGAATTGAATCCCCCCTGCCCGGCAGCAGCCCTTTCATTACTGCCCCCTGCCTTCTCCCCTCGCCCTGGATCTGGGCAAAGGGGCAGCTGACAAGGGCTCAGTTACAAGCTGTGTGACCTCGGTTGGTCACTTCCCCTTTCTGAGCCTCAGTTTCTTCACTGTGAGAGGGGCTGGTAGCAGAACCCTCCTTGGGGGGTGGGTGGCGTTGGAGGGACCCCTGCAGCGCCAGGTGCTCAGCGGGAGCCTGAGACGAGAGCGCCCGCTGCTGCCGAGAGCGGCTCTGCGGTCCAGGCCCGGCCGCCTCCCACCCAGCGATGGACGTGCAGCTGTGCAGCCCGAAGCCAGGGAGAGTTTATGATGCTCCGGCTGGTTTTTAATCGCAGCAAAAGGAAATGGGGCAGATGCAGACGCTGATTCACGTGACAGCGCTGTCTCATGTCTCACTGAGCTTCCCCTGGCCTCATGGCGACATGGGGGGTGCAGGTGGGGGGCTTGTGCTCTGGGGAGCTCCCCCAGAGTCCCTCAGGCGCCCCTGCCTCTCCCAGGCCTACTGTGCGCTGGGCCCGGGCCCTGAGGCCAGGCCTGTGCAGCGCGTTAAGGAGAGGGACGTGGGGGCAGGGTGGTGGGACTCTCCTAGCCTGCGGCCCTGCTCCTTCCCTGTGAGCCCCCCTGCCCGCCAGCACATGCTCCTCTGCTGGGTGGACCGCCTGGCCTGCCACGGCTGGACTCACAGCCTAAGAGGCTTCTGTGTCTGCGATGGGAGTTACTCGGAGGTGTCGAGGCCACCTCCACTCGGGTGTCACTTCCTCAGGGAAGCCCTCCTGATCACCCTGCACAGACTGTCCCCTTCACAGCTCTCAGGGCTGGGGCAGAGCTTTCTGCACGTAGGTCTACTTGTCTGTTTTCTGTCCACTGAGAGTGCTCACTGGCACCTATGCAGCCCTCGAAGACATATGCAGGGTACTGTGCTGGGTACTCTGTGCTGGATACTATGTGCTAGGTACTGTGTGCTGGGTACTATGCAAGGTACTGTGTGAAGAGTACTATGTGCTAGGTACTGTGTACAGAGTACTATGTACTAGGTGCTCTGTGCTGGGTACTATGTGCAGGGTACTGTGTGCAGAGTACTATGGGCTGAGTACTGTGTGCAGGGTACTGTGGGCTGGGTACTCTGCTCAGGGTACTACGCCAGGCCATTCACAGGTGTTAGCAGTCCCGACAGCCTCACTTTTCAGATAGGCACAGAGAAGGTCCGGAATTGCGTGAGGTCGTCTAGCTTGCAGCGAGCTGGGCTGGCTGGTAAGCTGGGTGTTCCCGGCATCCCCGGCCTGTGTGTGCTGCGCATCTCCCTGTGCGCTCCCAGTGGTGAGAATGCTCCAGACGCCTGGTGGGCGCTCCATCAGCAGTGGTGCGTGTCGCCCTTGCAAGTGCTATTCTGAGCGCTGGGGGCCCAGGAGGAAGCCGCTAACTCGTGCACCAGCAGTGCTGGGAGAAGATGTCAGGAAGGATACCGGGGACAGGGGAGGGGTGTGACTCAGCTCTGCCTTTCAGGCTGAGTAAGGGTCCAGCTGGCAGGTGGATGGGAGGAAGGGCAGCCCAGGCAGAGGGACCAGCATATGCGAAGGCACGGCGGGGAGGGGGAGGGCCCGGGCAGGGAGAGGAGGTGGGGAGGCTGCCCAGGGTAGAGGCTGGGGAGGTTGCAGAAAACAGAGTCACTCCATGTGTTAGGCAGCTCGGGCTGCTGTGACAATATCCCACAGGCTGGGTGGCTTCAGCGACAGAAGTTCATCTTTCCCAGTTGTGGAGGCTGGCTGTCCAGGGTGGAGGTGCTGGTGTGTTCAGTGTCTGGTGAGAGCTCTCTTTCTGGCCTGCAGACGGCCGCCTTCCTGCTGTGCAGACAAAGGAAAAGGAAGACATCTAACACTCCGGCCTCTGCTTTTCTTCTTCTGAGGACACTAATCCTATCACGTGGGCTCCACCCTCATGACCTCATCTAACCTAATCGCCTCCCAAAGGCCCCACCCCTACACCCCAACACACTGGGGATTAGGGCTTCAACACATGAATTTGGGGACACAAACATTCGGTCCATCACACTCCGCTCTCTGAAGCAGAAAGAGTTTTCAGACAGGGTTAGATGCTCACGCACATCCTTGGAAAGTCGAGGCACAGATTCTGGGCAGGTCTCGAGGAAGGAGCCCAGAGCAACACTACAGAGATAGGGTGGCGGGAGCGGTGGGAGTTACTGCAGACTTTGCCACGATGAGGAAAATGGGGAGTGGGGTGCAGGGGCTGCCAGTCGAAGGGTCAGGAAGCCAGGCTGCGGTCAGCATCCAGGAAGCACGGCTGTTGACCCGTGCGTGTGCTCGGAGGGTGCTGCAGGGGCCGGAGAGGCCGGGTCAGGACACCCCAAGCCCTGGCTGCAGGGAATGGGGTCTCCAGCCCGGCTGGGCAGGCAGGGCCAGCATTCCCTTTTGTTTCTTGCCTGCTCCCTGGACCGTCCTCTTTGTGTCCCTCCAGGCCCCTCTGTGTTTCTTCTTATGGGGTGACAGCTGGGTGCAGTCATCCCCCAGCCCCCCTCATCCTTGTTTACTTCGAGGAGGCTGTTCCCTGGTAAGCTCTTTAAGACGGGTTCATGGGCATCGCCTCTCTAATTGGTGTCCCGGCCCACCCAGCATAAATCTCAAACCGCAGTCATGCAGAGTGGAAATCTCACAGGCTGGGGCAGCGGCCTCCCTCTGCATTAGTGTCAGAGGCTCAGCAGCCCAGAAGGTGCCTATGATGGGGTATCAGGCAGCGTTTTTGTGTTCAAGACACAGAAGCCAACTTTGGCTTAAAGAGAATCAGAGATGGATCAGGGTGGGGGGATGCCCACGCAGGCAGGGGTGTAGTGGGTGCAGGACCAGGCCCGCCGAAGCCAGAGCCAGGGCAGCTTGGTGGGGGCCAGGGAGCAGGAACTGGTGGACTGGCTTGTCCAGACACCCTCACAACCTCATGTAACCTAATCGCCTCCCAAAGGCCCCACCTCTACACCCCATCACACTGGGGATTAGGGCTGGAATCACTCAGCTGCCATTATATGGGGTTTTTCTATTTTTACTTTTTCTTAATTTATTTGTATTGAACTATAGTTGATTTACGATGTTGTGAAAATTTCTGCTGTACAGCAAAGTGACTCAGTTATACACATATATACATTCTTTTTCATATTCTTTTCCATGATGGCTTTATCACAGGATATTGATACAGTTCCCTGTGCTGTACAGTAGGGCCTTGTTGGTTATCCATCCTATAGATACTAATTTGCGTTGCTAATCCCAGCCTCCTGATCCTTTCCCCCCCATCCACCCCCTTGGCAACCACAAGTCTGTGGTCTGTATTTGTGAGTCTGTTTCTGTTTCATAGTTAAGTTCATTTGTGTTGTGTTTTACATTCCACATGTAAGTGACATCATATGATATTTTTCTTTCTCTGTCTGACTTAGTTCACTTAGTATGATAATCTCTAGGTTCATCCATGTTGCTACAAGTGGCATTGTTTCATTCTTTTTTTATGGCTGAGTAATATTCTGTTGTGTATATGTACCTCTTTTTTATCCATTCATCTATCAGTGGACGTTTAGGTTGTTTCTATGTCTTGGCTATTGTGAATAGTGCTGCTATGAACATAGGGGTGTGTGTATCTTTTTGAATTACAGTTTTGTCTGGATATAGGCCCAGGAGTGGGATTGCTGGGTCGTATGGTAATTCTGTTTTTAGTTTTTTGAGGGATCTCCATACTGTTTTCCATAGTGGCTACACCAATTTACATTTGTGTGGGGTTTTTAGATTATAAAATATTTCAAACCTAGGGAAAATAAAAATAATAGCCTATATGTATATAACACATCCTGCGTGCCCAGAAGCATTCTAAGCATTTAATAAACAAAAATTCCTTGAATCCTCGGGATGACCCCCTGAGGCAGGTACAGTGTTTTCAGGTAAAGAAACAGGCTCAGAGCTACTGCCCAGGTGAGCCGGGGCCGTGTGGATGGAGAGCCCGGTACACCCCCAGCCGCGCCATCCAGATGCGTTTAAAAGGAGGGAGGGGAGGAGGGAGAGGAAGCTGCCACTCCAGCTGCCCCTGCCCCTGCCCCTGCCTCCCAGGGTGGGCGGTCCTCTGCATAAGTCTGAGCATTGGCCTTGGAGCCCAGGGCCTGTGAGGACCCTGGCAGCCCCTGTCTGAACCCCTCCACCACACACTGCCCCCTCTCTGGACATGCCCTTCCGTGGCTGCTGTCTGGAGGTCTGTGTCTGAGGTCAGGGCCCCAGAGGGACGTATTGGCCGTGTGACCCCCGAGCTTGGAGGAGGCCACACCCTACCCACCCACGTCCACTGTCCCTCAAATTTCCCTTCCAAGCATTTCCCGACTGGGGGGCCGTAACCTGCAGGTCCCTCCCCCCCATCCCCGCAGAGGGGCTGTGAGGTCCATAGGCTGTTGTTTCATCTGCGTGATTTGTACAGATTCTATCACAGGCTGCTTATCTCCATGCAGCCTGCCCTGTTTGACCCGCTGTGGTGTTTTGAAGCTTTATCGGCTCTAGGAAGACTTGACCAGCAACGGAACACGTGCTTCTCTGCCTGGGAGCCAGGCAGCTCAGAACTGCAGACTCAGAGGGGTGGGCTTGTCCAGCCCGAGCTAGGGAGGGACGTTCCCACCAAGACTGACTCACGGACAGGACGAGGGGACGTCCTCGTGCGAGAGGGGAGATGGGTGCGCGCGGCTGGAAGGTAGCGCAGGGCCACGCTCGCTGCAGCCTGGAGGACAGCGTGGATGCTTGTGTCGAGTGTCCCCAAATGACCACAGGCCTGACCCGTAATCCTGCCTCCTGGAATGTTCCTGAAGGAACTCCTCCTAGATTAGAACAAGGATGCCTCGCCACGTTGCTTTAAGATCACAAAATACGAGCAATAACATTGCTATCTAAAAATAGATGTTTCGTTTCATAGTTGACACTACAGCCACGTGTATGAGTGTAAGAGAGTTGTTAAAAATTAGGGTTTTAAGAAGATGACGTGGAAGGATGCCCGTGAAGTTACACACACACACACACACCAGCATCATTTTGCTGAGTAGAAGTATAGAAGTATAGGAGAAGCCTAGAAGTATAGGCTCTATCAGTTGTAGGTCCTTTTCCTGAGCTTGCGACCTGCCTGGGACAGTATACGTGATACAAAGGTGCCTATGATGGGGTGAAGGCAAAACTAAAAACTCCAGCAGTGTGTCAGTTAGGTAAAAAATAAATACCTTGAAAAAACGCCTAGGAGAAAATGAACAAAAAGGCAGAGAGGTGGTTTCTAGGTGGTGGGCCTGTGGGTGACTTTTGTTTCTTTTGTCCTTTTCTGTAGTTTTCTAGAATGAAAAGCTCCAGTGATGTTAGCGGCAGCATGAAGGGTTTAGTCCCCCAGGGCTCACTGGGTGGGGGGGCTGGGGAGCTCTCCTCAGGGCCAAGGTGGGCCAGGCTGGTGCATGGAGTGGCTGGGGGTGGGGCTGAGTCCTCATGCATCTCGCTGGCCGGGTTCTGAGCCAGCTGGCAGTGAAGCCACAACTCCACCACCGTGTCCATGCCCAGTGGGGCTTTCCTGGAGTGTCAGACCCACCAGCCCAGAGTTCTGTGGGGTCTGGCAGTCAGTAGCATCAGTGGAAGTCCTGGCAGAACCAAGCTAAGTGGTAAGAAAGCACAGCCACCATGACACCAGCAGACATTGTACCAGCTGCTGGATTTGGGTTCCAGCTCAGGTCTGAGCAAATCCCTGGTCCTAATCCTACCACTCTCACCAGCTGTGTGACCTTGGGCAAGTGACTTAACCTCTCTGAGCCTATCTAGTTTCTTCATGCATACAGCGGAGATAACGTTTACCTGAATTGGTTGCTGGGAAGGTTAAACACGTGGGAAGCATCTAACTGTGCTGGCCACATAGTAAGCCCTCAATTAATTGTAGTGGCCACGGGGATGGTGCTTATGTGGGTGATGTCCTCTGCCTTTACTTACCTGGATGGTTTCTAGAGGGTCTGGAGCTCAAGGTTAGAAGTGGGAACTGGCTTTGTTTTTCTCCAGCCACTGCTCTGATCGGCCCTGGCTTGGACTTTCTTTCAGTTCCTGAATGACTGTCTTTAGACACCTGCTGGGGGTGTGCGGAAGCCCCAGGTCTCTGTCCGGCGTGGTGCTGGGGGGTCACCTGAGCAGTCTCACCCCTTCTCCACATCAAAAAAAACACAGGCGATGAGAGACGGCCAGGGGTATGCCAGCTTTGTGGCATTTTACATGTTAATTGTTACTTTGGGTTGGCATTTCATTAAGATTTAAGTGTTTCCATAAAACCACCCGAGTGTTTTACTACTTTCCTTATTCCTGCTAACTCTGTGTGGTTGGGTGACTTCAGTGGGCCACAGAGCTGGCGTTTGGTGTCTCTTCTCACACAGGCTTGACATGATGTATTGGGGGAAATGTGTACTTAGGATTTTAAGGTTGTGACCTCCAAGATGTTCTAACTTCTGGAGACGGCTGACCACCAAGATGTTTATTCAGTCACTCGTTTTATAAATACATTGAGCACATGCTCAGAGCTTGGCCCTGTGCTAACCCACAGGGTAGGAATGGATAGGAATTCGTTTCTGATTCTGAGAGGCTCCTGGTCTCCAGGAGGCAACGGCAGAATATGATCATTTATTCTTCACTGTTACTCACCATGGATTAGCCCTGCTCTGCCAAGAGGCAGTGCTGACCAGTGGTTAAGGAAGGGTGTGCTCGGGTCAAGGTTTCAATCACTGCCCCACCTCCTGCTACCGTGCAATTCGGGGCATGTCACCCGGCCTCAGCTTTCTCACCTGTACAATTTCATGGGGTTGTTGTCAGGATAACATGAGATAAAGAGCTCAAAACCATACCTAGCACATAGTAAGCGCTCAAAAATGGAGTCTCTGGCTACACTGGGCCCAGTGCTGGGTCTGGAATAAAAAGAGGAATTAGCGTGGCCCTGTGTCCTCAGGCGTTGGCATGGAGGCAGAGTCACCGGGACCATGGGTGTCCTGGGGGGAGGTCACAATGGAGGGTGGGCCTGGGTGCTGATGGGGGCAGGGAGGACCTCCTGGAGGACTCAGCTCAGGGCTCCAGGCAGTGGATCCACGCTCATTTCTATTGAGTCCAGAGTTGGGCTCAGAGGCAGCCTGGATGAGCCCAGGTCTCTGCTCCACAGAGCCACCCAGGGACCCAGGTCCCCCAGTCCTGCGGTTCTGCCATTCCCTCAGCTGAGGCTGGCTCTCCATTCATTCATTCATTCATTCATTCATTTATATTTCTGGCTTCACTGGGTCTTCGTTGCTCTGTGTGGGCTTTCTCTAGTTGCGGCGAGCGGGGGCTACTCTTCTTTGCGGTGCACGGGCTTCTCATTGCGGTGGCTTCTCTTGTTGTGGAGCACGGGCTCTAGAGCGCGGGCTCAGTAGCCGTGGCGCACGGGCTTAGTTGCTCCACGGCATGTGGGATCTTCCCGGACCAGGGCTCGAATGCATGTCCCCTGCATCGGTAGGTGGCTTCTTAACCACTGCGCCACCAGGGAAGCCGTGGCTCTCCATTTATTACCGAACTCAAGTTCGGCTGCCTGAGGCTCAGGAATCCAACACTGAGAGACAAGTGTGGGTAAAAGGAAAGACAGCTTTATTGAGGAAGCCGGCAATCCTGCAGAGAAGGTGAACTCATGTCCCAAAGAACTAATACCCCCTTGTGGATCAGGGGGCAAGAGCCTTTAAGGGGAGTTTCATGGGTGCACAGGCCAGGAGCGGGGTGGGGGGGCGGCTATATACAGAACAGCACAGTCAGCTGCGACTGTCATCTTGAAATTGGTCACACGGTTTTCTGATCAGCATCATCTTGATTGTTTTAAGTACGGTTAATCTTCAGTTCCAGGGTTGTTTTGTTCCCATTTCTTTGAAGCCAGTTCTTGGAATTGTGCAAGATGGAGTGGCTTATGTCATGGCTACAGTCTGGTCATCATGTAGTAGCTTTCACCTGGTGGGGACTTCAGTATCTACAAAACAGCTCAAGGGACATAGCTCAGAATATTATCTATAGCCCTTGAGGAGGAGCTAAAGGTCCTTGACTTTGTTTAGTGGCTAAACTATTATTATTTTGTCTTGTTTGACTGTTTTCCGTTGTTTCTGCATTTTCTCGCTTCTCTGATTAAATTTATTCTTTGGCTAAAGTTTGTCTACAGACGAGAGGCAGGCGGAGAACATGGTTTTGGGGGAGGGAGCAGGGTCTGTCCCAGGAAGGCCTCATAGCGTCCTGCTCTGTTACACACCTTCCCCCACGTGGCCATCCTTCACTGGTCAGCCTCATGCCCTGCTAGGGGAGGGGGAATGGACACGGGGCCAGGTTGGGGGCGGTGTGTAGAAGGAGAGTGGTGGCAGGGAGAGTGCATATGTGTGCATGGGGGTTGTAGTTTTTGATAACTGGATGGTATTTTTAGTTGCAAATGTCAACTTGACTGTGTGTTTTATGGGACTCCCAATGCTCCTGAAATGTCTTTCCTCCATTTTCTCTGCACTTTGCTGGCGGGGGTAGGGTCCCAGAGAGCGGTTGGTTGTCTCCGGGCAGTATCTTGTCTGCTGACTATTCCTGATGGCAGCAGAAGGGACCTGGGATGTGTGGTCAGGACCCTGGGCTCCAGACCAGGTTCTGCCTCAGCTGCTGGTGGGGCCTGGGCAGGAGAATCTGTGCGCAGAATCGAAGGTCGTGGCGGGGCGGAGGAGCAGTCAGGGAAAGCTTCCTGAAGGAAGCAGCGTCATTCTGGGTGGAGGGGACTAGAAGTTCACTCTGGACTCAAAAGGGCCAGACCGTGAAAGGCCCTGAGTGCCGAGCCGAGAGTTCACCCCAAGTGGACAGAAGCCACAAATGAGCCCCTGGAAAACGGCCTCTGGTCTGCAGAGTGTGAGTTAAAATTTAAAATTTTAAAATTTTACAGTCGAATTACTTATGGACATTGAAAACCAAAAGATTTCGGATGAGTCTCTCGGTTTCTGTCTTCTCTTCGTGGCTCAGAAGATCTGGCAGCTCTGGAGGGGTTCCCTCCTCGCAAGTCCCTTCCACCCACCTCGCTCACTTCATCCCCCACCAGCTGGGTGCCTGGAAGACCCCTGAATCCTGCCACATGTTGGGGGGGTGCCTGAAGGCTTTACCCCCCAGGAGGGCCCAGTGTTGTCCAGGTCAGCATGTGGTGGAGGCCAAAGGTGAGGGATGAACGGGCGGAGCCGTGATGGTCCCTGCACCTGTGGTCCCTGAGAGCAACTGAGTCCAGGGCCAGGCCGAGGGGGCTGGTGGGGGGAGAGGACAAGGGGAGACTCTGGCCCCCAGTGGGTGGTTTCTGCCTGGATGTTGGGTAACTGTAATCCACTTACTAGAAAGTTTTAAGACTCCACATAAAAACGAAATCATGGCTCTGAACCCACTTTATAGACTGCAGAGAACCTGGATCCAAGGGACTGGTGAGGGGGAGTCTGGGTGGACTCAGAGGGTCCCTAGTGATGGCCCCCAGCGTGCACTCACCGGGAGGTTTGTCACCTCAGGGCCCCCCAGGGGACTCACCCCTTCCCTCCCCTTCATCCCCAGCCTGGAACATTCCAGGTTTGCCGCCACAGACTGGTCAACTATGCTGTGTTTCAGAGAAAGCAGGGAGCACAGAATTCACTCATTTATTCATTCAGTAAGCACATCTACGTGAAGTGTGTATGTCAGGAAGTTACATGGGGCGCAGGACACAGTCCCGGCCCTTCAGGTTGGGGGAGCAGGTAAGGGAGAGTGGAGTGACTAATAAGCACAGCTCGAGTCGGATGGCCTGGGTTCGAATCTCAGCTCCACCGCTCACTAGCTGTGTGACCTTAGGCGAGTCGTTTTACCTCTCTGTGCCTCAGTTTTCCCGCCTAGAAAATGAAGATACTAGCAGTGCCCACCTTGGGGATTGCTGTGAAGATTAAATAAGATAATGTAGTAGGGTACATAGGACAATGCCTGGCACAAAAGGAGTGCTCTCTTGGCAAGTATTACTGTACACGTAGCAAGGATTTACTGAGTGCCTACCATGTGCCGGGCGCTGAGGATGGAGCAGTGATGGAGACAGGCACAAGCCCTTGCCCTGGTGGGGCGGGAGGCCCCACAGGTGCGGAAGGCAGACCCTCTTGGGGTCATGCCCCCCCCCACCCACCTTTCCTGCCCAGAAGCCGCAGCTGCTTCCCCTGCTGTTCCCCTGCCAACCAGACCCCATGGTCCTGCAGCATCTGGAGGGCTTTTGCAAACCGTCTGCCCTAAAAGGCTCACTTGCCCTAGCTCTTGCCAGCTGGGGGGCCTTAGGGCACTGCCTTGACCTCTCTGGTCCTTGGCTCTCTCTCTGTGATGGAGGACCCAGTCCCTTCCCCGGGCTGTGGAGAGGGGCAGGGGACAGACGTAGATGGCATCCAGGCGCGGGGCTGGCTCTGCCAGTGATGGGGGTACTGTGATCGGTCAGCTTTAAACACACCTGCGGCTCTCCTGAGGCTCAAGCCTCGTGGTCCGTGGTCTGCGGACGTGGCCTGGCGTGGGCGATCTGTGGCCTCCTTGGGTGTGTGGAGGGGAGTTAATTAAAAAGGTGTCTGGGAGATGAATTTCTGGAAACACAAATTGGAAGCCAGTGGAAGCTATTGATCTATTTAATGGGAAGCCGATAGTATCAGACAGCTCTGGCTTAGGGAGATCGATGCAGCCGCTTCCGCAAGCTGACCTGCCGGGGTGGGCTGGGGACACGGCCGGCCGGGGAGGGGCCCCCAGCCTCCATCCCTCCCCGCCTCCCTGCAGGGCCCCAGGCGCTGACTCTGGGTCAGAGCAGGGGAGTAAGCTGTGCTTCTGCTGGGGTCGGAGCCTCCTCTGAGGTCACCCCCCCCGGGGAAGCCCCCTGGCTGGACAAAGTGACGAACCTCTTCAGGCCTCAGTTTCCTCCTCCGGAAACTCCTGAGCCCTGGGGATGTTGTGGGGTTAAACGTGATCGTAGTCAGGCAGTGGCAGGCTGTGTCGTCCTCAGCACTGGGGCTACGGAATTGAATAACCTGCCCCAAGCCCCAGCCCTCCTGGGGTCACCTTAGTGGGCGGGACAGACCACAAAGAGTCTGCTTATTACGTGGTTCCAGAACACGCAGCCGCAGGGAGAAGTGCGTGTGCCAGGGCCCGGAAGGGTGAGAACCCAGCAGCCAGCAGGTGACAACTGCAGCCTGTGATGTGAGTAGCTCATTGTCATGGCAGCCGACAAATCCCCTCCCGCCCCCCCACCAAGGTCCCCGCCCCATGCGGGGATGGGGCGGCCGCAGCACTGCCATGCGCAGCAAGGGTCTGCTCCCTTCCTCATTACAGACCCTGGGACGCCCGCGCTTTGGTGCCCATTTCTCAGAGAGGTGTGGCCATGGGAAGTCTCTGGATGCCTTCGAGGCCTGGGTAGGGCTTATTGGGCACCTGCTGATGAGGGGCTCCCGTCCCCATGCACTCCCTTCCCTCCCCAGGAGTCATCGTGAAAGCGCTTACCTGTGAAGTGCTCTCCCAGGATCTGGGTGGAGAGAATGGCATGTTAGTCTGTTTATTGACTCCTGGACTTTATAAGCCTGTAGCACCTCCCTTCCGCAGCCTGCCCCTGAACTTGGGGCTCCTGCATTAGTACCTCCTCAGGCATGACCACCCCCCACCCACCCTGGCCCCCCCACCTGGTCCCCTGACTCCTTTCTACCCTCTCAGCAACCAGGGGAGCTTTTAGAAACACAAACCACATCATGTCCAGGGCTTGAAACCCAACGGTGGCTTCCCACAGCATTAGGTGTGAAATCCAGACCCCACACTGCACCGGCCCTGCCGTCCCCCAAACCCCGTCTCCCGCCATGGCCTCCCTCAGACTCTGCTCCCTGAGCCTCCTCTACCCCCATGCCCTCCCCCCACACTCTGCTACCTGAACTCCCTCTCCCCCCGATACCCTCCCCCAACACTGTGCTGCCCTTGCAGCTTTTCGAGCACATGGGTGTCCTCTGACCTCGGGGCTTTTGCACTTGCTGCTCCCTGTCCAGACCACATGTGCCCTAGGTCTTGGCATGGCTGGTGCCTTGTGCCTGTTCATTTCTCAGCTCTTCAGGAGGCTCTGAGGGCCCCCACTCCACTGACCACCCCCTTATAGCTTCCCAGCACTTGACGGCCTCTCCAAGGTTCTTTAGTGCACCTGTGCAGGACTTTACCGTCTGTCCCCCACCCCATGGCAGCAGGTACTGTCTTTCCTACTTACTTCCTAGTTGCCATGGCCCAGGGTAGGGTTCAGTAAACATTTTTAGAATCAACTGATGAACAAAATGTGAGGCTCTGCAGGAATTCAGCTGGAGATTCGGCCTTGCTCAGCCTGGAATTCTGGGCTTTGCTGGATCTACCAGCACTTGGTGGCAGTGTACCAAGTGTCCCCCACCCTCACCCCCAACTACTGACCTGAGGATGGGTGACCCGGGCCCTGACCCAGCTCCAGATCTGAGAGGCGGGGCTCCAGGAGAAGTCCTGGGGGCTGGTCTGTGCTGAGACCCCATCCTCTGCAGGGGCGGCGGGGGCGGGGAGCCTCTCACCCTGGGTAGCCACGCCCAGCAGGGGGAGTAACTCCTCCACCCAGAGGATAGAAACTTGAGGCTGAACATTAACCAGGCAGAGGAGGAGAAGGGAAGGGTGTTGTGGGCAGAGGGAACAGTGCGTGCAAAGGCCTGGGTATCAGGAAAGCTGATATCAGGAGAGAAGAGGCAGGAGCTGGCCAAGCCCCGCTTCAGAAGGAGGACCATGGTCCCCCTGTGCCTCATTTGATTCCCCTCCCTCCTCCAGCGGAGGGGTCTGGTGGGTCTGCCCTTGTGACCCTGGGGCTCTCTTCCTCCTGTCCCCCTTCTCCTGCCCTTCCCCACCCCCCACTGTCTGTCAGCACAAAGCAGAGGCTTCCTTCCCACCCTCCCTGGGGATCCTCCCTGGCCCCCTCAGCCTTCACCAGCCAGTTCTGTTACCTCTGACCTCCTCTCCCCTTCACTTCCTCTGCACCAGCCACTCTGGCCTCCTCACTGTTCCTAGAACGCCCCAGGCGTGCTCCCACCCCAGGGCCTTTGCACTGCCGCTCCCTCTGCCCAGAATGCTCTTCCCAGACAACTCCGTGGCTCCTTCCCACCCTCCCCTCCTCAGTGAGGTCCTTCCCGCCCCCCCATCTAAGTGGGTCACTCTGCCCTCCCCCAGCCTCCCCATCTTACCAGTGTTTCTTCTGACACCCCCAAACTTCCCTATTGTGTTATCAGCCTCCCCAGATCTAGGCTTTGTCCTATTCTCTGCTGTGCCCCAAGTGCTAGAAAGATGGCTGCACGTAATATCTACTCAATCAGTGTTTGCTGAATGAACGAAGAAACTCTGGGGTCTCCTGAGATCCCCTTACCTTATTCAGGCCCAGCCGAGGGTCAGGTCAGGCCATGGGCCACCTGGGGCAGGATAGATGTCAGGCACCATCGCCCTGGGATGCTTGGTCTCGGCCTCCAGGAGCCCCCGTAGGGCTTGGGGACTGGGGCTCAGGCCAGCCAATAGGCATCTCCCACAGTGCCCGGAGCTGGTCCTGAAGAAGCAGGCTGCAAATGGGGCATGGGCGCCTGCCCTCCCCAGTGACAAATGGCTGATAATTAATGTCGGGCCTGCACATTACTGATCAATTTAAAGTTGAGTGTGCAGCCAGAAGCGATCCCAAGAAAAAAAATGTTCAGCCCCACATCTTCCTTGTTCTTACTCATCAATCACCAGTTTTGCAAGCAGCTTATTAAAATGTAGAGAAAAGCATGGCTGGAGATATAAAAGGCCCTTAAAGGCCCAGAGATGGTTTATCAGGGTTTTGTAGTTGTGGGTGTGGAGAGCAGGGAGTGGGTGCCAGGAATGCAGAGCTGAGGGCCTGGCCCATTTCACAGAGGGAAGGGCTGCATCTAGAGCAGGGCGGTGGTGTGAAATCTGGAAACGGGTGTGGTCCGCAGCTAGGACCCCCAGGTGCAGGTCCTCGGGGGGCGCACGGGTGGGCAGCCAGGCAGAGTCCAGGTCCCATCCGGAGGACTTAGTGACGGGAGGGCACTGGAGCCACGTCCAAATGCTGGGCCGGGGAAGAGCATGGTCCAGAGTCGGGCAGACCGGACTCGGATCCCAGCTCTTCCCAACCAGCAGTGTCGAGGGGCACATCGCCTTCCCTCTCTGAGTCTCAGTTTCCTCCTGAGCCAGGAGGACACCCTCAAAGGTTTGCAAAGATGAAGGGAGGCCACGTATGTCAAGGCCTTAGGCGCTTAGGGAGAGTACCTTAGGCATACAGTTGGTACTCAATAAATGACAACTCTCTCCCCAGCAATGCAAAGGCCCAGAACTGGTCCCTGAGGGCAGCTGGGGTTGCTTCTGTACCTCCCTGGGCCATGAAGACAGTATTCTGGCCTAGAGCCAAGTGAGTTTCCCTTTGCCAGGACAGTCTTTCAAAGCACCAGGCAGCCACTATGCCTTTGCTCATGCTGTTCCCTTTCTGGAAGGGCGCTTTCCTCCGTTATGTCCTCTCCCCAGGGAACTCCTATGCATCCTTCAAAACCCACCTCGCATGGGACCTCTTCTTGGTGCCTTCCTGATGCCGAGTCAGCTTCTTGCCTCCTCTGTTCCAAAAATACTTGATTCTTGCTAGACTGAATCCTTGTGGGAAGGGTCTGTACCCTATGCCCTAGTGTGCAGTGACATAAGACATTTTGTTGGATGAATAAGCAAAGAAATGAGTGACTAAATGAGTGAATAGCTCTCTGAACATTCACCCCTGCCCTGAGATCACCTAGAGGCCTCCCCTCACTGCCCCCTGCCCCCTTTGAACTCCCTGAGTGCCAGGGCCCGGCTGGGGGTCTTGTCCATCTCCCACTGCCCAGGTCTGTTCTTGGTACATGGTATGTACTCAACAGAGGTCAGAATGACTAAGATGAAAAAGAGGAGCAGGAAAGCTGAGCCCGCGTTCCGTAAGCACCTGCTAAGGGGCAGGACGGTGCTGGACATTTCGCCCGTAGGATTCTTTCTTTCCCTCGTACCAAGCCCGGTTCACAGATGTGGATACTGAAGCAGAGGGACCCTCGTAGTGGAGGAGCCAGGATTTAAATATGGATTCTGCATGATTCTGAGAGCCCTTGCTGCTCCCCCACGATGCCTTCCAAGGGGGTGATGTGCAAATGAATGAATGAATGAACGGGTGACTGAGTTCTCATGTGCACCTTGCCACCTCCTTCCTGTCTCACCGCAGCCTCCCGCCCGGCTAGTCTCCTGTGCAGCTGGCTCAGCACTTTTATTTGGGGCTCTAGAATGAAACCAGGCGTCTGCAGGACCCCCCAGATTTTCCTTCAGTGCCTCCGCCCCTCCATCCCCTGCCTCTCCCTGCTCGGAAGCAGCAGCTGCTGGCCCCTCCCACTCCCCTGCCAATCAGACCCCATTGTCCTGAGGCATCTGGAGCGCTCTGCAAATTGCCGGCCCGAAAGGCTCGCGAAGCATCCTCAGAGAGCAGACGTCCGCACCTCCTTCACAAGCCCAGCTCCTAAAAGGCTGGTGATTGCGTCCTCAGCGTTCCCGCCAGGCCTGCCCAGCCCCTGGGAGTGGCGGAAAAAGCCCCAGCTGGCTGGGGCGGGGTGGGGGGATGTCAGTGATTATCACTGAGCAGGAAGTGAGCTTGGCCTGCAAGTAAGCAGGGAATGCGGTTCTAAAATATCTTTCAGCCGTCCTCCGCCAGAGCCTGTGCCATGGCCTTCCCAAGGTGGCATCACTACCGTCAGGCAGCAGGGCTGTGAGAGCCCGAGGCTCGGCCCACTGGGTCTGCTTCAGGGGGGCGGGGCTGGACCTGGGACTGTGCTGCTCGCACAGATTCACCTTCGATGCTTCGATGCTTGGGGTTAGGGGGCCACACCTTGGGAATCACAGCGGGGCTCGGGAAGGGCCGGGACCACGACGGGCTGGGCTCACCTCTGGGGAAGGCCGAGCACCTGGACTGCACAGGGCACTTAGGCCCCTGAGGGGCGGGGTCGGAGGCAGCTCTAGCTCATCTGCTAGTGGAGCATCTTCACTGAGCTGCAGTCAGCCAGGACAGGCGGGGAGGGGAGGGTGCTGGCCCTGTCCCAGCTCACAGTAACGGTCATGGTGACCAGCAGCATGAAACAGCAGCACGGCGCCCACCGTGCGCCAGGCATGGTGCCTCCTAGCGAATGATTTGATGTGCCTGGAGTCTGTGTTCATGAACCATCGAAGTGCATCCCCGTGATGTAAGTCCACTTTCCCACTTCCCTGAACTTCCAGCAGAGGCCCAGAGAGGTCACGTGCTCTACCTCAGGTCACACAGCTTGGAGGGTGCAGGACTCACTTGTGGTTGCTGAAGCCAGTCGGCCTGAGTTTACCCCTGCGCCCCTCTGCCAGTCCTGTGGCCATGGGCAGGCCCCTGACCTCTGTGTCCTCAGTTTCTGCATCTGTACTATGGGTCTGAGAAGGTGAGTCTGCGGCAGGAACTGCCCTGAGCCCCAGATCATTGGTCCAGGTCCCTCCCCTGTCATCACCTCCTCCTGGCAAACCTCGGAGGTGGGGGCGGTGCTGCCCTGCACCCATTTAGCAGACAAGGGGCCTGAGGGTCGGTGGGCGATTCCCCAGGTCCGCAGTGTCAGCCCCTCCCTGAGACATCGCTCTTCGCCTGGTAGCTGAGTTCATCGGGGCCAGCAGCCTCCTAGGAGATGGTGTCCAGCCGGTGTTCCCCCTGAACCTGGGCCTCTGGTGTCGTCAGACCTGTGTGGGGGGGCTCCCCAAGCACAGGAAGGGCAGGGCCTGGCCTACAGGCACCCCACAGGGACGTGGGAGACAGGACCTCAAAACGTCTTGGGTGAAAAATACCTAATAGGTGGAAGTTGGTAAATGCTGAATTCAGTGTCCTCAGGTGAGATGCGACAGCTGACCAGGGGCAGCTCAGCCACCCGCGCAGAGGGTCGTGTAGGACTTAGGACCCGGGCAGGGCCCCGAGGAGTGATGCGGTTTGCAGGTGGAGGTTACCAGGTCCATTTATTGGCTGGGAAGTGCTACAACAACCCAGGTACTGAGACAGGAGCCTGTGGACTGGAGTGAGCTTGCCCGGGGGTGGTCAGCGAGGCCCCTGCGCCTGTGACATTTGGGCCGAGAATTCAGTGTGGGAAGGAGCCAGCGCTGGGACTGGGAAGGCGCGGGGCGGGAGCCCATGCTGGTGGCCAGGGACCGCACGAGGCTTTAGGAGCAGAGGGATCTGGGGCCGCAAATGGTGGGAGAGGGCATGGCAGCTGGGCACAAGGCCCAGACCGGGAGTGCAGGATGGGGACCCACAGGCATGACCAGGGAGCTGGAGGCCGGGGGCTGGGCGGGTTGGGTCTCTGGATCTCCTTGGGTACCAGGTTTTGGGGCTGCGCAGGCCACCCTTTCCAGGACTATGTAACAGCCGAGTGCTGCCCTCTGCTGGAGTATCTGAGTATTGCACCCATGGTGTCAGGCTGGACCAACCCCAGAACTTCCCTGAGAACTTCATGGGAACATCCCTGGGATCCGTGGTCCTCAGGGATGCAAGGGGCTCCTGAGGCCTTCTTCTGCCCCTGATAGATCCTTGCTTGCTTACTCCTAGTGACAGGGAGCTCACTCCCTTTTGAGGCAATCTGTTTCGACTCTATACAGCGCAGATCAGCTTGACCCCAGAAGACATTGCATTTGGCCTCCTCCCAGTCTCAGCCCTGCCCTCTGGGTCTCAGGACTGGCTGTAGGGTGTGGGGTTACTGACCTCCCCCTCACCAGCTGCCTTGCTCTGGGCTGGGCTGCTCCAGGCCCTGCCCACCCCCGCCCCACCCAGACAGCCTTATGCCTGTCCATCTTCCATACAGCCTCCTGGACCAAAGAGAGGACCTTGCGGGAGGTCCAAACATCCTTGGCCCCTGCACAGGACGTGGCTTTCGCAGGAAGATCCCTACAGACCTCCCAAATGTGCCCCTCTGAGTTCCCCTGAGTCCAAAGGGAGGTTGGCAGGGGGCCTGGTGTTGGGGAACAGCTGGGCACGAACAGAGGGGCGAACGGCTGAGTCAGAGGCCAGCAGGGGCGAGGCTGCAGCACAGGGGACCCTGGAGCATCATGGGCTCGTCCCACACTGCCCTTCCAGGACCTTCCAGCCCCGGCCCCTGCTTCTGCAAATGAGGGTATTCTCAGGGAGGCCAAGAGCAGAGGGAAGGGGATGGGGGAGAGGAGGAAAGTGAGCAGGCTTGGGGGCAGAGGGGCAGGACTAATCACCCAAGCAAGGAGCCCAGCAACTTAATCCATCACGTAAACAGATTCATTCATTTATCAAATATTCTTTGAGAACCTGCTACGTGCTGGCACAGTCCTAAGCCTTGAGGCTATATCAGTGAATAAAACAGACAGAACCCTTTGTCCTCATGGAGCCTAACACTTAAATGAAGAAAACAGTCAACAAACAGACAAGGTGCTTTCAGAGGGTGATAAGTGCTCTGAGGATGGAGTGGGGAGGGGACAGGGGTGGGCAAGGGAGGCCTCTCTGAGAAGAGACCTGAGTGATGGGAAGGGCCGGCCAGGTGAAAACGCGAGGGAATGTGTTATTTATACACATTTGTTTATTTTTTAACAGCCGGAGATGTAATTCATATAGCATAGAGTTCGCCCATTTGAAGTGTACAGTTTAATGGGTTGTAGTATATTCAGATTGGTGTGACCATCACCACCCCCAATTTTAGAACATCTTTGTCATCCCCCAAAAAACCCTGTATCCACTAGCGTCACCCCTGTCCCCACTCTCCCTCAGCCGCTGGCAACCATTCATCTACTTTCTATCTCTGTGGTTCCAGCTCTTCTAGACGTTTCTGGTAAATGGAATCTTACAGTCCTGGTCTTTTGTGATGGGCTCCTTTCACTAAGCACCGTGTTTTTAAGGCCCATTCATGCTGTAGCATCTATCAGTACTTCGCTCCTGTTATAGCCGAATCATACCCCGTTGTGTGTATATAAGACATTTTATTTATCCATCATCAGTGGGACGTATGGGCTGTTTCCACTTTTTGCTGTTGTGAGTAATGCTGCTGTGAGGATTTGTGTACAGGTTTTTGTGTGAATGTATGTGTCCAGGGCTCGTGGGCATGCGTCTAGGAGGGGAACTGCTGGGTCATGTGGTAACTCCATGTTTAATATTTTGAGGAATAGACAAACTGTTTTCCAAAGTGGCTGCAGCGTTTTCCATCCCCACCAGCCGTTTGTGAGCAGCGTGTTTCTCCACTTCCTCACCAGCACTTGTTATTGTCCGTTTTTGATCCTAGTGGGTGTGAAGTAGTTTCTCACTATGCTTTGGGTTTGCATTTCCCTAGCAGCAAGCGATACTGAGCATCTTTTCATGTGCTTATTGGCCATTTGTATATCTTCTTTGGAGAAATGTCTATTCAGTTTCTTTGCCCCATATTTGCTTGTTTTTGAAAACAAAAACCAATGTCTACACAAGAAGGTTGCCGAAGAAATTAATGGAAGTGTCTGCCTTTGTGGATGGGAGCTGCAGAACTGCGAAGGTGGGGCTAGAGGTGGGGACCAGCCTTCACTATAAACCTTTTACACTTTCGCTTTTGAATCCTGCAAATGTATTATAAAAGTATGTTTTTTTAAGTAAAAGTGAAAAATAATAACTGCATCAAGCCATCCAAATTAGTCCTCGGCAACCCCTGGACGCAAATATCTGAAGCTCGTGTAAGGACACCCGTTTGGGGTCTGGCTGGGGCTGAGCAGGCCGTGGTCCCCCTCCCCACCCATGGTCCTCACCGGATCCCTCACGTAGCCAGAGTGGGCTTCCTACTTTTCCTCCTATGGCAGGACGGCCGCCCTGCCATCCCCCCTCAGCTGTGTCTTATATAAAAACCCCTCTGGGGGAGGCAGTAGGATCGGAGGCTGGCTGTGGGAGGTGAAGCTCAGTGCAGTCCCCGTGTGCTGTCCCCATGGCCGTGGTTCTTGGTGAAGGCAGCTGTGGGGACCGTGGATGCCCAGGCTCAGCCTCAGCCCTTTCTCACAGAGTGTCCCGGGCCGAGCACTGGAGGGTGTGGGCCTCCTGGCCCAGGGGTCCAAATCGGAGATCTCTCCCCAGCCCACGTCAGACACAGGGAGTCAGGTCCGTCTGCATGTCCCCCTCATTAAAATATTGAAATATGGTTCATGTCAGAAGTTGCAGACTGTGTCTGAGCCCCCAGACTGGCCCCTATTGCAGCTCTGCTGTCCTGTCCCTCCCCCGGTCCCCCTCAGACACCCCCAGGACCTACAATGAAGGAGGTAATGCTCAGTGTAGCAGAGGTGTTTCTGAGTATATATTCAAATATTCTGAATATCCCCCTGGGCAAAAAGCACAACACATGCAAAGGCCCTGGGGCAGGAGAGGGCCTGGCCGACTGGAGGAAAGAAGGGGCCACTGTGCCGGGAGCAGAGCCCGGGGGGGGGAGGGGGGCAGGAGGAGAGGATCACGCAGGCCCTGGTGGGTCACTACAAGGACTCTGGCTTTTGTCCTGAGTGAGGTGGGAGCCCCGGAGGGTGCTGAGCAGAACAGGGACGTGGTTTCACTTAATTTTAGCCAGAGGAGTGGTCCGGCTGCTCTCTGGAGATAGTCCATGGGAATCCGGGGAGCAGGGGGGCCTCCACTGTCATCCAGGCGAGAGACGGTGGCCGGGACCAGGGTGGGGTGTGGAGCCAGGCAGAGGTCAGAGCAGGCCCGTGGGGTGTGAGAGAGGAAGGGCAATTGGGAGGGTTAGGTGGTCGTTTGCTGAGAGAACAAGGCTGCAGAGGAGCGGCCATCAGGGCAGGCGGGGCGGCCACTAGGCCTGGCGAGCTGGCCTTCTCCTGGATGTCCGTCTGAACAAAAACAACTCGGAGGCAGCAGGACCTCCGGTCGGGAGTTGGCACAGAGGTGGAGGTTAAAAGCGTAACCATGAGCGTCATCAGCGAATGGGCGGTTTACAAAGCCGAGGGGCTGGATGGGCCCACCAGGGTGTGAGCACGGATGGAGGAGGCCGGGGATGAGGAGCCAGGAGGAGCCAGGCATCAAGACCAGGAAGGGGCTGTGGGGCCCGAGGGGAACCAAAAGGACATCATCATCTAGTTCACGGTTGTATCCCTGCACCAAGCAGGCGCCAGCGCACAGTAGGTGCTCACTCAATAGTGTAGAATGAACGAACGCATGGATGGCCGGCTCCTTTGGACCCTTCAGTTCCCCTGCTGGCAGACCTCAGCCATTGGTTCCTTTACCACCTACTGAGTGAGACCTACTATGCGCCGGGCACTGGTTTAAGCCCCGGGGGTTCAGCAGTTTAGCGGCCAGACAAGGGACCTGACATCCCACTGGGAGAGACAGACAGTGACCACAAAAACCCATCAGTGTGCTGTGAAGCTTCAGAGGCGCGCTCCCACGAGATATGTGTAAGGCAGGCAGACCTGGTTTTCCATTTAGGGTAGTGAAAGAGTTTCCCTTTAAAATGCATTCAAGTGAAAAAAAAAAGTCCATTTAAAGAAAGCTGTTACTTGGATACTGGTGCAGGGGTCCTAGCATGTTGACGGTCATCGTGGCGATGGAGGTTTGGGCTCTTTGTCTCCTTCCCTGTGAGGCAGGTGTTATTGTCCCATTTTACAGATGAGGAGATTGAGGCTGAGAGAGATGAAGGGCTTGCCTCCAGGCCTCCTGCCCGCCCTCTGGGGCTCTTCCTGCACCAAGAGCCTCTTCTCCCGTGAGCAGCAAATTTGGGAGCTCCCCGAAACAGCTGGGGAACTTTCCAGATGCAAATATTCCATCCGGTCCATTAACTAAAATCACAGCAAATAAACCATAATCACAAGACCTATTATTAACATGGAGGCACGCATAATTACCCAGCGCAGATTCACTGTCGGAAGAATCTTCGTCAGGGTGGGGGGTTTACCAAACCCGCGAAGGGTGAGGCGTGTGGAAATAATGGGAAGCTACAGGGTGTACCTGTGTTCCCACTGATGCAGCTGGGGCGAGCCAGGGAGCATGGCTTGAGGGCATTCATTAATCCTTTCTGTCGGTGGACATTTATTAGACACCTACTGTGTGCAGGCCCCATCAGTGCACTGAGGGATGCTGTGGTGACCAGACAGGTGGTGACCCTGCCCCTGTGCACCTGACATTCTCTTGAGGGAAGACAGATATTGAAAAAAAAAAAACAGTTAAACAGGATCATTTTAAATGCTCTGGACGAAATGAAATGGGTACCTGGGGGGCCATTTCAGCGAGGGTGCTCAGGAAAGGCTTCCCAGGCAGGTGAGCTCTGAGCTGAGACTGGAATAGAGTGACATGTGCAGAGACCTGGGAGAAGCACTCAGTCCAGTAAGGACGCCTCGGGGCTGTGGCCTGGTGCCCAGCCTGCTGCACCCAGGGTGCCAGGGCCGCCTTCGCAGCGCCCTGACCTTCCTACCCCTCCGGATGCTGCCGCCTTTGGGGAATACAGGTCACGGGCGCCCCCGCTTCCAGGCGCTGCCGGCACCCAACCCGGGGTGTTCCCAGCAGCCTCTGCCAGGGACTAGGTGGGGCCGGTCCTCAGGAAGCCCAGGGGAGCAGGGAGCGGGGATGGGCCCCAAGGCAGGCAGCGTGGAGCCAGGGTTCAAACCCACATCCGACCCCAGACCTGCGCGCTGTGCCCCGCAGGACCCGTCTCCTCATCCTTATATGATAGCTCGTTGGTGTTTCAGCCACTTTTAGAGGACTGGGGAATTTTTTGTAATAATATATTTTTCCCATATTATAGTTAAGTATGTTGCAGAACATTTGAAAAATAAATGAAAATGAAAAGGGAAATAAAGTCGATCAGTGACCCCCACTCGAGGGCCAGCTGTCATTGTGGTGTTTTTCTGGTTGTGTCTCAGTCACATTCTTAGGTTTGTACTGAATACACACTTTGAGAAGCTACATTTTTTTTTTTTTTAACTAACAATCGTTAATGTCATTGTTTGTCAACATCCCTTTGGAAGGCTGGCTGACGCCCCACGCCAGGCAGGAATCATGTGTTTTTAGCAGCTTCAGTATTGGGCTTTCACCTTCCTATTTGTTTGGGGTTTTAGTTTGTTTATTGTTGTAAATAGTGCTTTGACGAGCATAAAGCTTAGAGCTTACTTTGGATTCTTTTCTGCTAAGAAATGTCGTTCCTGTGTTATGTCAGGCCCTGGGGGACACGGGGACATGGCCTGCATCTCTGTGACAGGACAGGGTGGTTGATGGACCCCCAGGGAGGCTGGGCAGGGCGGGGGCTGGGCAGTGAGCTGCGGGAGAGCCTGCAGCTGAGGGCCCGGGGCTCACCGGGTCTCTCCACCTCCTTTGCTGGCCTTTGCTTCTCCCCTTCAGTGTCTGTATCTCCAGGGCTCTGCCGACCTGCCCTCCTCACCCACTTTCCCTCTCCTCTCCCCCGGAGCTGAGCCTCCAGCCAGACCCTTAGAGCCTCCTGGACGCTCCCCCTGGCCCCCAGGCACCGCATCCCGACACACCCAAAGAGGAGGGTCATCTCTCTTCCACCGTGCACCTCTTCCCGTGTCCCAGTGTAGGTAAATGGTGCCACCCGCCACCCAGTGCCCAAGCCAGGAACCTGGGTGTCGCGCTTGTCCCCATAGCTCACCCACACTTCGTTCTCTCCATCCCACCCCACTCTGTGTGCAGGCCTCGCCCTCCTCCTCCCTCCAGAGGTAAAGTCCTCCAGCCTCTAATCTCCCCCCCTCCACCCATCCCCCATGAAGGATCTGTTTAATCCCAGGTTTAATCACATGCCCCTCCTCTGCTCTCCTTTCCCCTCAGACGAAGCCCAAGGCCCTCAAAGGCTGAGGTTCATCACTCTCTGCTTCTCACCTCCATGCCTTTGCACATGCTGTTCCATCTGCAAGTAACACCTTTCCATGCACTGTCTGCCTGATGAGTTTCTACTCATCTTTCGAGGCTCAGTGTCCACATCCTGCCCTTCAGGAAACTTCCGCTTTTCCTTCCCATTTCCTTCTCCCCAAGAACTTACCCCTCCTTCCCTCATACTTGTTTTCTGTGTAACTCCTATGGAAACAGCCACTCAGTATTACAATATTCACTCAGAATTACAACCGTTAAAAGGCACAGGTATTGGGACTTTGGGTTGTAAGTGACAGAGGGCCCACTGCAGACTGGCCCAAGGGAAATGGGATTATCAGCTCACATGACCTCAAAGCTTCAGGCGTCCCTGGATCCAGAGGCTCCAGTGACGACCCCAGGGCTGTCCCTCTTCCGCTCTCAGTCCGGCTCCTTGTCAGGGGCCTGTGTGAAGCACCAGCTTGTATCTCTCAGGTCTGAGCTCAAGCTTAAGTCCAGAGGTTCTCTCTCCCAGCAACACCAGTGAAGTCGGGCTTCCTCTCAGGGCCCAGCTCGAGTCCCGTACCCGATCCTGAGCCGGGAGAAGAGTCAGCCCCACCCAAACCCCAGGCGCCGAGGGGGTGCAGGGGTGAACGCAGGATGGGCGGCTCGGGGCAGGGAAATGGGTGGAGGTCCACCACAGCCCCAGGTTGTGCCCATTCCTTTCCTCCAGGCGGGAGACGTGGCTCTTTCTCACCTTGGACCCTCACTGCCTGGACGGGGCTGGCATCAGTCAGCGTTTTATGGATGAAGCATCAAGTGGGTAGAGAATTAGTGCCGCTTTGTGATCAGGGAACGGTCCTGGCCCCAGGGCCGGGGGCGCGGCCGTGATGCTGCACTCCTGGCCGTCAAGCACACACACAGCCCGGCTCGGCTTGTAGATTCCCAGGAGGACCTGGGAGGATACCAGCCCAGCAGACCAGCCCCTAGGGATGCTGTCAGGTGGCATGGGGGGTGCTGCCCCCTTCATACGGATCTCAGAGGCCTCAGCCCTGTCCCAGGGAGCAGTGCAAATCACCAAAGACAGACAGACACACCCTCACACACACAGACACACACACAGAAGGGCAGGTGGACCTTCTGGAAGGGAGCAGTTACCAGCCCAGCAGTGGCCACGAGCAGGTCCCCGGTCTACCCTGACCCAGCCCGTGAGCAGGGCCGACCCCGCCACCTGCCCTGTGCCCACCTGCTCGCCTCCCCGGCATCAGCACGGGGCTTCCCAGGCTGGGGCGCCCAGACACCCCAGGGCCAAGGGAGGGTCTCAGGTGGGCAGCTTTTCTTTCATAACCATATTTATTTGAATATTTCTCGGTGGTCTAACCAGCCTGTCAGGTACACGATTTGTAATAGTGACTGGAAGTTTTGCTTTTAAATGAAAATATTTTAGGCTTAGAGGAAACTATTAATCAAATAATACAAGCAGGGTGAGAAATGGGAGCTGCTGTGGGGTCTGTACAAGCCGCCGGGGCTGCGGGGGCCACCGCCTGCCCTCACTTCCACCTGGCGGCCGGCGAGGGGGGTGTGCGGAGGCCTTAGCCCGGGTCTCCCGACTCCAGGCCCAGCCTGGCTCGAGAGCAGCAACACCCAGACTAGCTGAGGCTTTCGGAAGAGGCTGAGCTTGGGTCACCTGCCCCAAGTCCCACAGCTAGTGGCAGAGGTGGCTTCTGGTCCTGACCGCCGGGCTGCACTGCCTGCTGAGAAGGTGCAGCCGCCTGAGGGGGGCGGAGAGGGGGTACCGCCCCTGTTGGGAGAGGGAGGGACCCACCGCCCCGCGCACACTCAGACCCGTCACCTCTGGCTTCGCGTCTGGGGCTGGTCGTCCTGCCCTGCCGCCCACCCTGCATCCCGCGGGAACCGGCTCCCAGGCTCCTTAGTGGAGGCTCCCGGGACCCTCTGCCCACACTTGCTCTCGCCCTCTGGGTGATCAGGATGCCCAGTCGAGTCCCAGCCCCACAGAAGACGACACACCCTGCGGCGCTGGTCTCCACGCCTCTTCCCTCCCGCCAGCACATCTCAAGTGCCACCAGCATCTGCGGGGCCCCGGCTCCCTCACTTCTCCCGGGCGGGATCCTTGGACCGGGCGTCCTTGGCAAGCCTGGCACGGCAGCAGGAGCGCAGAGACCGATGCCAGACAGGTGGTTTCCAGCTCTCCGTCAGCAGGGGCTCCAGCATGACTCCAAGAAGCAGCAGCCATTGCGTTTCAGCCACACGTCAGGGACCCCTTCTCCCCCGGGACAGGGGACAGGACATGTGTAGTAACTGGTGCACAGCAGACGGGGTGTGCCCAGCCCCCAGAAGCCCGCCCACGTTTCAGAGATCATTGCTGTGGCCGCTTCCTCCCTTCCTCAGCTCCCTGAACGTGGGGGGGCGGGGGCAGGGATGCGAGGGCTGTTCACAGCCTGTGGGACCCCTCCCCAGCTGCAAGAGCCGAGTCCACGCCTGTGATTTGGCAACTGCACAGGAGAGCCTGTGGATTAGGGACTCCAGGATTCAGTGTCCCGAGTGTATGTTGAGAGCGAAAGAGCTTCATGGAAAATGACACGTGGCGTGATTGTGTTTATGTAAAGTCTAGGAGCATGCACAAGTGTTCCTGCTGTTTGTGGGTACCTAGCTCCGTAGGAAAACTGCACGGAGAGATTTGCTACGGGGGTGAGTTCGCTGTGGGTGTGTGAGGAGGGGGGCTGGTGTGGGGATGGAGCAGAGGTGGCCATGGCTGCCATCAGACCCACTGGGTTCCAGCTCTCATAGTGGGTGGGGCATACCCAGAGCACACTGTCTGCATCTTGATGCTTTTTGGTGTATTTACTTTTTAATTTCGTAACTTAATATGATACCACTTTTTAGGGTTTGCATAGTACTTGATACTTCCTACAGGCATGTGTATGTAGCTAAATGCATAGGAGACGTTCTGGAGGGTACATCCTGACAGAGGACAGTGGGTACCTCTGCAGAGGTGGGCTATGGCAGTGAGAATTGGGGGAGTGGTCAGGGGGACCTTGTTTTGTTTAAGGAGAAGAGATTTTCATGTTATTTATGAATTTAAGATTGTTCCTTTAAACCGTAAAGCTTAAGCAAGAATGAAAAAAAAAATTCCAGGCCTTGAAGGATTTGTGATTCTGAGATTTGAAGAGTCAGAATGTAGATGGGAGGATGCTGGGACCCCCCCACACCCAGCAGTGGCCTGGGGATCTGTTGACTCCCTGCTCCAGTCCTCTCTGTCCTTCCTCCATCACATGCTGTTGTGTTCCTTTCACGGTGGGGACAGATGGGGGCAGTGGCCCCAGGTTGCAGGAGCAGGATGCTCTCTGTGTGAATGTGCCTGTCTGCCTGCAGGGTGGAATTTTCCAGTGGAGGCGGGAAGTCCTGGGTGTGAAACGTTTCCCTACCACCTTTGGCCTCTGCTTTCTCCTCCCAGTCCGGGTTCCTTCCAGGGGTCCACAGTGACCAGGTGGGGGGCAGAGGGTGAATGCCGGCATTTCCAGAGTGACCCAGAGAGTGGGTTACTGCCGGGGTGAGGACCTGTCCCAAAGCCAGTTCCGATGTGCCCCAGTCCCGGGCCTGCAGGAGGGGGTGGGTGGGTGAGCCTGCCTTTGGAAAGGCCGGCTGCCCTATACTCCCCACCTCAGGCATCTGGTTAGGGTTGGGAGAGCCCCACCAACCGCTCAGTACAAAGTCCTGCGGCGCCACTTCCTCACTGTGTGCCCTTGGACCCACTCATGACCTCAGCCTTCACATCTGGAAAGTGTGCTGACAAACCCACCCTCCGATGGTGATGGTGCAGGCTTGGTGTGATGCAGGCAAAGCCCACACACACATGCCTGCACATGTGGGCACGCCCCCTTGCTGAGTGACCTTTGTCGCTTCCCGAAAGGACAAGCCTGTGGGTCTCTAATCTCAGCTTGACAATTTTTGGAGACTCCCTTGCACCTGACCCTGTGCTAGAAACCCACCTTCAGAAATCTAGCACCTACCCACGTGCCTTGTAAACACCTACAGTCTTGGCATTTGCGTCTGAACTCCGGGGTCTTCTCCATTTGCCTTATTTTGAAATAACAGACTAACATGTAAGAAACACACATGTAAGTTTGTAAGGAGGAAGTGTCAGAAGCAGTGGGCGTGCAGGTGATTTCATGACCCCCAGGGAGGCTCCAGAGTTCTGAAAGTGGAGACCCAGGAAAGGGACACTGGAGCCGGCCCTGCCATCAGGTCCACCCACCGCACTCCTTTGAGCCTCAGTTTCCTCCTCTGGAAAATGGATGCGATAAAATAATCCCCCCTCTGAGGAGGTCCTGAGGAGAGATGCTAGGGCCCAGGCCTGGAAGCCACAGAGATGGGGGTTTGAGTCTTGGCTCTGCCATGCAGGCAGGTGAGCCCCCTCTGAATGGGGAGCCTCTGAGGAGTCACTAAACATCGGAGCTGAAACAAAACCAGCCTCGTGGTTGTGATTTTTGCATTGTTCTTAAAATCTTGTGCAGCTGCAGTGGGGAGAGAGGTGGGTGGGCTCTGCCACAAGTTCAGCCCGCTTACCTGACAGCCTTCTTCTCGGGGAGTGAAGTACCTGCTGGAGGAAGATGGGTCCTTCACAGGTGTGGTTCAGGAAGCCTCTTGCAGTTCTGATGCACTTCACCTCCATCGCCCAGCCCTCATCTCTACTCCTGCCCCGTGTGAGGGTATACAGCCAGAAGAACTGGCTCCCAGTCCCACGCCTGCCACTCTGTGCTGTGCAACTTCAGGCAAGTCACTTGCCTTCTCTGAGTTCTGTTTCCGCCACTGTAAAGGAAAGACTAAAACAAAACTAGATGATGCAGCAACCCTCCTTCACCTAAATTCAGCGGGTCTGAAAGCCCACAGAAAATGGGAAGAAGAGAATGGCCTTCCGAGTTGCCACCAAGGGGCCGGGGCATTCTCACCCATTTGCTCATGTAATTGTCCCAGTGAGGAAGTTTTGCAAGAGCTTAAGTGCCGAGACTCTGGAGCCAGACTGCCCTGGTGTGCCGCCCACCAGCTGTGTGACCCTGGGCCAGTTGCTGAACCTCTGGCTTTAGTTTCCTCTTCTGTAAAATCTTATATCCCACTGAGGCTGTTATTAGGATTATAATGCACTTAAAAATTATATATATATATGAAATAGATTTGGAGTTCCTGGTTTACATGTGAGGAAACAGACTCTGATCAGTTTAAAGTGAATCTGGGAGGGGAGGATGGATGGCGACCTTCTCATCGTCACCTCCCGGTGACTCACTCACTCCAGCCACACTGGCGTCCTCAGTGGTACTCAAACACACTAAGCTCATTTCTGCCTCAGGACCTTGACACTAGATCTTCCCTCTGCCTGGAATGTTCCCCCGCTAGATCTTCCATCATACATGTCTCAGCCCACACGTGCCCTCTCTGACCCCCCCCACCTCTGATGTGAGGGAGGGGGCTTCCCTCCCTCTCCTCCCCCTCCCTCCCGCCTTCTGCTTTATTTTTATCCTGATCCTTATTACTATGCAAAATTATGTCTTTGACTACACGTTGACTTCCTATTTCCCCCGTAGAATGTAAACGGGGCATTCTAATGAATGAATGAGGGCAGATAACTTTGCCTTGTTCACCACTGGGTTGCCAGTCCCACAGCAGTGCCTTTGGAATGGGTGAGTGAGGTGAGTGGGTAATTGAATGAGCGGGCACCCCAGCTAGACCAGAGATTCCGCTAGCCCCAGGACATGGCCGGGACGACTGACAGCAGCTCCGCATCCATGCGGCTGCTGTGTGTGGTAAGCCCTCCTGCAACCCTGTGACATAGCTGCTGTGATCCCATTTTACAGTATCATAGATCAAGGCTCCCAGAAGAGAGGCGGATTGCCCAAGATCTCAAGATTCCCAGAGCCACTCTGGGAATCTGTCGGCCTGACTCCAGGGCGCCAACCCCGTGCACTCCGTGCCTCGCACGTCTCCGTCGCAAAGGCAGAGAAGCCACCCTGGGAAGCAGCGTCATCGTAGGCTCCGGGGCAGCGCATGCATTTTGGGAACAGATTTCCAGGTTCCGAGTGCGGGCCGTGGCGCGGGCGCTCTCCGCCTGGTGGGTGACTTTGCAGCGAGGGCGCCACTGGGCGGCCGCGCCTGATGCTGCGGTTGCCATGGCGACGAGCGCCTCGGCGATTGGTCCAGCGCGGCCGCACTACGTAGCTCCTGGGGCGCGGGGGAGGCTCTGCGCCGGTCCCTCCTCCGGATGCTGCGAGAGCAAAGCGGGTGCGGACACTCCCCCAGCCCTGCCCTCCCCGCGGCGCCCCGCCACCCCGGATGTGCGGGAGGGAAAAAGCCCCAGGTGGTCTCAGGTAGCAGCGAGGCCCACGCCCCCCCGCCCAACCTGGCGACCATGGTGACTCGACGTCTTTGCAGGCTGCCAGGCTCGGCGTGAGCCCTGCGTTACCTGGACCCCTCGGAGCCCGCTGGTGCCACCCCCCTGCTCCTGGCCCAGCCTCCGTGGAGCAGCCCGCCACCCCCGGGAATGTGACTCGCCCTCGATTTAATTTCATTCCCTTCCACTTCTCGCCTGAGCATCGCGCTCCTCCAACCACGTTGAGCCTTCACCACTGGAGAGGGAGAGAGAAGGGAAAACTGCCCCCAAACAGGATGGCGTGCAGAAGACGCTATTTGTGAGTATAGGTGGCAGGTTTATACCTGGAACTCGAGGCCAGAGGGGCCGCAGCCCAGCTTGGAGCTGGAGCGGGTGCTCTCTGCGGGGAGGGGTGGGTTGCCGTGCAGGTGGCTTGCAGAGGGAGCTGGCCACCAGGCAGAGATGCCAGCACTTGTCCCCTGCAGTGGAGGTGTTTGTCAGTGGTGACGATGAGGAAAAGGCTGTTAGCAGGACTCTGTTGGGCTGTAAAATTCCCTGTCTCTGAGGGTAGGTAGCACCCCAAATCTGTGTACAGGGTCCCCCGACATGCTGCTATCATTGTGGCGTTTGGTACAGCCCTCCTGTGTCCATTTGGAAAAAGCTTCTCGTGCCCGGCTCTTCCGTGACTGGCACTTCAGCCACCGCTGATGGAAGGTTGGCAGGAAGGTCAGGGTGGGCACAGGGTGCTGTGCCCTCCAGGGGCAGGTGAAGGTCCAGCCTGCCCTTGTGAGCAGGGAGCAACAGTGCCCCTCTGTGCCACGCAGGTGTTCTGTGGGCCAGAGGCAAACACCTGTCTGCTGGGCCCCAGGCCAGCGGCAGAGGCTGTGAAAGTCTTCACGGGGCAGTGACATCACAGGTCCGGGTATTTATGGAAAGCCAAGCCTGGGCCTCGTTAAGCCAGGCTTCCTGGGGCGTCACACTAGAATGCCAGCTTCCCTCGCAGCTCTCCGGGGCTCTGTGGTGTTCTGTTCTGGGGTGAGCAGCCTTTGGCCTCTGGCCTCACAGGACCCCTCCTCTGGGACCGGAAGCCATAGGGGTTGAGACACAGACCCACGTCTCCTCCTGTCCTTGGTACCTTGCACAGGCCAGGCCTCTTGGGTCTCTTCAGTGACCTCAGACCTTGTAAGATCAGAGGGCAGAGCTGGACCCTCAGGCTGGGCTCAGTCCCCCAGACTAGAAAGGTGAGGCCTGGAACATTATGTAGGGGGACATCTGGGGGCACTCCAAGGCCTTGAACCCCCCTATACCCTGACAAGGGCCCCTGGAGCCCCTAGTGAAGCAGCGCCCACTCCCCTCCATCAGGGGACAGACAGCTCTCTCTCTAACCGAGCGTGAAGGAAAGGAAACATTGCTCCTGCGACTGTGTCAGCCGGCCCGGGCGGGAGCCCCTGGGGCGATGAAGGTGGCCTGGGTCTGTGGTTGGCTGTGATGTTCATTTGCTTTTTAAGTGGAAAAGCCCACGGGTTGGTTTGTTGATGTGAGCAGAACATGCCAGAGTTCTCCCTGCCTGTGACAGGGCCCCGGCTTTTCTGGGAAACAAATAGTAAATCCTTTCCCGGCATGGAACTTCTGCTGTTGCTGGGAATAGGTCCGAGGCAGCCATCTTTTTTCTGCCACACCTTTGCCTGGGCCCAGGAGCCCGATGTCAGAGACATTCTCAACTCTCAGGGACTGTTACACCCCAGGGGAGAGGGGGTGTTGTCAGGGTGACATGTGACGTCGGACGTTGCCTGTACTGGGTCCAGTGCCTGGTCTCAGTGATGGAATCTGCACAGCAGCCTTGGCCGGGCAGACACTAAGACTCCGATTCTAGAGATGGGGAAACTGAGGCTCAGCAAAGCTTCCCAGGAAACTTGGAGTGTCCTGGCCTGAGGGTGGGGGTCTCAGCCCAGGCTCTGCGCTAGAAGCACTGGAGAATTTTTTCAAATTCCCATGCCTCAGTCCCATCCCCAGAGATCCCAGTTTATGTGTCCGGGGAGGGCCCAAGTCTCAGGATCGTTTTAGTTCTCCACGTGATTTTGATGCACAGCTGTGGCTGATGTTCACAGATGCAACCATTTCCCTTGGCATCACTTCCCAATCCTATCCGATCGTGATTTTGCTGAGGACACAGCTACCATACTGATTTCAATACCCCTCCTGCATACCAGTACAGACTCATTCGGTCTGCCGGGAGCCCAGGAACCTGCATTTTAACACATGGCCCCTGGAAGGACCCACAGACCACGCCTGTGTCACCCGCTCGCCTGGGAGAGGGGCTGGGCTGGTGGGAAGGGCGGCCCGTCGGGCACTCCGGGCTCCCTGCCTCCCTCCTGTGGGTCTCTTCACGCTGCCCTGGCTTTCAGGCTCCCACAGTCTGACAGCACAACACCCAGGCCGTCCCCCCACATGCTGCCACCAAACCCACAGGCACCAGAGATTGCAGAGAGACTGGGGAGGGGGTGGCTGAAGAGGAGGGGTCACACTGCTTTATAGAAAGATTTGGGGACCAGAACCAGGGTTATCCTGCACCTGCAGCTCCAACCTTGTTGTTCCCCCGGCTTTCAGCGTGGGGAGGGCTGGGGAGTTGAGTGTCTCCAGTTGCTTAACTTTCAGGACAGCTGGAGACACCAGCCCAGGACCACCGTAGCCACCATCAGAGCTGCACTACTGGGCTTCGAGGCTTCTCATGCCGCTTGCCTCATTGGTTCTCACCACTGCCATGAAGTGGGGTGCTAATGATCCCATTTTACAGAGGAGGAAACTGAGGCTCAGAAAGGGGTAGCAACTTGACTGAGGTCTCATGGCTGCTTCCTGCCATGCACTTGGCAGTACATCGCTCCCTCAATATGCTGCACACCAGGCCTAGACACACGGGCTCCAGAAGGAGCCGTGCCAGCGACCCGCCCCATCCCTTCCCCGCCTCCCTCCCTTCCCCGCCTCCCTGTCCTCCAGTCTCTTCCCTTCCACCTTTTGGGCTCCCAAGAGAGCTTTGGAATCTAGACTCCGTAGGCACTGAGGAGGCGGGTCCCCACCTGGGAGCTCAGGCACTGATGGAGGTGACCGAGTGAATGGGAGAAGGGATGACAGCGGGAGCAGGAGAAGATTTATTAATGAGATGGGGAAATCGTGAGGCCTCCAAGAATCAGTTCCTTAATCAAATTTGCTAACAACCGAGGCCATTACTGTACTGACAGCTTAATTAATGGTGTCTTAATTAATGTCAGCCCCCTCGCAACCGTAACTGCGCCTAACACGGGCACGTCACTTCCTGCTACTGGAATGCAGGGAGTCGGGCTGCAGGGAGTTTGCAGTGAGTGTGTGAGACTCTCGGAACTGCTGGCGGGGAGGGGGCTGAAGTGAGGCGCTCATTTATAATTCATTCATTCACTCTGCCTGGAGCCACCAAATCTAGATGGCGGATCCCACCCTGACATTCCCCCGCCCCTTCCCTGCCCAGCACTATCTCCTTTTGGCCAGCCGCTGTGTCCCTACTTGGGGGTTGGTTGGTCCATCTTGGCCACTAGAGTGTCAGTTGCACCAGGGCAGAGAGGTTGACAGTGTGTTAGCTGCTGCATCTCCAGCACCTAGAAAAGCACTGGGCCTATAGTAGTTGCTCAGTAAATCTTTGTTGATTGAATGAATGATGGATCTTGTGCCAGGCATTGACCTAAGCAAGGGGGTACAGAGCCCAGTAAGAAATAGTTTCTGCCTTCTGGCGGCCTGCAGGCCATGAACAGACGGTGTCAGTATAGAGTGCCAAGGGCCGGGACAGGACGATGACCCGGAGGTGGGGAGGGTTCCTGCAACCCACAGCAGGCGTGGAGGGTGAAGGGAGGTTGCCGGGTGGTCAAGGAGGGGAGGGCGCTCCAGGTGTGCAAACCTCAGGCCTCAGGTTGCAAGCATTCTGCAGGCGCTAGCTCATTTGACCTTCACAGAGACGCTGCGAAGTGGGGCTGTTGTTATCCCCTTTGTACAGACAGTGCAACTCAGTCACCGAATAACTTGTCCCAATGAGGGATAGAGCTGGGCTTGCACGCAGCCAGGGAAGCCCCAGAGCCCGGCTCTAGTGCTCTGTGATGTAACGCAGGCTTTTACTCAAAGTGATCGGGTCTGCCTCCAGCCCCGCACCCCTGAGGGTGAGCAAGAAGGAGGTGAGAGGTGAGCCCGGAGGTGTGGGCGGGACCAGGACAGGAGGCGGAGGGGCTCTCCCTGCAGGCACGGGCCATGGGCAGCCACGGAGGGTTCTGATCCGAGGTGGCGGCCGCAGTTACATTGCTGGACTGTAGAAGGATGTTTTGGGTAGGGAGACCAGGCAGGGCTCTCAGCCATCCTTTTCCTGTGCCCACAGCGGGGCACACGTGTCCCTGGAGAGCAACAGCGTCCTCATCCCAGGCCCTCGGCCTTCCGCGCCGCTCCTGGCCCGGGAGCCAGGGTGGTCCCCAGGAGGCCCCGGCTCGTGGCCTGCCAGGCAGCTCTGTGGCCCGGGTGGGAGGGACCCGTCCCCTCTCCACCGTGAGGCTGACCTTCACACTCAGTTCCGGTCTGGCCTGGCTGGCGCCCAGGGGTGTGGACAGGGACCCGCAGCTCGCCCTGAGGGACACTGCCAGGCCGGGACCGGGCTGGGGCTCGTCCTTGCCGCCCGCCCTCGGCGAAGCGCTTTCCTGCACCACCTCCTGTGGGGTCTGTCCTGCCTCCCCAGCCCCCACTCTTCAGCGGCCCCATTCTGTCTGCCCTTGAGGGAAGACGCAGGTACACAGAAGGTGGGCACACAGCAGGGCCGGAGGGCGGCCAGGCAGAGCCGGGTGACAGACACGGCCCCTGGTGCCTTGTCCCAAAGCAATCGGGTTCCTGACCTCCGGCCACGGGGTTCTGCCCCTCCCCCCACGCGTGCTCCGCCTGGAACTAGAACGTGGCCACGGCTCCGGCCCTCGTCCAGGGCGCTGAGGGTGGGTGCCTTGTCTGGCAGCGGCAGGGAGCCCAGCACCTGGGGCCTGCGGATGAAATTGGTTTTGTCCCCACCTGCAGGGACCTAGGAGGCATTGTTGCCAGGTGCTAAGTGCCCACCAGGCCCACCTTGAGGCCTGCTGCTTTACCCCAAAGCCTGTGTCTGCTCCCCCTCCCCCCACCTGTTCACTGGCTCTTGTTCTCTCTCTCTCCCTCCACTCACCCCTGCCCCTTGGCCTCTGAGGCCCTGGCCCTCGCTGGAGCTCACAGAGCAGGGGAAGGATGCTGCGCTCCAGCTCTGCCCCTGCCTTGCTGTGTGACCCTGGGCCGGCCTCTTGCCCTCTCTGGGCCTGTGACCTCATCTGGAACGAGAGCGGCAGGGTCAGCTTTTGATGGTTCTGTTATGCGGACTCACACAGGAGGCTGAGGGGAGGGACCAGGGCCCACCAGAAGCAGAAACTGAGTTTCAGACGCTCTGGCTCTTTTACACACAGCCCGTCCTGGGCATCACTTGTGGTCCCCGGGGCGGGGGTCGTCATCCACCGGCTCATTCATTCACTCACTCCATAGTGGTTGTCAAGCACCTAGTCTGTGTGCCGGGCCAGGCCCTGCCGCCTGCAGCTGACAGTCTCAAGCGGGGACACACAACAAATACGGCCCCAGAGGCCCACCCCACGCCCGCCCTGCCTGCCCTTTCGGGAGAGCCCTTGCTGGTCCCTCTGCCGGAAGGGCCCTTTCTGCCCCTCACCTCAGACCTCGAGATCCGATTGCGCCTCTCTCTCGACTCCCCAGGCAAATTGTCTCCTCGGCGAGTTCCCCGTCACTGGTCCTCCCCTTTGCCACAGCGCAGGCCCCTCTGTTGTTCCCAGCCACCTGCTTCTCTGTCTCCCCCACCGACTGGGACCTTCCCAGGCAAGGCCCTGCCTTTGTTTCCTGGCATCCGCCTAGGCCCTGGCCTGGCAAGACACCAATAACCTTCTTTTTAAAATTGTGGTAAAATACGCACAACATAAAATTTACCAGTTTAGCCGTTTTTAAGCGTGCAGTTCGGTGGCATTAAGAACATTCACGCTGTTGTGCAGCCGTCACCTCCATCATCTCCAGAACTTTCTCATCTTCCCAAACTGAAGCTCAGTCCCCACTAAACACGAGCCCCCCTTCCCCTGCCCCAGGCCGCGGGCACCCACCATCCTCCTTTCTGTCTCAATGGATTTGACTGCTCTAGGGACTCATATAAGTGGAATCACGGAGTATTTGTCTTTTTGTGACTGGCTTATTTTGCTTAGCATAATGTTTTCAAGGTTAATCCGTGTTGTAGCCTGTGTCAGGATTTCCTTCCTTTTAAGGCTGAATAATATTCCATTGTGTGTATAGACCACACTTTGTTGATCCATTTGTCTGTCTGTGGACACCTGTGTTGCTTCCACCTTTTGGCTACTGTGAATAATTGAACATGGGTGTTCAAGTATATCCTTGAGACCCTGCTTTCAATTCTTTTATGTATATACCCAGAAGAATTGCTGGATCATATGGTAATTCTACGTTTAACTTTTTTGAGGAACCTCCATACTGTTTTCCACAGCAGCTGCACTGTTTTACATTCCCACCACTATTGCACAAGGATTCCAGTTTCTCCACATCTTTGCTCACACTTGCTGTTTTGTTTTGTGGTTTTTGTTTGTTTGTTTGTTTTTGTGATAGCAGTCCTCAGGGTGTGAAGTAGCACCTCACTGTGGTTTTGATGTACCCTTTCTTGAATAAAGGCAGGTGTGAGTGGTAAAGTTCAGCCTCCTTCTCTGCTGATGGACCACTCAGCCCCGAGGACCCCTGGCGTTGTCTGGGGAGGGCTGGGTCAGCTGGTCAGCTGCTGGCTGATGCCCTCACTGCCTTTGTCCAAGTTTCTGTCCTAGGGGAGGGTTGGGGGGGCGTGGATATGAGGCTCTGGTCTCCCCACCAGAGCCCAGTCCTCCAGGATATAAGTAGCCCAAGGAGTTGGGTCCTTAGGGGTACATGGCACGCAGTAGGTGCTCAGAAGTTTTTAATCACACCAATAATACCTGCTTCCATGTTTTTTGGCTGTTCTTTGTTTATTCATATAATTGAGAGATAATTCATCCACATGGTACAAAAATGTCTGTACACAGTGCAAAGGCGCCTCCCTCCCCTGTCCCTCTGCCCAGAGGCCACCACTGTGTCCAGTTTCTTGGGGTCCTTCTGGGGAAGTTCTGTGCGTCGATGTAAATACTTTATTGTTGAGGTGCCTCAACCACCCAGCCAGTTACACAAAGAGTTTCCAATCGCTGCTTTGCAGTTCTGGATTTGAGGGCCCAGTGGGGGGACCTGGTAACCAGCAAGCCCTTGAAGGAGGTGATGTGACCGGGTGGCTGGCAGAGTGGTCTCCATGAAGGAAGCAAAGCCGTGGCAGGAGAGTGGAGGTGGGCGGGTCTGGCCCTGGGGCATCCGAGGATAAGGTCACACCACGCTGCCCAGCAGCCTGTTTGTCCTGGGCTGGCTGTCGGTCCAGATCCGTTCTGCTGGCACATTTATTAGCTTCTGTTCAGCGCTGGGCATGGACTGCATCCTGGGGGGCAGCGACCCCTGCCCAGAGGACACAGACACAGATGGAGTTGCCAGCACGGGGTTAGAGAGTGTGCTAGGGGCTTTCAGCAGGGGCCGCCGGGCATGTGGGCGGCATTCGGGGTGGCTGCAAGGAGAGGTGTCTGGTGGGTGGAGCCCGGAGAGCCCGTTCCCTAGGGTGTAGGGGGCAGCCCTGCACAGCCGAGACCTGCGAATGTCTCCCCAGATCCCCATGAAAGTGAAAATCCGCGCGTGCTTATCTGAACCTGCGCCACACTCCACGTGACACCTAAACCACTAAACACATTCCCCGTGATTGTCACGTACATTGACCTTTCCAGGAGTGCGGCTGCTGTCCTCATAGTCAGGGGAAGATCAGACTCTGATACATTCAGAGCTCTGCCAAGAGCTGTCACCACTGAGAGCATCACGGCACCGAGGGCAGCGTCCCTCGTGGCACCCGCCTGGTGACAGGTAGCCGCTGTCATCTAGAGGGGCGGGCGACTGACTGCCTCCCTGTGCGCCCACCGCTAATACGCAGGTCACTTCATCATGAACTGCTTTCCTGTTTTTCTCTCTGTATTGTTACAACTAGGGCATTCTGTTGATTTTTGTTTTAAAATATGTGTGTAAATAGATCATATGATTCATGAACTTCATTTTAGACCAGAGAAAGGGTAGCACAGGTTGGAGCTATCAAGACAGGGGGGTTGAACGAGGGGTCTTTGTGGTGACGGAACTATTGTGCGTCTTGACGTGAACATGCACATAGAACCACGTGGAACTAAGCCCTCCCTCCGCTACCGGAGACACACGAGTAGACATGAAACAGGAAATCTGTCCGAGATGGTGGCTGCTGCTGTCAGCATTGTGCTGGTGATGTCCTGTAGTTTTGCAGGACGTTGGGGGAAACAGGGTAAAGTATAGATAGGATAGGATCTCTCTGTATTATTATTTTTTTCTTTCTTTTCTCTCTTTTTTTAAATTAATGAATTAATTAATTTATTTTTGGCTATGTTGGGTCTTCGTTTCTGTGCGAGGGCTTTCTCTAGTTGCGGCGAGCGGGGGCCACTCTTCATCGTGGTGCGCGGGCCTCTCACTATCACGGCCTCTGTTGTTGTGGAGCACAGGCTCCGGACGCGCAGGCTCAGTAGTTGTGGCGCACGGGCTCTAGTTGCTCCGCGGCATGTGGCATCTTCCCAGACCAGGGCTCGAACCCGTGTCTCCTGCATTGGCAGGCAGATTCTCAACCACTGTGCCACCAGGGAAGCCCCTCTCTGTATTATTTTTAACAACTATAGGTGAATCTACAGTTATCTCAAAATTAAAAGTTTCATTGGAAAAAAAAAGGCCTGGGGCAGGTGTTGGGTCTGATGAGCTGGACCCTTGGTGACTGTGGGACAGGAAGGCTGGCGACCACGCCACACCCTGTCTCAGTCCCTCCATGGGGGCCCTGTGTGGTCACAAGCCTCCTCCCCAAGGCTGAACCCCACCAGGGCACGGGACCAGCCTCCTCCCTTTAGCTGCCAGCTGGGGCCTGGTCGGTCCCTGGCACCCAGTTTGAGTCCATGCTCCCAGAGCCCCTGGCAGAGCTGGGACCCAGGCTTGCTGCCCCCCACCCCAAGCTGCCCTCGGCCGGGCGGCCTGCTCCCTGGGCCTGCGGGACCGCCCGCTGCCCAGTGCCGCCAGCACAGCGGTAGTGCGGGCAGCTGGCTCTTCCGCCCTCGGTCCCCACGTCCCTCCCCCACCCAGCAGCAGGAGCGGGGACAGATGCAGACCGACCGTTCCTTCAAGTGCCATTTTGAAGACTAACATGAACCCAGCCGACTAAAACTGAAAGGTTAAAGGAGGCGCGTGTTCTTGATGAGTTTGTCCTCCTGCATGTTGACCGTTCAGTGGCTCGGTTTCTGGCAAACGGACTCGTCACAGGTTGCAGGGCAGCCGGGACGAGGCCGGCGAGGCTGCGGGCAGCAGGGTCTAAGCCAGCCCACACGTGGTGCCGGCTCAGGGCCCGGCCCACCTGTACCCCGGGGCCAGGCTCACTGGACAGACCCAGCGGGGGGTCCTGGCCTTCCCTCCAGTTTATCCGATTTCCTGGGGATGAGCTGGGGACCTGAGGGCTCCAGGAGCCTGAGATGCCCCCTGCTCCCTGTCCCCGGGAGTGCATGACCCCGGAGGAGTCCCCGTGAGGGGGTCCCATCGGAACAGCCCCTGGGCTCCTCGGGCGGCGATCAGAGTGTGGCTAATTTCATTCCTCATCAAGCTGGTCCCGGCATCTGTTTGGAATGGTTAATAAGGGAAGCGATACATTTTTAATCAGTGCGGCTCTTGCTGGAATCATCAGCCTGGCTCTCAAAGGCCTCACCAGGCCAAGATAACACAAGTGTCTTCTCACATTTGCTCTGTTATCAATTCCGGCCCTACCTAGTCCAGGGGGCATGGCCGCAGGTGTCCTGGCGTCTCTCAGATCCCTCATCCTTGGTCGCGCTTCAGTCCCTGACCATCTCCGGGGTTGCTGAGCAATTTTGGTACCTCGGATGAGCTCCCTGAAACCGGCTGGGCCGAGCAGAAGTGGGGGCTGAGGTATTGGGGTGATCAGTGCCTTTTCCCGTTACCTCCCCCTGCCTCAGTAGCTACTCGGATGGAACGCCTTATCTGCTGCCCAGTGGCTGTGTGACTTGAGGCAGATGACTTAACCTCTCTGAACCTCAGGTTTCTTTTCAGTACCATGGGGCCAATAATTGAAACTTTGCAGGGTGGCCATAAGGATTCAGTGACCCACATGGTGGGTCTGTAACTTATAAATATCCTCGTCACCTTCCTCCCCTGGACTCTCACTGCACAGGGATGGACTTGGGGACAGGCAGGGACTTCAGAAACACAGGCCTGGGAAGGGGAAGGAAGCCGGCTGGGGCGGAGGGAGTGTATCAACCAGAAGTCTCTGGGTTGCAAGGGACAGAAACTCAAGTCAGAAGGGATTTTAATGGTCACTGTTGGTGAATGGCCCGGGGCCCAGGCTTCAGCGTGGCTGGGTCTGGGGGCTCCAGCGCCTTCCGCCTGGGATGTGTTCCCACGTGGGGGCTCTGGTCCCCTCAGGACCCCTCACCTCCTGCTGGTCAGCCCTGGGGTTCGTGGTCGTTCTTGAGACCACGTCCATGGCCCGAGAAGGCCGTGTGCTGATTCGCCAGCCCTGGAGCTGGGCGGACGGGGTCGGCTCCACCTGAGCCACTGCACTGCGCGTTTCGGAGCGGGTTCAAATGTGTGTTTACTGGGGAGGGGGCAGTAAACTGAGGCTGGGGACAGTGCACCGGCTATGCTTGGAGTTAGAGGGCAGCATGCTGAGCTGGCAGCCTCAACTCAGCGCTGCGCGGACGCCCACAGCCAGGCGCCAGGGAGGCAAGCCCTCGGCTGGGTGGCTGGGCTCTGGCCCCGGAGCAGAGCCTGGAGTCGTTGACCCGAGTTGCAGGGGCTCTGTGACTGGGAGGGGAAGGCTTTGTGGCTGCGTGTGTTGGGTAAGCCCATGGGGCCCCTAACGTGAGGGATCTGGCTGACCCTCCCACCCCGCACCCAGGCTCTACTATCTCCCTCTTTCTTAGCCAGCTCGGAGCAGTAAACAAGAATCTTTTTTCTTCTTATTTCGTCTTCCCTCTTTTCCCAGTGGTATATACTAAAAAAAAATTTTTTTTTTTTTTTTGCGGTACGCGGGCCTCTCACTGTTGTGGCCTCTCCCGTTGCGGAGCACAGGCTCCGGACGCACAGGCTCAGCGGCCACGGCTCACGGGCCCAGCCACTCCACGGCACGTGGGATCTTCCCGGACCGGGGCACGAACCCGTGTCCCCTGCATCGGCAGGCGGACTGTCAACCACTGCGCCACCAGGGAAGCCCACGTGCCAATTTTTAAGGCTAGAGTATTGTTTTAGCTTGCCAAGATTAAAAATTTTTAAAAAGCTGCCTGGGGCACTGTGTGTTACCCAAGAAAACTCATCACCTTTTTCAGAGCGACCTCACGCCCTTTTCACCAGCACCTCCGGAGGGCACCCCCTTCCAGGCTGTGCCGAGCCTCCCCCTTGGGGGCAGGCGTGCCCTGCTGTCGGCTGCGGATCCCATGTCCCCATCTGTAAAATGGGCCATTCCCGGACCCTGAGGTGACCGCAGACAGCACATAGGTGCTCAGGCGGGAGCAGCCTCTCAGCCAGGACGGGGGCTGATGATGCCCGGGGTCCTGCAGCTGTAGGAAACAGCACCCTCACGTTTGTCCACCGCACTTCCCAGTTTACAGAGTGCCCTGAAGGCAGAGCAGGGCTTAGCTCCAGACCCCCTGGGCAGGGGCTGGGTCCTGGGCTCAGCCCTTTGGTGCCCCTCCCTCCTGGCCTCCGGAGCCTCCCAACCCCGGAGTCCGTGGGCAGGCCCCACCCTCCAGCAGCCCTGCCTCCATCCTGTTCCACACACACGCCCTTGGCCTCGCATTAGCCGTTGGACAGGTGTCCCGGCTCAGGAGCCCCAGGTCCAGAAGGGACATGATACCGGAGAAGGCAGAGCTCTCCCTGGGGTGGCCCAGTGGAAAGCCAGGGCGCAGAGTCGGGCTTGGGGACAGCAGGGCTGCTCACCCTCTCCTAGGGCCACGTCTGTCCGTCTGACATGAGGTTGCGGGGTTTCCATTCCCTGCCCCCTCCGCCTCCCCGCCCGCTGGCCCCCTCCTGTGCCCACATGCCTGGCTTCCGTCCACTGCCCGCCTTTGTCCTTTCAGTCCCAGCTTTCCCACCACACTGCCACCTGCCTGCGTCCGCCGGGCCTGCCGCTGGGTGCCCACTCCTGGAGCAGCACCCAGGGACAGTTGCTGCACCACAGGTATCCCTATACCACCTGAGGGTGGAGCCCCTGGGGGGGGTCTCAGAGGGGGTGGCTCCTGAGCTGGGCCCTCTGGCCTGGGGCAGCTGCAGTGTCAGTGAGTGAAGGATGCCCCACGCTGTTGCCTTCAGCCTGAAGTTTATTTTCTCTCTTCCTTTTATCCAGCGCCGCCACGGGATGATGGGAAAACCTGGAGGTGTCTGATGGGGGTGCCCAGGCAGCTGATGGAGCAGAGTGACAGGGGTGCATGCTGCAGGTCGGCCTGAGGCCGGGGTGCGGCGGGGAGAGGAAGGCATCAAAGGCATGCAGACCACCGTGCCCAGGGGTCTGGCTCGGAGGTCTGGGTGGGTGGCAGTGCCATCACCAAGATGGGCCCCTGGTGCAGGGAGATGCCTGTTGGGGGCCAAGGAGGGGCCAGGGAGCACCAGCTTGGTGTGCCTCTAGATTGGGGGTGCAGGTCAGAGGCTGGGATACCCCCATTCTCATGCACCAGTGAGGACGCTGCTTCTCCATCCACCCACTCTGCCCTGCACCCCGGGGCTCAGCCCCGCCCAGCTGGCCAACGGTACATCCTCCCCTCTGCTGTAGCCGCCAGCCACCCCGTGGGCCGAGGGCACCCAAGGCCTTCCGCCCGGGCTCAGCCATCTGCCAGGAGGAGAACAGTCTGCGTCCTGAGCAGAGGCCAGACGCGTGGGGCACAGCGCATGCTGTGATGGCATCTTGCTGCCCCTGAAACAGACGCCCCCGCCCGTGGCCTCCAGGCTGAGTTCTCCGCCTCCTTGTGAACAGAGGGGGTGGGTTAGGGCTCCCCCTGTACCCAGGGACCACCACAACCATGGACCCAGGGGCTGGTGGTCCCCAAGGCTCCGCCTCCAGGCCCCTCTGCAGCCCTCGAGAAAGTGTCCCCCCAACAGAGCTGGGGTCGGCCTCCTGCTGCTGCAGGCTGAGGTCCCCCAGCAGCTGTGCAAACCCAGCTCCCGTCCCTTCTCTCCTGCCCCACCCAGTCCCCAGTCCCCACGCCCTGCAGTCAAAGAAGCACCCAGGAGCCCTCACTTGCTGAGACTGGGGATGAGCCCCTGCCCCACTCTGCACCCAGCTTGCTCCTCTGCGGCCGTCCAGGAGACACCAACCCCTCAGGGGACCTCCAGCGGTGGGGTCATGGAAGTGCAGGGCCTGTGAGATGCCACAGCTGCGTGGCCGCAGGAACCACATGGGAGACAATCTGCTGGGACAAACGTTCCGTCTGCGCCCGAGTCGGGCCAGGCCCACATCCTGGTAGGCCTGGAAGGGGTTGGTGCCGTCCCCCGGTGCATGGCCTGAAGCACTTTTTGGTAAACCCTGGGAGAGATGGTGCCGCAGGGCAGCAACGGGGCCACGTGGACAGCACGGCCACGGTGCCAGCATGCGGGAGGCTGAGCAGGGAGACCGTGAGGCCTGTGAAGACCACTGCTAAGACAAAACAAAACAAAACAAAACTTCTGAATAGATAATAGGGCGTTTGTGAGGACAGAAGCCAGGTGGTGCCCGGCACTCAGCACAGCGGCCTCATTGTCCTCGAGCGCCCCAGCCTCGGTTTCCCCTTGAAGTTTCCCCAGAAGCCCCCAGCTCCAGGGGGTTCTGGGAATATTCCGTGTTGTTTTTAACTTTCATTCAACTAAAGGGAATTAACACACCCGGTTTGTATGGAAAGACCTTGGCGGATTTTCCTTGACCGTGGTTGTTGAGTGCAGGGCCTGGGGCACAGCCCAGCCCGACTCTTGCTCGCGTGTGAGGCCGGGGGGGTGCTTCCAGCCGCCCGCAGGAGGGCCTGCATGCGCATACGTGCCTACAGTCGTGTGTGCACGCGTGCTGTGCAAGCACGTGCGCGTGTGATGGTTCAGAGGTCTCTTGTTTTTTTAATTGAAATATAGTTGATTTACAATGTTGTGAGAGTTTCAGACGTAAGTTAAGAGGTGTCTTGTATGCGTATTTGTCCGACCGTGTGAGGTCAGCATGGATCCGAAAGCGTGTTTGTGGTTGGGATGCCGCCCGGTGGGCCCCACGTCAGACCTGGAAGGGGAGGCAGCTGGGCGGAGTCCACCGTGCCCTTGCCAGCGTTCCAGGTCAGGGGCTCTGGGCAGGCAGGGTCCCCCAACCTCGCCCTGCCACAGAGGACGGCCACCCTTCACCCTGCCCCTGGAGGGGCCGTGGAGCCGGGGCCCCGTCCTTCGTCTGGCTCAGACTTTGGTCACACTTGGCGGCCGTGCCCCAGACTGAGGGCGAGCTCCGAGACGGGGCATTAGGACAAATCCAGGGCCGTGTGTCCAGGGTGAGGGGCAGGAACCTGTTGCACGCATGTGCGCGACTCCTCCAGCTGGGCGTGTCCGTGTCTGCTTGTGTCTGCGTTAGGAATTTCTGTGGCAAGGCACCAGAAGCTCGTGGTGGGACTCCCTGGGGGACAGGGGGACCTTGGTGGACGTGGTACCTTTGGGAGGGGGACTTTCCACTGGATATCTTTTTTGTTGTACTTATGAACTATGAGAGTGCATTAGCTATTTAAAAATTAAATTTGTCAAGTCTGTAGGTTGCTGGTTTTGGGGTGAATTGGCTTGTTTTCTGGATATCTGAGGGATGCCCTCCCAAGGAAGGGATGCACTCAGGAAACATGTGCCTGAGCACATCCCTCACCCTCAGGGTGAGTGGGGTCAGGACGTCCTGGTTGGGGGTCAGCTGCCTGGATGACTGTGGACAGTGGGGACTCTGGAGCAGAGGGCAGGGGACCCAGGTCAGGAGCTGGTGTGGCCGCTTGCCAGCTGGGAGTCCTCGGGCAGGTCTCAGTCCCTCTGAGCCTCGGTTTCCTCATCTGTAAAATGGGGATACAAAACTCCAGCTCCCCAGGCAGGCTTGAGGGTAAAATAAGATCATGTTGGCATCTGAAGAGAGTTCCAGCATGGTCAGACCCCCTCCCACCTGGGCTGGACTGAGGCATCTGTGCTCCCTGCCCATCAGCGAACCAGGTCCAAGAGTGACAGGATGTGGCTCCCAGACACGGCACCCGAGGGCCCTGGCCACAGGCCCGGCCAGGCTCCTGGCCGAGCGGAAGGCCTCAGCCCTACCCCCACCAGCTGGAGAGGCTGGACGTGCCCTGGCCGGTGGCCCTGCACCCTTGGCCGGTGCTCTGCCTCAAGAAGAGAATCCCGGTGGGAGCTTCGGGGTCACAGAAGAAGCTGGGATTCTGGGTGCTGGGGTCTCGGAGGTGCTTCTCGGCAGGTGGGGGCAGCCAGGGAGGCTCCCTTGCCAAGCCAGGCCCCCCTGTGCCCCTCCCTGTCCCACTCCGGGACCCTCCCCTTGAACACACTCAGACCCTGCCCTGGCTGACCCCCCGCACGCTGCCCCCGCTGAGCCGAGGTCTGGGCTGAGGCACTGTGTCCAAGGGGAGCCCCGCCCTTGCCCCCCACTGGCTCACACACCCGGTCGGAGAGACCCAGCCGGGGTGTGCCCCTCCCTCCATGGGCAGCCACGCATCTTACTCGCCGTGTTTCTCCCTGTGCTCTGATGATGCCTCAGTTTCCTCATCTGTAAAGTGGGCTCCTTGTTAGGGTGACATGAGTGAGGATGATGCTCTCAGAGAGCTGGGCACAAGGCGGGGGCCGCGTGGAGGGGGGATGAACAAATCCTTGTCCCAAGTGGCCTGAGACACCCCACCATTACCCCCTAAGTATCCCTTCTCTAGACAAACCTCCTTGTGGTGCAGATGAGGCTCAGAGGGGGATTTGGTACCCCCCGCCCCAGGTCTCACCCCAGGGCCGCTGCCCGCCGCCCTAGCTCTCTCTCCACACCTCTGTCCGGAAGGGGGGGCCCTGGGCAGAGACACCCCCTCCCCCCACAGTGGAGACTTTTCCAGACTCGGGCTGAGCTCCTGGGCAGGGCAGCCTGGCAGGACGGAGGGGCGTGGAGGCCAGCCCGGGGACAGTCACTCACTGTGCCTACAGGCAGGGCTGTCTGGGGCCCAGAGCCAGGACCAGAAGGCCGGGTGGGTGGGCAGGGCCCCTGTGGCTTTCTCAGAGGCAGGCCCAGGGCAGGCGTTGGGGGCCTGGGCGAGACAGCTAGAGGCGGGGGAGGGAGCCAGCAGGGCGGCTCCTCAGGTTGGTCTGGTTTACAAGGCGCCCCCTGTCTGTCCGCTTCCTGGAGCCGCACTGGAGTCTCCAAGGCAGGAGGCGGCCCCATTCCACAGACGAGGAGCCCGAGTCTGAGGCAGACCAGAGCGGGGCACCCGGCAGGTGACATGAGACAGCAGCCTCGGCCCTTGGGGATAATGGGACGAGACCTTGGGGCAGCCTGGCCACCTCCTACCTTCTCTGTGTCCACGCTTCCGGAGCCCCAGAGGAGAAGGAGGACAGCGACACACGTGGCAGCGGCGAGGGGTGAGCCTGCCCCGGACAGGCGCTCTGTCTGGGGTTGGCTGGGGGCTCAGGAGCAGGGGTCCTCAGCCTCTGCCCCAGACAGAAACTTTGGAAGCTCTGGGGATGGCCAGGCACCCCCATCACTGCCCTAAGAGCAGTGGTCCAGCCCCCTGGGTCTGCATCCGTGTGTACCCAGAGCCATGAAAACATCCCTCCCCTTGACCCAGAAATCCCAGGAATGGGTCCTAGAGGCACATCTGCTGCCTGCACAGAGACCTCATTGGCAGGACAGCCCAGCAGCCAAGGATGGGGAGAGACACACCAGGCCTGACCCCGATGTGGGCAGCGGGGAGTGTGCCCAGGGTTCCCAGCCGCTTCCACAGGGTGACGCAGAGGAATGTTTGACGACCTAAAAACACGGAGAAGGGTTAAGTGAGCGGGGAGTGTGGGCCACAGAACAGAATGTACTTTTGTGCAACCACAACACACATAGGCCCAGTCCCCGTCCCAGGCACACATTTAGAGAGGCCTCAGACAACAACACAGGCAAATCCGCAGGGAGCTGAGAAGATGGGTTACTTTATTTTCCTCGTTGTGCGCTGTTGTTATTTTCCATAGTTGACGCAGTGGCTATGTATTATTTAGTAAAAGGGAGGCGCGCGGCCTCCCCGGCCCCTCTGGAAATGGGGGTAAATCCACAAATAACTCCAACCCAGGGCCCATGAGTCTGGAGCCGCCCTGCCCCAGGTCCCTCCCAGGCCACGCCCTTGCCCACTGCTCCCTGCCAGCCAGCCCACCCAGGCCCCTGTGGGCTTTGAGCAGACTCCCTTGGACGAGGGCTGTGTGGAGAGCCTGCCCTCTGCCCATCCTGACCCTCTCCCTACTTTCTCCCTGTTTCTTCTCAGAAACAAACAGAGTCACCCTCTGGCCTGAGCACAATGGCCCAGAGCCACCTTTGGCAGTCCGGAACCCTCCCTAGGGCCCTTCCAGAAAGCACAGGGTGCCAGGAAGAATTCTTACACCAGTGAACATGTCCTTTTTAAAACGGACAGAACTGGGACCTCCCTGGGGGTCCAGTGGCTAAGACTCCGTGCTCCCAATGCAGGGAGCCCGGGTTTGGTCCCTGGTCGGGGAACTAGATCCTACGTGCAGCAACCAAGACCCAGCGCAGCCAAATAAATAAATAATTTTAAAAAATAGGAAGTAAAACTGACAGAACTTTGTAGGCTCAGAGGGCCCTAGAGGATTAGCTGGTTCCATGTTAGACCCATCTGGGCAGCTTTTAAAAATGAAGGTGCACCTTTGTTTCACCGAACAAGACAGGCAGGTGGCAGATAAACACATGAAATGATGGTCAGCATTGTAAGCTGTGAGGGAAACTTGAACTAAAACCACAGTGAGGTCTCGCTGCACGTCCATCAGAACGGCTGGAAGTAAAAATAGGGGCAACACGAAACACTGGCCGAGATGCAGAGAAACTGGATCCCTCTTGCATTGCTGCTAGGAATGTACAAGGGTACAGCCACTCTAGAAGACAGTTTGGTGGGGGGTTTTCAGAGTAAGTGTACTCTTACCAAACACCCTGGCTGTGGCACTCCTGGGCATTTGTTCCAGAGAAGGGAAGACTTACGTTCACACGAAAACCTGTAGGAGAAGGTTCATAGCAGTTGTATCCCTGACAGCCCCCCAGCCTGGAACCTGCCCAGATGTCCTTCCCAGGGGGGATGGATAAAAAAAACTGTGGTACGTCCATGCTGTGGAATATTACTCAGCTGTAAAAAGGAAGGGACTGTTGATACATGAACAGCTTGAATAAACCTCCAGGGAATTATGGTGAGTGAAAAAAGCCAGTCTTGAAAAGTTACATCCTGTACGATTCAGTTTGTATAACGTTCTGAAATGACAAAATGATGGACAGATTGGTGGCTGTTGGGAGTGAAGGATTGGGGGAGAAGTGGGTGTGGCTCTGGAGGGGGTGTGGCATGCGAGTGCCACCTGATAGACCATCTTGGAACTCGATCTTGGGGGGGTCACAGAAAACTACACATCTGGTGAAATTGCATAGATACACACACATGCACGCACGCATGCATGCAACATCAAAAGATGACTACTGATCACAAAAAAACAGACTTCTCAATTTAATGATTTTAGTGCTTTTCTGTGTATGGGGGGATGCAAGAGTCTGGGCTCATTGAAATTACCCTTCGATATGCATCTTAACTCTCTAGGGCCGGTCTCCTCTTTTTCTCCATCCTGAATCCCCTCAGGGCGCACTGTCAGGTCAGCTGCAGTGGCGGATGGCTTGATGGCGGGCAACAATTTTTTGTGCACAATGTTATCACTGGGGGAGGCTGGGGGAGAGTTGCATGGGTCCTCCCTGTACATTTTATTTTGCGACTTACTGTGAATCTGTGGTTATTTCAAAGTGAAGAGTTAAAAAAACAAAAACAAACAAAACACCCAAAGTGCAGGAGCATGGCCCTCAGAGGTTCTGACTCATCCGTCTGGGTTTGGGCCCAGGCGTCAGTACATCTGTATTTCTTAGAAGTGTCCATGTGTCTACTGCATGGCAAGTGATGGAAGCCCTGCCGCTCCCTCATTCAGCAGAGGGAAACTGAGGTCAGAGAGGGGCAGGGGTTTTCCCAAGGCCACACAGCTGCTGCGGAGTCAGGGGTGGCGGGAGAGGAAGACCACCAGCTTTGAGGCCTTGGGTTTTTACTGCTGCTCCAGGCTGGGGCTGAACCAGGCTGGTTGTTGTTTTAATGTAAATTTTTATTGAAATCCGGTGTACAGCTTGTTGAATCGTCACAAGCTGAACTCAGTCACGTAACCAGCACCTAGACCCCCAAGCAGAAGCTGACCAGCCCCCCAGGAGCCCCCTCGAGCCCTGCCAGTCATAGCCCTCCTCCGCATCCAGGGGACCCTCTCTTGACTCACAGCACAGAGCCGTCTTTCCTGTTCTTGATCTTTGTAGGTGGCCGGCCACCTTTTGGAGCCATGCCAGGGAGTAGGACTGGAACAGCCAGTTTACTCTGAGGGGGAAGGAAGTGGCCTCCCCAGGAGCCCGGTCATGTAGGGCTGGGGACAGGGGCTTCAGAAGGGACTGTCCCCAGGGCAGTCGCCTTGTCCAGGGTGGCTGGAAGGGGCTGTTTCCCCGGAGCCTGCACTGGAGGCGGGAGGAGGGCTGGAGCCCTGCCCAGTTGACCCGGAGTGCCGCGTCTGTGAGCCTGGTCCAGGGGCCTCCAGAGATGCTGGGGCCCCCGGGCAGGGGCCCAGCAGAACAGACAGAGCTCTGGACTTGGGGCCACCACACCTCAGTAAGAGACCGTGGTACCGCACGGTTGCCACTCAGAGCCCGTTTCCCCTGTAAATGAGGATTTTAGATATGTGGGTAAAACAAACATCTATTAATATAAAATTGGTGTGTTAATACAACACATTAAGATCATTCGTATACTGTCCATATCACACCTTCATCTAATACATAACATAATATGCTACTGTTTTGAGTTCTCTACTGGTCGTAGCTGGATTTATGGGATACTGACTCTGTGCCTGGCACTGTTCTAAGTGCTTTAAATGTATTAACCTATTGAATCTTCCTAAAACGTAATAAAAGAGGACCCTAAGCTGAGGCACAGAGAGGTTCATTAACTTGCCCAAGGTCACACAGCTAGTGTGTGGCAAAGCTGGGACCTGAACCCCGGCCCTCTTGGCTCTAGAGTTCACGTTGTAACCTCTAGGCTCTAACGTCTCACTAAACGTTATTGGGTGTGATCATACCGTAGCGTGTGACACCGCAGACACACCTGCTCTGCACCTTCTGGTATACAAGGCGCTTCTGCTCCCTGGGCAGCACCTCACCTTTCTCACAGTGACCGTGTGAGGTGGAGCTGTTACCACCGCCCCTCATTCCGGATGCGGAGGCCGAGGCCAAGAGGTGCTCCGGCATGTCCCAGGCCATTGGTTCCCAGTCCAGGCGCTGGGCCGTGCCCCTCCTGTTGGCAGCTGGGCTGAGTGGGGAAGGAGGGTGACGGGCAGAGTGGGCCTCAGTCTGTGGCCAACAAGGCTGCGTGGACCCCGCAGGGCACAGGGCAGACGGAGGGTCCCCGTTCAGAGCCAGTCCCAGCTGGGCTGTCAGGGTCCGCAGCGCACCGAGAGGGGGACTGCCAAGGGGGTCAGACCACCGAGGGGTTCCCCGGGATGGGTGGGACTTGGGTGGTAGGAGTGGGGAGCCGAGGCAGGGACCACCGCTTGTCACAGGGTTTAGAGCTGGACCACAGCAGGCCAGGTCAGCCGTGAACGTCTGGGAGGGTCCCCGTCTGCACGTGTGTGCCTTGTGGACACTACTGCCTGGGGGGGATTTATTGTGCACCCTTCCGTACCTTGGACCCGAGTGTCACAATATGGTGGGGTGTCCCCGTGCCTCCCTCACAGGCTGTGCTGACAACCAAATGAGGTGACACTGGTCGACTGTTAATACCAATGCCTAGTCTATAGGAACTGCTCAAAAAATACTCACTGTCATTAAAGGAGTGAGAGAGGGACGAAGGGGGGAGGGAAGGAGGGAGTGGGGAAAAAAGGAAGGAAGGAAGGAGTCTGATTGGGGGATAAGGTAGGCAAAGAAGTCTGCACAAAGGAATTGACCTTTGAGCAGGGTTTTGGAGGGTGAATAGGAGTTTGCTGCAGGATGAAAAGGCAGGGAATGGAGTGCTGTTCCATGTACAGGGAGCCCCTGGGCCACATGGTCAGCCTTTGTAAAGGGGGGTCATGATTCCATGTGCCTCGTGAGGTTCACGCAGGGGTTAGGAGAGGAAGCATTTGGAGAAAGAACCTAGCACCCACTGGGTGGACTGTCTGCGGCAGGCCGAGATGGGGCCGTGTTATCACGATGTAGTCAGAGCAGGACTGGAGCTGGGGAGGGCAGCCCTGGGCCTGGGCAGAGTGGGCTCCAGGAGCCCCAGCACCGTTGGCTGTGTCCCTGTCACATCACATTGGTGTTACTTCGCATGGCACGTCCGTGTCTGAGCAGCCAGGTGGGGGATTGTCCAGACTTGGGGCTTCCAGGAGGCCAGGTTTCCTCACCTCTCCCAGCACAGGTCCCAGCACGGTTCCTGGCCTGGGAGGGAGGGAAGGCCTGCCTTGCCAGCCCTGCCCTCTCCATCCTGGAAAGCCGCTGTTCACCCCAGCGTGGGCACAGGACAGTGACAGTCCAGCAAAGTGACTCGAGGGCATCCTGACACCATCCCTCATGTCCTCTCTTCTTCCTGATCCCTGTCCAGGCCTGCTGACACACAGGCAGAGGTGCTGAGCCGATGGTGTGCGGCCCCAAGTGGGCTCTGGCTCCAGGGGAGGGGGGAGCCGTCTGTAGCCTCTTCAGCTGAGGCTGGAGAAGGGGGGTGCCTGAGGCAGGTTCTGGGGCATCCCATCTGCTGCACGTGGGGTCCGGCAGCCAACGATGCTTCAGCCAGACAGGAAGTAGCAGAATCACAGGACAGTGCGGGGATGTGGAAGGAGGGTCAGGGAACGAGGCCGAAGCGCAGATGACCCGTGGTGGGCTCCCAGCGGTGGCCCAGAAGGGCAAGGCCCACGGTGCCAAGCTCAGGCCCACTCGGAGCAGGTGCCCTGGACTTCTGGGTGTTGGGTGGGGAGAGGCACGCGGGGCACCCACGGCGGGAGGGCTGTGGCCCACGTGGGAAGCAGCCTCCAGGAGCGTGTCCTGTGTCACAGCAGCCGCTGCCCAGGAGGGCAGGGACAGGGTGTGCTGGGGAGCTGGGCCCCCGCCTCGTGGAAGGCACCCAGGCCCGAAGGCCTCGGTCACCAGGCACGGCGCCAAGCAGAGCCAGCAGAGGCTCGTGTTTCTCGCCATATAGTTTCAGATCAATTATTTGCCCGCAGGAGCTTTGTACTCTCACTCCTGTTTTACAAACGAGGACGTTGAGGCTCAGAGAGGCGCTTGTACCAAACGCGTGGCTGGTCGGGGGTGGGGTGGGATCTGACCCCAGGTGGGCTGGCTTGGAGCCCAGACCCACAGCAGGACACCGAACCGCTCTGCCAGGGCTCCCGGCATGGGGGTGTTGGGCCCTGCCTGTGATCTGGGCCTCTTTGGGGAGGACATGATGGTCTCAGGCAAACACACCGAGTCTCCGTGCCTCCCAGTCTGTAGAGCAGGGGACCCACAGCGCTTACCTTCTCGGAGCCTGTTTCCTCACGGGCGTCTGTGGGGCCTCAGCAGGGCCCCCCCCGCACTGACTGCCCTCTCCACCTCTGACCAGGTTTGTAGCAGGTGACAGATCAAAGGAGGCACCGTCATGGCCGGTCCCCTCAGTGGGACAATGACCAGGACACACGGGGCCCTGCCTTCGGGAGGGGACTCTGACGGGTAGATAGGAGTGAATAAGCAAACAGATAGATGACTCGGCCTCTTTCACGTGGGGCTCTGAAAGAGAACGAGTCGGGGGCGAGGGTACTGAAGGGCGGGGGAGGGCTGCTATAGACAGGGAAGGCCTCCTGGAGTTGGAAAATTGTCACCTGTGATGGGGACAGAGCATTCCATTGCAGGGGCAATGGCAAGTGCAAAGGCCCTGGGGCAGGCATGATGAGAGGAGCGTGAGGGGGCAGAGGCCAGCTCATGCTGGGCAGGGGTTGTCTGTGGTCAGGGGCTGTGGACCTGCCAGCTGGCAGGCCCAGGCCACACCCCAGGGTGCGGCTCTGCCTGCAAAGAGCCTCCGCTGGGAGACTCCCTGTGGGACCTCGGGCCTCAGCGTCCCCATTGAACAGGGAGCAGTTGGACTTGTCGTTGCCAAGGGCCCCCTGGGACTGAGCCCCTGCACTGGCGTGTGGGGTGGGCACAGGGCGGTGTCTTGGCTGACCTGTCAGAGGACAAAAAAGCACATGGTTTCTTGCATGTGGGGGCCACAGGCTTGCCCCAGGGCTGCTCACCTACCCCAGGACCTGACCTGGGACCACCCAGCACGGCCCCCCGGGGGGAGGGCTTGTTGTCTGGGGTCACCGGTAATCCTGTCTCACTTTTGCCACCTCAGGAGCTCCCTGGAGACCGGAAGCAGCCTCTCCACTGACCGATACAGGTACTGTTGTACCATCTGCCCTGGACCTGCTCAGGACCACTGGCCCACTCTCCCCATCAGCACCTAGGATCGGCCCCAAGAGGCCATGGGGGAAATTAGCTCCCCATTTGGCCCTAAAATTCCCCCAGGGACTGGAGATAATGCTGACACATCCCCTGAGAACAAGTCCAGCTAGAAGTGGTCCCTCCTGGACCATGGCTCAGCCCGTAGTTCCTCCGAGATTCAAGGCTGGTGGTCCCCTGAGGGCTGGCCTCCAGCCGTGGCTCCCATGACGACCAAGGCTGCAGCCCAGGGGAGAAGCCAACAGTGTCTATCAGTTTCCACACTGTACTTGGTAGAAGTGGGGATGGTGGTCTGAGGGTCTTGTATCTTGATGTTTCTGTAAGACGTCTTCAGAAGGAAGGGCTGTAGTCTGTAGTGTAGGGGAGGCCCCTGGATGGGGCAGCAGGTGGGCATGGAAGACCAGGCACGGGCAGCTGGTCCTGAGTGGGGTTGGCATGAATGGGGGGCTGGGAGGGGACGTCTGTGCTACACGTGGGGGGGACTAGAAGTGGGCTGGGGGTGCCCGCTCCCAGGAGAGGGCCGACTTTGTGAGGCCCTGAGAAGTGGATGTGGACCCAGGGCCTGGAAAGCGAGGGGGCGGGTGGACGGCAGACCCAAGTCCCACTGGGGAGCTTGGCCTCGGTGACAGGGCGCTTCTGCACAAAGGCAGCGTGCCCCCGACCTGGAGCTGTCAAGCAGGGGCTGGGCCCCAGCTGTCGGGTGGCAGGTGCTATATGGGGATGAGATGGTCTAGCGACCAGCTAGATGCCTGAGGCGGCTGAGGCTGTGAGAAGGGCTGGGGGTGGGCACGAGGGCGCGGCTTCCCTGAGCAGCTTGGGGCCGGGTACCCTCGGGGGCACTGCTGGAGGATGGAGAATCAGGTGGTCCACACACATTCACACTCTCATGTAACCCCGTACACGGACGCTCTGCAGCCACAGCACACACAGCAGTAAGGGCTGTCGCTTCTGTTGGCTGAAAGCTGGCAGCGTCCACCTCTGCACGACCGCGCAGAACTATCGGCCCATTTTACAGGTGTCACGTTTTCAGGACTCTCGGCTGGTGAGCAGAGCTGGGATTTGAACCCAGATCCTAGTGTGAACACTGCCTGATGCTGTAGCACACTCCTCGCCCATGTGTGTGCACTTCCTGCACAACCACACACACACACACGCAGACTCCTGGACATCTGCACACTCCCTTACTTCGGCACTCGGACCCTTATACCATCCCTCTGCACGTGGGTCCACACACACCCACGGCCTCACTCCAGTTCGGGCACATAAGTGATGGCGGTCATGGTCGGGGGTGGCCACAGTAACCACCGCTGCCTGAGGCTGGCCACACTTGACCTCATAGCCAATGACCCCCTGCAAAGACAGCAGGGCCCCTTGGGGCTGCCTTCCCCCTCCGCTTCTCAGCCATTATTTCCTGAGCACCTGCGGCTGTGGGAGGAATAAGGAAACCACAGGGACCGGTCCTGCTGCCTTTGCAGAGCTACTGTATCAGGCGGCAAACGGACAGAGAAGTCGGGTTTTAATATATGTCAGGTGGTGACACGTGTGTCAACTGAAGAGAAGCGCACAGCCCTAAAGTTGTGAGTTTTGTTTTATCTGGACCTTACTGAGGACTGTAGCCTGGGAGGCAGCCTCTGCGACAGCCCTGGGGGACCTGCTGCCAAGAGGGGAGGGAGAAGCCAGGAGGTAGAGGGCTTTTTGCTGGGGAAAATGTGCTCCACCATCAGAGATGACTGCCAATCACAAAACCCCAGACATCTCAGGTTAGTGATTTTAGTGCTTTTCTACGTATGGGACGATGCAGGCGTCCTTGAAATTATTCCTTAGATGTGCACCTCCACTATCTAGGGTGGGTGTCCTGTTTTTCTCCATCTTGAATCCCCTCAGGGTGCACCTTCAAGGGGCTGCTACAGTGGCTGACAGCTTGATGGCAGCAGCATTCTCTGTTTACTGAAGTGGCAGCAACGTTTTTTGTCCACAAGTGCTATGAAGAAAAATAAAGCAGGGTAAGGGGGATAGTGATGGGAAGGTAGTCAGGGAAGGCCTTTTGGAGGCGGCACTGTTTAAGCAGACACCAGAAGGAAAGGCGGGCGAGGGATGAGCCATGCAGCTATCTTGAGTAGGAGCATCAGACAGTGGGACAGCCAGTGCAAAGGTTCAGAGGTGGAGCGTGCCCGGCACGTTTGAGGAGCAGCAGGTGCTACATGAGATCTGTCCTCGTCCCCTTGGGACATAGGCAGAGCCCAGCTTAGTGTTCCCATTTCACAGATGAGGAAAACTGAGATCCAGAGACCAGAGGACTGTTGGTGCCAGACCCAGCCGCCCCCTCCCCCCCCCAGCACGACCGCCTGACCTCTGCCCTTTATACGCAGCGAGGCCGCTGGCTTTGCTGCTTTGTGGGGGCCTCTGAGAAAGCCGGCCCTCGGGCTCTGGTGGCCAGTCCCACGGAGGTTCTGGAGGCCTGCTTACAGCCTGGGAAATTCAGAAACAAAGGTCCCAGCCAGTAATTGCCTCCTTTCAAAGGAACAGCCGGCTTCCTCTGCCACAGGCGTGAGAGGGAAGCTGATGTCCTGTTGGGGGAGGGCGGACGGCCCTTCAGGGAGGCTGGCAGGCAGGCCCCTCACCCTCGGCAGGCCGCCATGTTGCCCTCCTTCCTCGCCGGCCTCGTGAGCAGCCCAGTGACCCAGCAGCTCCCTTCTCCCCAGGCTGGGCTGGTGGACTGTGCCCCGCGCTGCACCCAGCTCGGCCATCCTGATGATGCTGCCCGTGCCCTTCCCCTCGCTGGGCTTCACGCTCCCCGCTCGACTGAGCCATCGCGAACGCCCTTCCCTTCTAGCCATCCACGGCGGCACTTCCCACGGAGAGCCGCCCTGTAGAGCCGCTAGACTGCATCACTCCTGGCGGAGGGGGGCGTCCTATGCACTGCGGGGTGTTTGGCGGCCTCTAAATGCACTAGAGGCCCGTAGCGCCGCCCTCCCCATTGTGACAACCCACGGTGTCCCCAGGCATGGCCACTGTTTCTTGGGGCAGGGGGTGGTGGCAGAATCGCCCCGGGGGGAGAGCCACTGCTCTAGAAGCAGCGCATCGGAGATGGTGGACGGAGGAGACTCCCTCCTGAGGCCGGTGACTTAGTTTTTGGCTTTGCTGGGGGGCGGGGGGTGCTGGGATCAGGCCCAGTTCCGCACCCAGCCTTGGATGCCCGGCCGCCCGCACAGGACATGCAGGCCCAGCACTCTGGTGGCAGCCACTCCTGTCTGAGGCCGGTGGGCCTGGACGTCGTCCCTCACACACGGTGATGGGGTCTTCTCTGAGCTCTGTTTCCTCGTCTGTGGTTGGGGTGGGGAGCTAGCCCTCCTCACAAGGATGCGATGGGACCACTGCTTTGTCACTGGTGTTGAGCAGACCAGGGACCCCAAGTAGCCGGCGGGGTGAGTGTGGTGTGCTCAGGAGGGCCCTTCTGTCCCGCTCCCCAGGACCCTTTACTCCTGCAACAAATGATGGGGTGCCTGCAGTGGGCCAGGTGCTGCCCTGAGCCAGGCAGGGCCGGGGGGCTGGAGGAGCTAAGTAAATCAACGGGATCATCTCAGAGGAAGGCACGTCCCGCAGAGAAAGTCGGGGTAGGGTGTGCGGGGGGCTCGGACGCGACGCTGGTGGTAGGATCTGGTGGGTTCAGAAGGGCCGGGGAGGCACCTCTGGCCAAGGGCACTGCCCAGAAGGCCTGGAAGAGGGGGTGGCTTCTGGGAGCTGACGGGAGCTGGGGGTCTGGGCGTCGGGAGCCTCAGAGAGCTCAGACGGTCGGCAGGAGTCGGGGCATGGAGGGCCGGTGGACAGTTGGGAATTTGGCCTTTATTCTGAGAGTAGCAGGGGTATGGGGTGCAGCAGGGAGGGCCGTTTGAGATCCCTATGGCTAGTGTGTAGGGAAAGGGCTGCAGGGCGCCCAGAGTGGAAGCCAGACCTGCCAGGAGGGGCCCAGTGGCTCTGCTCGGCCGCCCGTGACGCTGGGTCCTGGGACGCTGAGCCACCCGTTCTGCCTGTGGCCCCCGGCCCTGCCTGACAATGCCCCGCTGGCCACGGCCCCTCAGCCCAGGCCCCCCCTCTCTGGCGTCGGGAGTCCCCTCCCGGCAGCCAATGAGCGGCTGTCATCGAGGTTCCATTTTAGATTTTATCAATGTGTCCCTGTCACCCAGGCAACCACGGTGGCCCTGTCAGTCTTTCTCCGCTGCCTTTCAGAGACAGCGGCTCACACTGCACCATGTGGCGACGTGGTGAGTTTCCGCTCTTGGGGCCGAGCAGGGATTCCGCCAAACATAACTGACCTGGCGAGGAGGCCGGCATCTGTCACCTCGCCCCCTCCCTGCCTGCACCCCACACCCCTGCTCTTCCCAGCCTCGGCCACTTTGGGCCAAGCAGGCGGCTGGGCCACTGTCCGGCCAGTGCCGGCGCAGCCACTGGGGACCTGGGGACCAGTTGGAAGAGGGAGCTTTCGGAGCCGCCGTCAGGATCCCCGGCATCCAGGCCCCCAGGATGATGGGCCGGGGGCCCCCACCACTCAGCACAGCCAGGGCTGCCCCCGTTTGCCCCGGGGACCCCCGGGGAAGCCCCGAGAAGCTCCAGCCCCCCGCGGCGGCGGCAGCCTGAGGCTGCCTGGGCAAGCCTGACGGAGGAGTCGCTGGGCTTTTGTGTGCGCTGCTCTTTGTATCGGAGGCTGTGCTGGAGGGGCGGCTGGCAGCACCGGGCCATGTGAGTGGGGCCACTGTGGCAGCGGGGACTGGGGTGGCCAGAGCGGCCCGTCCCCCAGCTCCCTCATCCCCTCTCCCAAGTCTCGGTGGAGGTGCCCCGGGGGTCCGGCAGGATACTGAAAGGCGAAGATGCTCAAGTTCAAGGCCTTTTGCCTGGATTACTGGCAGTTCCTGTGCCTGCAGCCGCTGCATGGAGTCTATAGAAGGTATGTGCCCCGGGAGGGCCTCTGCCGTGGGGCAGCCGAGCTGGCGGACCGTCTCCTGCCTGGCGACCACAGGGCCTCCTCGTCCTGGGGCAGGGCCCCCGCTGGCGTTTGCTCTGGGCCACTGGGCAACTTGTCTCAATTGTACCCTCCTCTCCCTCCAGCCCTGAAGCTGGTAGGGCTTCTGCAGAGAAGGGGTCACCCCCGAGGGCTCTGTGGCCATGCGCCGAGTTTCCTTGTTCCTTGCTGCTGAGATCGGCCGTGGAGCGGACCTGCTTGGAGCACTGTCACCCCACAGGAGGGCACCCTCCACCCTGGCCTGGCCCTGCCAGGGTCCATGCCCCCTGACCTCACTGGTGGCTCATGTGACTAAGGGGCTTGACGGCCTCCATCCGAAGCAGAGATCTGAGACACACTTGGGGTCGTGCGGGTGTCTGCCTCACTGGGGCAGAATGAGGGTATCCCTGGTGTGCAAGTCAGGAGACCAGAGTTCAGGGCCCTCCACGTGCTTTGGGACTTTGGGCAGGTCACTTTCCCTCTCTGAGCCCCAGTTTCCCCGTCTTTAGGGACTTGGACCTGTGGACGGGTAGTGGCACTTGGGGACCACTCCCTGAAACGATGCGGGCACGACCCCGAACGTTAGTAAAACCGACAGTGTCTTCCGCACGTGCATGCTGTCCACACACACACCTTCGCTGAGGAACACCGGTGCCCAGGCCAGCAGGAAGGGCGCCTTTGACGGCCTGTAATTAAGGCCTTGGGGGAGGGAGGGAGTTAGAATACCCACTATCCTGAGGGAATTAGTTTTTCCTGATTTCACACTCTGTGAAGTCCCTGGCTATTAGCATGCGAGCCGTTCTGGGAAAGTGTGGGAACTTTTCTCTTCCAAGGCTTTCTCCGAAGGGGGCAGGTCCTGAGGGTCTCACAGCAGCCTCAGAAAGGAAGTCCCCGCTCTTGGGTGGGTGCCAGGGAGAGAGGCCCACCCCGCATCTGATCAGCACCGGCTGTACCCAGGGCCTCTTCCACTCGTGCAGGTGGACCAGCCTTGCCCACCATCCTGGGAACTTGTTCCTATGGGCCTGGGGCACCTGGAATGTTCTGGCTGTTAGTTATTAAGTGTCTGCCGAGGGTGCACTTTACACTCTGGTCAATCCTCAGCCCTACTGCAGGAGGGGCGTTGAAGCCCCCCTTTGAGCAGGTGAGACCCAAGGGCAGGCAGACTAGTAAGTGTGGCCACAGGATTTGGACCCAGGTCTCTCTTGTTCCAAGGTGGACTCTGTCTCGAGTGCCCCGCAGCTCAGGAGAGGAGTATGCCAGGGTCCTGAGGCGAGAGGGATGAAGGAAGCATGTCCCCACCCCACAGGGGCTCAGGTGGACACAGTAGGAGGAGTGGATGTGGATGTGGGGCTTCATGGAGGAGGTGACAGCTGAGCGGGCAACGAAGTGTCTGCAGGAGTTGGCTGGGCGGAGGGTGGGGGAGATGGGTGTTCTAGGCAGAGGGAAAGGCATGTGAAAACCCCAGAGGCTTTCAAAGGGCATGTGTCTTTGGGTGGTGGTGAGAAGCCATGGAGCTGAGAGGGGCGCTGGGGATCCGAGTCTAGGACCAGGGGCTGGGCCTCCTGCTGTGCACAGTGGGGAGCCCAGAGGGGCTCTCAGGGTGGGAGTAGCAAGCTGAGAGTCCCTCTGGGAGCCACGTGGTGCTTGTGAGAGACCTGGCTCAGCCTCCAGGCCAACTAGTGAGAACCCCCTTGGCCCCTTCCACCATGGGAGGTTCTTATTCAGAGCAGGTACTCTTTTCTCAAGGCCCAGCTGTGACCGGAAGACAAATGGGACATAGTCCTCAAGGAGCTCCCAGCCTACGAGGGGGAAGAGACCTACTAACAAGCCATGAAAGTTGAGGATGGGGGATAAATAGAGGTGGCACAAAGATTCCAGCAGTATGAGGGAGGCCGTCTGGCCTGGGAGAAATCTAGGAAGGCTTCCTGCAGGAGGTGTCATTTGAGCTGGGCCTGAACGTAGGAGCAGGATTTTTCCAGATAAGGAAGGGACAGTAGGCAGGGAGCACAGCATGAGCAAATGTGTGGAGGTAGGACCGAGCCTGGCATGGTTCAGAAATGGTCATAGGTGAGGCTGAAGTGTAGGGTGCCTGTCAGGCAATGAGGCTAGAAAGGGAGGCTGGGTGGGCAGTGTGATGCAGAAGCTCACGGAGTACCTGCTACGTGGGAGGCATCGTCTAAGCCCACCAACCCCGTGTAGGGGAGGATGTAATTGTCCCATTTTCCAGGTGAACAAATAGAGACTCATGGGGGAGAAGTGGCTGGCCCAGAGTCACATGGTCTGTCAGGGGGACCGAGAGATTTCACAGGCTGCACAGGGCCAGCCAAGGAGCTCCGACTGGCAAATGAGGTGCTCGGGGCTGGGGACAGTCCTCTTTCCATTGACTAGTGTTCGTAAATAATGGTGACGCGTCCATCAGGTGGACGAGAGACTCCAGCTTTATGGCCAGACCGCATCCTGGT